>NC_091217.1:14154658-14332158 GCF_040958095.1 Procambarus clarkii | reverse complement strand
GTCCCCTAGTGCGTGTGCCACCCGTGTTAAATAATCCATCCTTGTGTACCCTGTCAATTCTCCTGAGAATTCTGTTTGTGGTGATCATGTCTCTCCTGGATCTTCTGTCTACCAGCGACGTGAGGTGCAGTTCCCTCAGCCTTTCCTCATAGCTCATGCCTCTTAGTTCTAGGACAAACCTAGTAGCCTACCTCGGAACTTTTTCCAGCTTCGTCTTGTGCATGACAAGGCATGGGTTCCATGCAGGGGCCGCATACTCCAGGATTGGCCTTACATATGTGGTATACAAGGTTCTGATTGATACCTTACGCGGGTTTCTGAAGCCAGTTCTGATGTTAGCCAGCCTCGCATACGCCGCCGATGTTATTCTTTTGAGGTGGGCTTCAGGAGGCAGCTTTGGAGTGATATCAACCAGATATCTGTCCGTTTCATGAAGGACTTCATCTCCCATTCGGTATCTAGCATCTAGCCTCCTATTTCCTACTCCTAGTTTCATCACCTTACATTTATTTGTTTTCATTATTAGGAACCATTTGCTGGACCATTCCTTCAGTCTGTCTAGGTCATCTTGTAGCCTTACACTATCTTCTTTTGTGTTAATCCTCCTCATAATTTATGCATCATCAGCAAACATTGAGAGAAAGAGTTTATTCCCTCAGGGAGATCATTTACATATATCAGAAACAGTATAGGTCCAAATACTGATCCCTGTGAAACTTCACTGGTGACGCCTCGCCACTCCGAGACCTCCACCCCTCACAGTGACTCGCTGTCTTCTGTTGCTTAGGTACTCCCTTATCCAGTGAAGTACCTTCCCTTTCACTCCCGCCTGCATCTCCAGCTTGTGCACCAGTTATTTATGTGGTATTGTGTCAAAGATGTTCTGGCAGTCCAAAAATATGCAGTCTGCCCAGCCCTCACTCTCTTGCCTGTTTTGTATTGCCTGGTCATGGAATTCAGTTAATCCTGTGAGGCATGATTTGTCATCCCTGAACCCATGTTGATAATGTGTTGCAAAGTTCTTTCGCTTGAGATGTTCCACTAGCTTTTTTCGCACAATCTTCTCCATCAGTTTGCATGGTATGCAGGTTAGGGACACTGGCCTGTAGTTCAGTGCCTCCTGTCTATCAAACTTCTTGTATATCCGGACTACATTGGCAGTCTTCCAAATTTTTGACAATTCACCTGTTGCCAGTGATTTGTTATACACCATGGATAGTGGCAGGCACAGAACTTCTGCTCCTTCCTTTAGTATCCATGGTGAGATTCCATCCGGGCCTATAGTCTTTATCACATCCAATTCTAGCAGATGCTTCATCACTTCCCCACTGGTAATCACAAATTCCTCTTGCGGTGTCTGGTTAGATATTCCCTCTCTTATCTCTGGGACTTTACCTTGCTCTACTGTGAAGATCTCCTGGATTTTTTATGGAGTTCTTCACCTCCTTGTCGTTTGTAGTGAATTTGTCTGTTCCTATCCTCTATTTCATTTCCTGTTCCTTCACCGTTGTTTTTCTCCTGATGTGGCTGTGCAGCAATTTAGGTTGAGTCTTTGCTTTGCTCGCTATGTCGTTTTCGTTATTGTCGCTCTGCCTCTCTTCTCACCCTGACGTATTCAGCCATGGCGCTCTGGTATCTTTCTCTACTCTCTAATGTCCTGTTATTACTATAGTTTCTCCACGCCCTTGTACTTAGTTGCTTTGGCAGCTTACATCTCTGTCTGAACCATGGGTTTTTCGTCTGCGTTTCATTTCTTTCCTTTTAAACTGGGACGAGCTTGTCTGCTGCCACCTTACACTTTTTCGTGATGTAGTTCATCAAGGCTTGGGCTGTCTTTCCTCTGAGAGCTGTTTCCCAAACTATATATGTTAGGAATTTCCTTATCTCATCATAATTTCCCTTCCAGAATGCCGGCCTTTTGTTTTCTGGGCCCTTCCTTGAGAACCTTAACCATACTTCGACCAGGTACTCAACCATCAGTACACTGTGATCATTCATTCCCATGGGGGCTTCGAAACTGATTTCCCTTATGTCTGAGTCGTTCAGAGTGAAGATTAGGTCGATTCTCGCTGGTTCATCATTGCCTCAAATTCTTGTGGGTCCCCTGACATGTTGATGTAAAAAGTTTCTTATCGCCACTTCCAACAGTTTAGCTCTCCATGTTTTCTCACCTCCATGCTGTTCCTTGTTTTCCCAGTCTATCCTTCCGTGATTGAAGTCCCTTATGATGAGCAGATAGGATTGACTTCTACAGGCAGCAGAGGCTGCTGTCTCAATTATAGTGTTAACCGCAATGTTGTTCCTGTCATATTATTGCATGGGTCTTCTATCATTTAGTGGAGGGTTATATATATCACTGCTACTACTAGTCTTGGTCCTCCCATCTTCATGGTGCCTGCTATGAAGTCTCTGAATCCTTCACATCCCGGAATAACCATCTTCTCGAAACTCCATTCCTTTCTCATCAGTAGGGCCACTCCGCCTCCTCCCTTTCCTTCCCTCTCTTTCCTTATTACACTGTAGTCCTGGGAACTACACTGTAATAAGTGTGTGTGTGTGCAAGGAAGACTCGCCACACCCCTCATAAGGGGTTTTATATCATGTGTGTGTGTGTTCGTTTCAATGAGCAATGAAAATCTCTCCGATTTAATACTCAGCATTAAACACCCACCGTGACTTACCGATCACTATTGTAATTAATGTGGAAGTATCTCGCTGACGCGCTCCCTGGGACGCTCCCTGGAACGCTCCCTGGAACGCTCCCTGGAACGCTCCCTGGGGCGCTCCCTGGGGTGCTCCCTGGGACGCTCCCTGGGACGCTCCCTGGGGCTCCTAACACATGCAGCATGAGCGGCAGCAGGGTGAGGGCCCAGCTGGTGTGGTAGCCTCTCCACAGCTGAGGCAGTAGTAGTAATGAGGTGTTTCCCTGGTAACACCTCAAGCCCATATGTACACTGAGAGGTGTACCTTGCTTCTTAGTGTATATACCTGATTTACCTGAGGGCCACTAACCCTAGTGACCTCGACGAGGACAGGAAGCCGGCAGCTTGTCAAAGGTCCTACCCCTCCAATTTGCCTTATGATCTTTTCTAGGTATATTTTGAAACTCGGCACAGTTTTGGCAGTTACGGGTTCAGCGGGTAGGCGGTTCCATGGGTTAATAACCCTGTAGGTGAAAAAGTATCTTCTGTTCTCAGTCCCACACTGTGGCTTGTTGAGCTTGAAACCGTTGCTCCTTGTTTGCAAGGTCCACCTGACCACCTTGACCAGGGAGCCGGTCGGCCGAGCGGACAGCACGCTGGACTTGTGATCCTGTCGTCCTGGGTTCGATCCCAGGCGCCGGCGAGAAACAATGGGCAGAGTTTCTTTCACCCTATGCCCCTGTTACCTAGCAGTAAAATAGGTACCTGGGTGTTAGTCAGCTGTCACGGGCTGCTTCCTGGGGGTGAAGGCCTGGTCGAGGACCGGGCCGCGGGGACACTAAAAGCCCCGAAATCATCTCAAGATAACCTCAAGAAGAAGCCTCTTTTGTACTGTTGTTAGCCTTGTGGCCCTCAAGCGTTCCTGATACGAGAGATGACTTGGCTTTGGAATTACTTTTGTTGCCCGGTGTTGCACTTTCTCCAGAGCAGCTATGTTCTATCAAAGAAGGTCTCTATGCTTGGATACAGTAATCTAAATCGGGGAGCATCATAGTTTTATACAGTCTTAACCATTACCTTATTTTCTTTATAATCAAAAGTACACTTGATTATCCCAAGGGTATGTTGACCAGACCACACACTAGAAAGTGAAGGGACGACGACGTTTCGGTCCGTCCTGGACCATTCTCAAGTCGATTCTCACAATCGACTTGAGAATGGTCCAGGACGGACCGAAACGTCGTCGTCCTTTCACTTTCTAGTGTGTGGTCTGGTCAACATACTTCAGCCACGTTATTGTGACTCATCGCCTGCATCCCAAGGGTTTGGTTAGCTTTTCTGACTGCTGCTCCCACCTGTTGTGCAACTTTCAGTGAGTGGTGGATCTTGACTCCAAGGTCCCTTTCTTCATCAATCCCCTGCAATGTAATGCTATTAATTTGGTAGTTGTGACGTGGATTGTTATGCCCCACATGCAAGGTCTTGCATTTTTTGATATTAAAAAGCATTTGTCAGTCATCTGACCATTTGTGGAAGATCTCTTTGTAAGGTCTCAATATCAATATTATTTCCCACTTAACCATAAATCTTTTTATCATCTGCAAATTTTGTGATGTTGTTTGTAATATTTTCATCAATGCCGTTGATGTATATGACAAAAAGTGTTGGCCCCAAAATAGGCCCCTGTGGCACCCCAATTATCACATTCTTCCACTCAGATTCGTTTCCATTTAGCACGACCCTTTATTTTCTTTCCTTCAACATTGTTTTATCCATTCTAATATTTTACCATTTATCCCATGGGCCTGTAATTTCCTTGCCAGTTTTTCATGTGGTACCTTATCGAAGGCTTTAGCCTTACATGTAAACTACATCTACTGAAAGGTCTTTGTGTGAGTAGCTGGTTACCCTTTCCAAACATGTAAGGCAGGATCTATTTTGAACAAACCCGTGTTGTGTCGATTGTACAAGATTCTTCACTGAAAAATGATGAGTGATTTTCTCCCTGAGCTTGAAGATGTGTGATGTCGAGCTGATCGGACGGCAGTTTTCTGCTGAGCTCTTTCTGCCTTTTTTGAAAATAAGGGTGACATTTGCATATTTCTATTCCAGGGGAACTTTTCCTTGGTCTAGGAATTTTCTGAAGAGGAGTTTCAGCGGCAAGCATACTGATTATATTTGCCAGTTCCTTTAAAACTTTGGATTGGATTCCATCAACACCTGGGGCTTTAGAGTCTTTTAGTTTGTCAATGTTCTTTCTAATTCGCATCTTATGGTTATATCGCTAAATTCATTCTCCTCCTGTCCTTCAAACATTTGTGTGGGTGATGGATGTCATCCAACCTCTCGAGTGTGAACACTGATGTAAAATAATCATTTAGTGTTAGCTGCCCTTTTATCATTCATTATAGTTGGGTAGTCTGATCTATTAAGTGTCCAACTGGGGCTTTTGTTTTGGTTTTACCTCTTTTATAGGCGTCTTTTATAGGCGTAGAATGATTTTGGTCCTTTCTTTTTGTTTTGGATCTTTGTACGTGAGGACGGGTTTCGTCCTCACACAACCCGTCCTCGCATATAAAGATCCAAGCTCGTTAATCCAGCCTCCAAACCACCTGTTAATGAATGAAAAGTGGTTTACACACCCGACCCGTCCCTCGACTCAAATCCATTACATCCAGCGGTCGACCCCACAGACGCATTCATAAATGTTTACGTGCCGTTCATTCAAAACAGGAATTTTCTCAATCATGAATATGAATATTATATTAAACACGACGACACGCCCCTCACCGAATCAGAAATACGAGAGACAATATAATAAATGAACACGGAATCTTAGTCACTATTACTCTCAACTTGCCCCAAACCCCTTATTGATTTGTTTACTCTTAATCCAGTATGACAAAACTGAGCACAAAACAGGAATAATGTTAAACCTATTTGTCTTCCTTCTCTTCATGTTACAATGACAACTGCTGTTCCCAGTAAGCTCAGATGGAGCGCAATAGTGCGTCGGAAAATATATACATATATCTTTGTGCTGGGCCAGAAGACAGGTCGGCTTATAGTGTCTTCATCTTACCTGTCACTGAAGACAATGCAAGTGCCTGTCCAAGGTCAGCCATTCCTGACTTCCTGGCTGTCTCCTTGCTAACTGTGCACGTCTTGAAGGACAACCCGTCCTCCGGCCAGGCTCGTTAATGCAGCGGCCGTCCCTCAAGACGCATTCATCAATATTTACATACTGTGTATTAAGAATAGGTTTGTTCTCATATATAAATTAAAATTATTATTTATTAAAGCTCTATGTATAATTAGGCGTTAGGTTAGGTTAGGTGTTTAGGTTCTGTTGACGATTATTTGTATATGAAGTACGTGGGTGAAGCATTTAGAGCTTTGCTGTTCGAACAGTGGTCGTCAGCGAAGCATTGTTCCTTAAATGTTCGAACGTCATCAGTTATGAGTCTGACCGTCTTGTAAAAAGAGTGTAAACCGTCTTTCATTTATAAATAGGGAGTTTGGCTGCTGGGTTAACAAACATTTGGCGTTTTTTGACGAGGACTTCCAGGGAGGAAGAGCCCTCAGGTGCTGTTCTTATATAAAAAAAAAATCTCCACAGTTCCAACTCGTGTGTGGGACGGTCGGGCCATTTCTCAGAGCTCAAATCGTCCACAAGCTTGGAGTGGAGCTCTGAAGGTGAGCACCACGACTGCTCGCGCTCCCTGCAGCCTCTTCCCCTTAAGTGTCTCTTGTCAAACGCTCTTACAACTAAGGATGGAGGCAGCCTCTACTATGTTCCCTTGTGATTCATTCTACTTGCTTACTGGCCTTACACTGAAGTGTTTCCTCACCTCTGTGGCTCTCCCCCAGTGTGTAGCGCCCGTGCCCGTCCCCTGTGGCTCTCCCCCAGTGTGTAGCGCCCGTGCCCGTCCCCTGTGGCTCTCCCCCAGTGTGTAGCGCCCGTGCCCGTCCCCTGTGGCTCTCCCCCAGTGTGTAGCGCCCGTGCCCGTCCCCTGTGGCTCTCCCCCTCTCTCTCCCTCTCTGTAACCCTTTCCACTACCGCTCGCAAGATGCGTATGGGATGCACAATAAATGAGCTAAACTAACTAAAACTGTCTGTGTGTGCGTGCGTGTGCTGCCTCGCACTAGAGGGGGTTCTGCAAGGGGGACCCATGAGCCTCTTCGCGCCCCTCTCAGCCACTCCTGAACACCTCTCGGTATTTCCTTCATTTCCCCCCCTAGTAAGTCCTAACAAGGTGGCCTGTTGTTGAGCACCCAGGAGTGCCCGCCCGCCCGCCACTCTCCTGCTGCCTTATCAATATAATGGAAACTTTCCTCAGGAGTTATAATTCTTGACAACATGAACTGCGACTTGGTTGTCTGCCCCCACCCCGCTCCAAGCCCATCCCCGCTCCAAGCCCATCCCCGCTCCAAGCCCATCCCCGCCCCAAGCCCATCCCCCGCCAAGCCCCAAGCCTATCCCCTAACCCCCCCGCCCATGCCCTACACATATTTTCTTTGCAGCTGGTAAGCAACCGTCTGTGCTGCCCTCTGAACTCTCAAACAAGAGACAAGGTTCTCAGAAATGCTGAAAAAAATGATGTTGAATGTGATATGAGAGATAAAGTGAAATGGGAGGGGGGAGCATGTTTAAGACACGCAATACCAGTGTCGAAGGAGACAATACCAGTGTCGAAGACTATATCGTAGTTACCAATAACTACGATATAGTCTTCGACACTGGTATTGTCTCCCTCAAGGTCGCGGGTTAGTGCAGTCTGTCCCCCTAAGGCTTCCTAACGTCAAAAAACAGTCAGTGCAAAGTGACCTGATCCTAACCTACCAGAGGACCCAAAACAGAAAACTGGACAGTACGTCACTTTCGCCAGCCGCTTTCATTTTTCTAGTACGACAATTTTTGGCCGTATGTAAAGCATACGATCAAAATGCGACGTTCTTTGTAGGAGGACGGGTTGTAGGAGGACGGGTTGTAGGAGGACGGGTTGTAGGAGGACGGGTTGTAGGAGGACGGGTTGTAGGAGGACGGGTTGTAGGAGGACGGGTTGTAGGAGGACGGGTTGTAGGAGGACGGGTTGCAGGAGGACGGGTTGCAGGAGGACGGGTTGTAGGAGGGCGGGTTGTAGGAGGGCGGGTTGTAGGAGGACGGGTTGTAGGAGGACGGGTTGTAGGAGGACGGGTTGTAGGAGGACGGGTTGTAGGAGGACGGGTTGTAGGAGGACGGGTTGTAGGAGGACGGGTTGTAGGAGGACGGGTTGTAGGAGGACGGGTTGTAGGAGGACGGGTTGCAGGAGGACGGGTTGCAGGAGGACGGGTTGCAGGAGGACGGGTTGCAGGAGGACGGGTTGCAGGAGGACGGGTTGCAGGAGGACGGGTTGCAGGAGGACGGGTTGCAGGAGGACGGGTTGCAGGAGGACGGGTTGCAGGAGGACGGGTTGCAGGAGGACGGGTTGCAGGAGGACGGGTTGCAGGAGGACGGGTTGTAGGAGGACGGGTTGTAGGAGGACGGGTTGTAGGAGGACGGGTTGTAGGAGGACGGGTTGTAGGAGGACGGGTTGTAGGAGGACGGGTTGAAGGAGGACAGGCTGGTTATTGACGGTACTGACGACGGCATCTGTCAGTCTTGACACACTCTTAATGGGTAATTTATGTTTATCAGTGAAACATGATTGATGACTTGATGGCAAAAAAATATATAAATACAAATTGTACTTCAAACTGTCTGGAATATTTTATTTATAAATACAATATAATTATATTGGAAAATGATGAACCTCGGGATCTCCAATGACAGGTATTATTATTATTATTATTATTATTATTATTATTATTATTATTATTATTATATAATAATAATATAACCAGGCCCACACTAGGCCACCAGGTTCCTAATCTGAGTTAAACATGTGTAAGTACTTGTCAGACCAACGGGTACTTCCTGCCCCACACCTGGAGGCACACCTCGAGGCACACCTGGAGGCACACCTGGAGGCACACCTGGAGGCACACCTGGAGGCACACGTGGAGGCGTGGGCAGCCGCGAGACGGCACAATAGGGAGGGCGCGGGTCAGGAATATCAACAAGTTCAGGGAGGTCACAACGACCAGTATATCTTGTAGCCTGGTGAAGCGACGCTACTGTGGTAGCCAGGTGTGGGAGCCAGGGGTGGGAGCCGGGGGGGTGGGTAGCCAGGTGTGGGAGCCGGGGGTGGGTGTGTTGACCTCCAGGTGACCTTCATAGTCCCTGACCTCCACCCCTTTCTACGCCTACCCCCCCCCCCCCCCCTATGGTCAGCGAGGACAATTAGTCCTAATTGTCAAATACAACTTCCAGGTGAGATGAGTCTATATCCTGGGATGGGAGAGTTGTTTATTGTTCCTCTCCCTGCCTCTCACCCTCCTTACCTCTCTCTCTCTCTCTCTCTCTCTCTCTCTCTCTCTCTCTCTCTCTCTCTCTCTCTCTCTCTCTCTCTCTCTCTCTCTCTCTCTCTCTCTCTCTCTCTCTCTCTCTCTCTCTCTCTCTCTCCCCCCCCCCTCCCTCCCTCCCTCCCTCCCTCCCTCTCACCCTCCTTACCTCTCTCTCTCTCTCTCTCTCTCTCTCTCTCTCTCTCTCTCTCTCTCTCTCTCTCTCTCTCTCTCTCTCCCTCTCCCTCTCCCTCTCCCCCCCCCCTCCCTCCCTCCCTCCCTCTCACCCTCCTTACCTCTCTCTCTCTCTCTCTCTCTCTCTCTCTCTCTCTCTCTCTCTCTCTCTCTCTCTCTCTCTCTCTCTCTCTCTCTCTCTCCCCCTCCCTCCCTCCCTCCCTCTCACCCTCCTTACCTCTCTCTCTCTCTCTCTCTCTCTCTCTCTCTCTCTCTCTCTCTCTCTCTCTCTCTCTCTCTCTCTCTCTCTCTCTCTCTCTCTCTCTCTCCCCCCCCCCTCCCTCCCTCTCACCCTCCTTACCTCTCTCTCTCTCTCTCTCTCTCTCTCTCTCTCTCTCTCTCTCTCTCTCTCTCTCTCTCTCTCTCTCTCTCTCTCTCTCTCTCTCTCTCTCTCCCCCCTCCCTCCCTCTCACCCTCCTTACCTCTCTCTCTCTCTCTCTCTCTCTCTCTCTCTCTCTCTCTCTCTCTCTCTCTCTCTCTCTCTCTCTCTCTCTCTCTCTCTCTCTCTCCCCCCTCTTACCTCTTCCCTCTATTAGTCCATCTTACCCTTCTCTCTCCTCCCAACTCTGTTTACCAATAATATTATAACTCGTGAGGGTGGTGTGGGCACGGCAGACACCGGCCGTGCCCACGTGCAGGGGCCAGGGGAGTGGTGTGGGCACGGCAGACACCGGCCGTGCCCACGTGCAGGGGCCAGGGGAGTGGTGTGGGCACGGGGAAGTGTCTTGTAACACGGGTGGCAGGAAGTGTCTTGTAACACGGGTGGCAGGAAGTGTCTTGTAACACGGGTGGCAGGAAGTGTCTTGTAACACGGGTGGCAGGAAGTGTCTTGTAACACGGGTGGCAGGAAGTGTCTTGTAACAAGGGTGGCAGGAAGTGTCTTGTAACACGGGTGGCAGGAAGTGTCTTGTAACACGGGTGGCAGGAAGTGACTTGTAACACGGGAGGCAGGAAGTGTCTTGTAACAAGGGTGGCAGGAAGTGTCTTGTAACACGGGTGGCAGGAAGTGTCTTGTAACACGGGTGGCAGGAAGTGTCTTGTAACACGGGAGGCAGAAAGTGACTTGTAACACGGGTGGCAGGAAGTGACTTGTAACACGGGAGGCAGAAAGTGACTTGTAACACGGGTGGCAGGAAGTGTCTTGTAACACGGGTGGCAGAAAGTGACTTGTAACACGGGTGGCAGAAAGTGACTTGTAACACGGGTGGCAGGAAGTGACTTGTAACACGGGTGGCAGAAAGTGACTTGTAACACGGGTGGCAGGAAGTGACTTGTAACACGGGTGGCAGGAAGTGTCTTGTAACACGGGTGGCAGAAAGTGACTTGTAACACGGGTGGCAGAAAGTGACTTATAAGAACGACAACACTCTCCAAACAGCTGGTGCGTCACGCATGAGTTACCTTGTCACTGTTTGTGATCTACTGGTAACACATAAGTCACATACCTCAGCTCATGTCACAAACACAGTCATGAGTAAACACAAGTACCTGGGTACATACAAGCAAAACACAGACAGACACGCACACAGCTGGGACGCATCAAACCTTGGAACAGACATTGATTAACTGATTGATAAATAATTTATCTGGCGTAGCAGCGTGGTCAGTGGCAGTGTGTGGCCATGGTCGTGTTGCCAGTCGGAGGGACACGGGCGGACGCCACGGTGGGAGGGACACGGACGGACGCCACGGTGGTAAGGACACGGGCGGACGCCACGGTGGGAGGGACACGGGCGGACGCCACGGTGGTAAGGACACGGACGGACGCCACGGTGGGAGGGACACGGGCGGACGCCACGGTGGTAAGGACACGGACGGACGCCACGGTGGTAAGGACACGGGCGGACGCCACGGTGGTAAGGACACGGGCGGACGCCACGGTGGGAGGGACACGTGCGGACGCCACGGTGGGAGGGACACGGGCGGACGCCACGGTGGTAAGGACACGGGCGGACGCCACGGTGGTAAGGACACGGGCGGACGCCACGGTGGTAAGGACACGGGCGGACGCCACGGTGGTAAGGACACGGGCGGACGCCACGGTGGGAGGGACACGGGCGGACGCCACGGTGGTAAGGACACGGGCGGACGCCACGGTGGTAAGGACACGGGCGGACGCCACGGTGGTAAGGACACGGGCGGACGCCACGGTGGTAAGGACACGGGCGGACGCCACGGTGGTAAGGACACGGGCGGACGCCACGGTGGGAGGGACACGGGCGGACGCCACGGTGGGAGGGACACGGGCGGACGCCACGGTGGGAGGGACACGGGCGGACGCCACGGTGGGAGGGACACGGGCGGACGCCACGGTGGGAGGGACACGGACGGACGCCACGGTGGGAGGGACACGGACGGACGCCACGGTGGGAGGGACACGGGCGGACGCCACGGTGGGAGGGACACGGGCGGACGCCACGGTGGGAGGGACACTGGCGGACGCCACGGTGGGAAGGACACGGACGGACGCCACGGTGGGAGGGACACGGGCGGACGCCACGGTGGGAGGGACACGGGCGGACGCCACGGTGGGAAGGGCACGGACGGACGCCACGGTGGGAGGGACACGGGCGGACGCCACGGTGGGAGGGACACGGGCGGACGCCACGGTGGGAGGGACACGGGCGGACGCCACGGTGGGAGGGACACGGGCGGACGCCACGGTGGGAGGGACACGGGCGGACGCCACGGTGGGAGGGACACGGACGGACGCCACGGTGGGAAGGACACGGGCGGACGCCACGGTGGGAGGGACACGGGCGGACGCCACGGTGGGAGGGACACGGACGGACGCCACGGTGGGAGGGACACGGGCGGACGCCACGGTGGGAGGGACACGGGCGGACGCCACGGTGGGAGGGACACGGGCGGACGCCACGGTGGGAGGGACACGGGCAGACGCCACGGTGGGAGGGACACGGGCGGACGCCACGGTGGGAGGGACACGGGCGGACGCCACGGTGGGAGGGACACGGACGGACGCCACGGTGGGAGGGACACGTGCGGACGCCACGGTGGGAGGGACACGGACGGACGCCACGGTGGGAGGGACACGGGCGGACGCCACGGTGGGAGGGACACGGACGGACGCCACGGTGGGAGGGACACGGACGGACGCCACGGTGGGAGGGACACGGGCGGACGCCACGGTGGGAGGGACACGGGCGGACGCCACGGTGGGAAGGGCACGGACGGACGCCACGGTGGGAGGGACACGGGCGGACGCCACGGTGGGAGGGACACGGACGGACGCCACGGTGGGAGGGACACGGACGGACGCCACGGTGGGAGGGACACGGACGGACGCCACGGTGGGAGGGACACGGATGGACGCCACGGTGGGAGGGACACGGATGGACGCCACACTAAGCCACATTGAGCACATTTACCCTCCGGATAACATGTGTAGTGTTCATAGTGTTGAGGAACATGACAATACCTCAGGTGGCGGGGTTTAGCACACTGCCTCACTTGTGTCAGGCCAGTACTAGAGTTTGTGGCACCAGCATGGAACCCACGCTGCTTCAGACTCATAAAGAACTATCAATAATATCTAGAGACTTGTCAGCAGACAAATCTCAGTGATGAGAGAGGTTAGGAGACCTGACCATCAATGTAGTTCATACTCGGAGACTAAGCTGCCTGAGGACAGACTCATCGGTGGAGGGGGGGGGGGAGGCTGGGAGCTTAGGTGAGTCATGGGGGGTAGTGAATAAGTGGATGAACAAATCCACACGGGCCGTGACGAGGGTTCGAACCTACGTACAAGAGCATCCCAGACGTCGCCTTAATCGACTGAGCTACGACATGGTTAAAAGAATAGCAACCGGGAAATCATCCTGATTTACCGCGGGTCCTGCAGCCTCTCCGAGACACAAACAAGGGTTTTACACAACTCCCCCCATGCACCCGAGCTCTGCCAATAGGCTGTTCTACCTCTTCGCCCTTCATTACACACAGAAATCACAATAGCGTGATGCATCAAATGAACAAGCGTAAGGCAGCGTCTGAGATCCTCTCGGACATAGCTTCGAACCTTCGTCACGGCTCGTGTGGATTTGTTCATTACATTCATCAAGCTATTGTGATTTCTGTGTATAATAAGTGGATGAGTTTGAGCAGGTGGAGGAGCTCTGTACAACATAGGGACAACAACAATAATGTCAAAGAGAGTACAAGACTCAAGGAGTTATAGAACAACAGACATTGAACAGAAACACCTTAAAATACAATAGATCAAGATATCATAGATTGTCCCACGTCAATTCAATGACAACTTTCCCGAGATCAGTGAACAATGTTGCATATTACTATAATAAAAAAATGGTTTTGAAATTATTTAGCTGGTCGGGGTCGTCATGGCAGCTGGCGGACAGTGCCAAAAATCGTGGTGGGGGTGTGAATGTGACCCTGGCACGCTGTTCCCTTCTTTAATTCTGACCCCCCCCCCCCGACCAGCCTATGTTCATCCCGTACCCCAGACCATTCCCTCTGCAAGTTTGGATGAGCCTCCAACTCTGAGCAGATAAGCAGCCATTATATCTTACAATATACATCACATGAACCGTTAATCGGTGTAAGGTCACTGCTGTCTGCAGTGAATATCTGAAGGCCAGAAGTTCTCTCATTGTTAGGCTGCCTTGAGTTCACCTCATGGTCGTCACTCTCACATGCTCGTGTTCGTCACTTTCCCATGCTCATGTTCGTCACTCTCACATGCTCGTGTTCGTCACTTTCACATAATCATGGTCGTCATTTTCACGCCTGCATTCCTCGACGCTCATGGTACAAAATAGTCTGCAGGGCTTTGGTGATGTATGTCACGGTGTTTGCTGTGTGTATGTGGCTAGGTGTGTGTATGTGGCTAGGTGTGTGTATGTGGCTAGGTGTGTGTATGTGGCTAGGTGCGTGTATGTGGCTAGGTGTGTGTATGTGGCTAGGTGTGTGTGGCTATGTGTATGTGACTAGATATGTGTGAGTATGTGGCTCGGTATGTGTATGTGACTAGGTATGTGTGAGTATGTGGCTAGGTATGTGTGAGTATGTGGCTAGGAATGTGTGAGCATGTGGCTAGGAATGTATGAGCATGTGGCTAGGTATATATGAGTATGTGACTAGGTATGTGTGAGTATGTGACTAGGTATGTGTGAGTATGTGACTAGGTATGTGTGAGCATATGGCTAGGTATGTGTGAGTATGTGGCTAGGTATGTGTGAGCATATGGCTAGGTATGTGTGAGTATATATCTAGGGAAGTATGGGGTTACGTATGTCTGAATATGTGACAGTATGTACTTTATTTTTAAGAGGACGGGTTGATCCATGAGGGTTAATTATCAAGCCAGAAGGCGCTATAACGGCAGCAAGGGGATGACACTCTTTGATCTGGTGGAGGGGGGGGGGGCTGTCCGAGGAAGTTGACGCAACAGGTTGCTCCACTTTTGTCGCACGAAGGTCGTCAGTGCAGGAGTCCAACCCGTCCTCGACTCAAGTCCATTACATTCAGCGGTCAACCCCACCGATGCATTTATATATTTTAACATGCTGTTCATTCAAAACGGGAAGTTTCTCAAGTATAAATTAATATTATAATATATTAGCATATTGTGTATATATAGGCATAGGTTAGGTTAGGTTAGGTGTTTAGGTTCTGTTGGTGATTATTTGTATTTGTAGTACGTGGGTGAAGCATTTATAGCGCTGTGGTTCGAACAAAATTCGTCAGTGAAGCACTTGTTCCGGATATGTTCGAACGTCAGCAGTTGTGAGTCGTGTGTAAACCGCTTTTCATTCATAAACAGGGGGTTTGGCGGGTGCATGGAATCACTTTTGGATCTTTGTTTGGAGGACGGGCTGAGGAGTCAGTCCTGGCTTCACTTGCTGCAATCCGTCCTCGACTCACGTCCATTACATCCAGCGGTCGACCCCACAGCATTCATACATTTTTAAATGCTGTTCTTTCAAAACTGAAATTTTCTCAAATATAAATTAATATTATAATATATTAGCGTATTGTACATATATAGACATAGGATAGGTGTTTAGGTTCTGTTGACGATTATTTGTATTTGTAGTACGTGGGTGAAGCATTTATAGCGTTGTGATTCGAACAAAATTCGTCAGTGAAGCACTTGTTCCGAAGGTGTTCGAACGTCAGCAGTTGAGTCGTGTGTAAACCGCTTTTCATTCATAAACAGGGGGTTTGGCGGGTGGGTGGAATCACTTTTGGATCTTTGTTTGGAGGACGGGCTGCGTTCAAACCAACCCGTCCTCGACTCAAGTCCATTACATTCAGCGGTCAACCCCACAGACGCATTCATATATTTTAACATGCTGTTCATTCAAAACGGGAATTCTCTCAAGTATAAATTAATATTATAATATATTAGCATATTGTGTATAAATAGGCATAGGATAGGTTAGGTTAGGTGTTTAGGTTCTGTTGGTGATTATTTGTATTTGTAGTACGTGGGTGAAGCATTTACAGCGTTGCGATTCGAACAAAATTCGTCAGTGAAGCACTTGTTCCGGATATGTTCGAACGTCAGCAGTTGTGAGTCGTGTGTAAACCGCTTTTCATTCATAAACAGGGGGTTTGGTGGGTGCATGGAATCACTTTTGGATCTTTGTTTGGAGGACGGGCTGTTCAAACAAAATTCGTCAGTGAAGCACTTGTTCCGGAAGTGTTCGAACGAAATCAGTTGTAACGGGGTTTGGCGGGTGCATGGAATCACTTTTGGATCTTTGTTTGCAGAACGGGCTGCTTATTGGCCCTTGGCTGTGATTCGTGACCGGTCATTTTGAAATGTTTCAACCTCTTACTACAAATACAAATAAACTACAACAGAACCTATAAACCTAACCTAACCAATGCCTAAATATGCACATTATGCTAATATATAACAATATTAATTTATATTTTAGAAAATTCCTATTTTGAATGAACAGCAAGTTAATTAAAATTGATGAATCCGTTTTTGGGGTCGAACGCCGGATGGAATAGACTTGGTATGAGGACGGGTTGTGGGGACAGAAAATGAACTGATGTTCCCCTAGTTATTATAGAAACCTGTCTTCACTGTCTCAGTTATTTGTGGAACCTGTCTATTGACAACATTTTGTTATTATGCAGCCCGTCCTCCAAACAAAGATCCAAAAGTGATTCCATGCACCCGCCAAACCCCCTGTTTATGAATGAAAAACGGTTTACACACGACTCAACTGCTGACGTTCGAACATATCCGGAACAAGTTCTTCACTGACGAATTTTGTTCGAATCACAACGCTATAAATGCTTCACCCACGTACTACAAATACAAATAATCGCCAACAGAACCTAAACACCTAACCTAACCTATCCTATACCTATATATACACAATATGCTAATATATTATAATATTAATTTATACTTGCGAAAATTCCCGTTTTGAATGAACAGCATGTTAAAATTTATGAATGCGTCTGTGGGGTCGACAGCTGAATGTAATGGACTTGAGTCGAGGACGGGTTGTATTATGCACAGTGTATTGATGGCTGGTATCGTTTTGGTTTTGGTGCATATTTGGTCAGTATAATGGTTTGTGTAATGAAATAGTGTAGTGCTGACTGTTGGAGTTATTTTGGGCAGTGTAGCAGTGGTAGGTGTATGTTTAACGTGGCTACTGTGGAAGATACATAGGTGATACAGTGTACCTTTACCATCTGGTCTGGTAAAAGTTATAACCTCAGAAAGAATAATGACCGTAGTTTTAATTAATGAACTGGTGGTCAAAGTAAACATTGTGGTTTTTGGCCAGTAATAGTATATAGTAATGGTGCTGTGGTTGTTGGTATAGTGATGGCTGGTGTTGTGGTTGATGGTATAGTGATGGCTGGTGTTGTGGTTCTTGGCTCCATATAATGTGTTGGGTGGTTGAAAGTGGAAAAGGAAGGAAGAGAGACCTGACTGTCCAATCTAGTTTAGTGGTACAGTATTTGTAAGTACTTTATCATTAATTAAATTAACTTTATCATAAGTGTGTGTGAAGACGTAATTGGGGACCTGCTTGCTCCAAGGCAGACTGGTAGGGTAAGGTTGAGCTGTGGGAAGGGAAGGCTCTCAACCTGCTAACAAGTCGGAAGTTACTGATTTGTTCTCCCACGAAGTGAGGAAACAATTTTAAGTTTTATACCGTGTGCTTTTAAGAATATTTTTCAAAAGCCAAGCAGGTCAAGGTTCACAATCGCAGTTTTTTTTTATTTCGCAAATCACAACCATTCTCATTCGTCATTGTTTAATAGGAAGAGGTATTGAAATAAAAATAATATTTTTCTATTACTATTACTGTACTATTACGATAGTCTTCCTGTTAGATTACTTTTAATTCAAATTTAATTATGCTTTTTAAAGTTTATTATGCATATATCAAGTAACTGCTTCTGCACTGTAATGCTTTACTGACCAATACTATGATATCAACTGATGCAAGCAATTTAGATGCAGTCAGCTGGCCAGTTAAACTTCAAGGTCACAATCTTCCCCAGTTGCCAGTGAAGCAGACACACCGCGCTGCTGTCGTGGAGAAACACTACCGAAGTCTCCTTCAGAAGACTTGTTTCGTGATTAATTTTGCTGCTTTCTTAGACGTGACTAATCATAACATCTAGTGCTACCAAATCCCCCAATATATTGTATGTACCTAAGAAATATAAATTCTACCATTGTAATCATTGTTATCATCTTATATCATGGTTGATATTTTGAACAACTATGATATTGATGATATGATGACAGCCATGATATGATGATATTGATATCTTATATCATGGTTGTTATATTGAACACATACTGTATATTGTATGTTACCCAATCCCCCCCAATATATACACCTAAGACTTACAACTTTATCATTGTAATCATTGCTGTCCTCTTATATATGCTATCAATGTATCTTAATGTGCCTACTAATCTTTGTCAAATTAACACTCAAGCTATCAATGCTTTTAATCAAAGCTATCAATGTGCCTACTAATCATTGTCAAAAATTCTTTCAATGAACCTGTTAACATTTTATAAATTTTGCTAGAAATTGCCTACTTAAAATTATTTGTTAGATTAAGGACCTGCCCGAAATGCTATGCGTTCTAGTGGCTTTACAAGAAGGTAAACACATCATGCTATGTACTCTCATAAACCCAATGTACCTTCTAGTGTGTGTATATATATATATATATATATATATATATATATATATATATATATATATATATATATATATATATATGTCGTACCTAGTAGCCAGAACGCACTTCTCAGCCTACTATGCAAGACCTGATTTGCCTAATAAGCCAAGTTTTCATGAATTAATATATTTTCTCTAATTTTTTTCTTATGAAATGATAAAGCTACGCATTTCATTATGTATGAGGTCAATTTTTTTTTATTGGAGTTAAAAATAACGTAGATATATGACCGAACCTAACCAACTCTACCTAACCTAACCTATCTTTATAGGTTAGGTAGCCGAAAAAGTTAGGTTAGGTAAGTTAGGTAGTCGAAAAACAATTAATTCATGAAAACTTGGCTTATTAGGCAAATCGGGCCTTGAATAGTAGGCCTAGAAGTGCGTTCTGGCTATTAGGTACGACACATATATATATATATATATATATATATATATATATATATATATATATATATATATATATATACATATATATATATATATATACATATATATATATATATATATATATATATATATATATATATATATAATATAGGGTTCCGAAATACAGTATGACTAATCATAGCAGGTTTCTCATATATGACTAATCATAACAAATATACACATGTTCAACAAATTATGCAGTAAGAAAATATTCTACTTACATGTTTTAAAATACATAATTTTCCATATATGTACATGTGCAATATCAGTATTTAGGTTATTTATATATTTATTAAAGTTTATACATTTATTTATATAGTATGCGTATATTTTGTATCTCATATATTAAAATATTGTGTTTTCCAACAGATACCGAGTCTGGAAGTGGTGACGGGTTAGTGGATCCAGATGCACCGAGACCTCATTTGCCAGACCTGGTCACTCACAGGACTCCACTGACACAGCTGACGGTGGAGAACGTCCGTCATCATGACCAGTTGATGCAGGGGCACGAACAGGACTCTGCTGATCCGAAGGTGGCTAAGACTGGCATTCTGAAGGGTGGGAAGCTTTGGAAGAACGGTGACAGTAAAAAGACTAAAGCCAAAGTAGAGGAGGAGGAGGTGGATGAGCCCCGGCGCTCAGTGAGGTTCTCTGGGAGGGACGAGTACAGCCTTTTGGAAAACCTGCCCCTAGACAAGATACCTCTAGACGCTGCCAATTCAGCTGCACTGGCAAGGTTCATGCCAAAACTGAGAGAGCTAGGGATGCTGCTTGGGGAGGGCCGTGAAGACTGGCATGTGGAACTCAGCCCTATCAAGGCAGAGCCTGATGGGGGACCTGGGATGACAAATGCTGACAATTCAGTTGAGGATCAGCAAAAACAGCTTCCACCACCAATGGATGATGAGCAAATCAAGGAATCTATGCAACGGTATGATGAAATGAGACGTCGTATTGCAGCAGCAGAGGGTCGTGATAACACCAGCGTGTGCAGTGATGAATCAAAAAGTTCATCAGATTCTCAGTCTTCAGATTCAACCATGACTGAGACGAGAATCCGTAGGCTAGAGAATGCTGATATAGCACATGTGGCTGGCGGTGTTATGCGAAGCAACAGCGAAGTGAGGAGAGCCATTGAGCGTAATGCACTTAGGCGATCCCTTATTCGCTTTTCTGATGCTCGCAAGAAAGATACAAATAAGAATGACAAAAGTGACAAGGTAGAAACATCATTGTTAGAGAAGTTGAAGTGGCTCACTGCTTCAGAAGATGCAACTAATGGGAACTCTGAGCACAAAGACGATGATGAGGACCAAGAGGGTGATGAAGACCAAGATGAACATGACTCCTCAAAGTCCCTTGATCCCAAGGTACAAGAAACTATTGCTCAATATCGAAAATTGGCAGAGATGTTTAACAAAACCACGTCATTACGTGCAACTGATATCCTAGTACCACGTGATGTACGAGAATGGAAGCTCCAAGCAGACCTCTTCCCAGACATCAAAGGACCTTCACTGGATTCCGAAGGTGATGAATTAACTGAGACCCACTCAGGTTCTACAACACCGACAGTGTTCCAGGCTATTCCAGCTGTCTCCATAGCTGACCTTATTTCTGATGAAGAAAATGACAAACTCATTTATAGTGGAGGAGTAAGATATACTAGAGAGGGAACATTACCACCAGCATCTGAAGATGGTGAAGAGGTGGAAGAAGGTCAGCAAGCCCCAACGTCTGGAGCAACAACTTCAGATGTAAGGAAGCAATTCCTTTCGCAAATGTCAAGCCATTCGGGTGTGCCAATAATTAATGGAATTTCTGCCCATCCTGGTGATCGCTCTTCACTTGCATCAAACTCAGATTCCTACACATTTGACGATATTGATGAAGCTCTGCATGACGATCGGTCATCATCAGTACCTTCATCATCACAGTCATCACCACGTCTCTCAGGAAAGAGTGATATGGATGGCACAAGCACAACAGAGAGTGGCTATAGTAGCAATGAGACAAATGGAGAACTATGTCCAGTAAATGGTCTACCAATGAGTGGAGCACAAATACTAGGGTTACCAGCAGGTGGTGTTGACATAGATGAGCTAGCTGAATTTGTGCGCCAGGATGCAGGTCGTATGGAGCGGCTCCGGCGCCGTTACGATGCTGGAGAATTAGAGGATCATGGCTTTATTAGGCGGCCATCGGTAAGAGGTATTAAACCTCGATTTGGGTCAACTACAGACCTTTTAAAACAAATGGCAACACAGTTAACACCACCTACTATGGCCCAACCCGGGATGGCTGGTTCACACATGACTTGGCCATACCGGGATGTTGGAGATGAGGATTCTGGACCACCTCAACGTCGCAGAGCGTCCACCAACAGGGCAGTTCTTCCTGCCTTACAAGAGGACATGCTTTATGTACCTACATCTGACCTCTCTCCTCAAGCTTCCCCCTTGTCTTCTACATCTTCTGCCACAATTACTTCTCTTACGCACACAAAGGCACCACGGGTTGTCCACGTGTATGCTAGTACAGGAGATTTAAGAGGTCCACCGCCACCACGATTGGTAATTCCAAGAGAATCCCCTCCACCAGATTTAATCCGACCTGGTGTTGCACCAGTCCCTGTTAGAGCACACAGCCTTTCCTTGTCTCAAGGACCTCTAGATGGACCCATGCAGGGCATGATTATGGCTCCTCAAATGCCCACTCCAGTTGTACATGAACATCATTACCAAACTTGCAGAAGGCCTGCTTCTGTGCATGGCCATTTACCTCCAGATTCTTTAGTTACAAGGGGTTTGCTTCAACCACCAGCTACGAGGCCCCACTCCTCACTATCTCACTACCCAAACCCACGTGTCCCTGTGCATTACCATCCATACGAAGAGCCACCACCAGCCCGTGCCTCATATGAAGGTGGCCACCCACCTCTGGCCCAGCGTGGATCTTACCCTGGAACTATCCCTGCCCCAATTCCTTCTCACTACCAGCCACCCATGATCCCTCATGATCCAGCAAGATATCCAAATCCTCCTCCCTATGGTTCTCAGCACCCACACTCTCGACCATTAATAACATCACCGAGAGAAGGAGCGCCTTATGCACGCACAGTGCATCCACAAATGCACTCTGTACCCCAGGTATCCTCCATGCCTATAGGATCTGTACAAGTGCACCAATGTGGACCAAGACACCCTCCACATGCAAGATTGGTTGGTGGTGGGACTGTCACAGATCAAGCATGTTCACCAGTTTGGTCTCACCAGCAATCACTACCACCTCACCCACATATTCACCAGAACTACCTGCCCCATACTGTATCTAGTCACCTGAGCTACACCACACCTATAGTGCCAGAAAGTATCTCTTCAACACGACCTTCAGGAACAACTGCTGGGCCTATGATTAATGGTAGTGTTGGAAAGCTAGAAGTGCTAAGAGATGAACGAGGTGTTCCCGAGGGAGCGTCGTCATCTCCTCGTGGCCCTGTAGACCCTCAGTATACACCTTCTCATGGCTCCCCGACCCGTGATGCTGCCCTCATGCATCGACTTCCCCCGCCAGTCAACATGACCTGAGTGCCTCCTCCACCACTCAGGTAGACAAATGTAGTCAGGTGTGGTTGATCCCTCACCCGGCCAAGTTCAGGACCCAGCCTTGAGCCCAGTTCCAGCCCAGCACTTGCTGGTAACACCCAGCTCCAGCCCTGAACAGGAGGATAGTGACTAGGTGTGCTTGTCAGTCACGAATCCACTGACAAGCTCCTGTTTATTTAATAAATGAAAGTGCTCATTTTTAAGATGGTGTTAAAGCCAAAAGAATGTGTTTTATATTGTGAAAATGTAGGGATGCCAAATTCTTATGTTGGCAAATGTTCTTTCGGTGTCTTCCCGAGTGATTTGTGAAAAGATACGAGTTGCCAAACTATTTATGACCAAATGTACTTGCCAAAATTGTTGACAGTGCACACACTTCAAAATGCTGGAACTATTTTGTTATGACAGTGAGAGGTAAAGACAATCTTCCCTGATATTATTTTCTTGGTCTAGTAAAAAACTAATAACCTACTTAATGTATTATATAAAGTTTCCAGTAGGGTGCATGTGACAATATGTAGATGTCTTTTACAATTTATGTGAATGAAGCTCTTTTGTATATCAGAAAGAATACTGTACCTCCTAAATAAACAGGAAGGGAATATTTTTCGTTACGATTCATAGCAACTGAAGACATATTCAGAAGTACGAGTCATGGTACAGTGATGCAGCGGCCGGCCTCTACGCTCCTTCTGTCCTCTTCCACACTTTACCAATTATATGTACACGTCTGTGTGCATATATTTATTTCACAGATTATAGCGTGCACATATTTTTTTTAGTTTGTATAGAATTCTTCCTATGAGTATGAGATGATTTTTTTTTAATTACCATTATGGCACACTCAGTTGAATAATGCATATTTTTCTACAAAAAGTGTAACATTTATGTTCCTGAGAATATTTTATAAATGTTTTAAGGCCTTAAAATATATATATATATATATTTTAATGTTTTTAGGGATTTCTTTATTGATCTGGCATTTTCTCTAGGAAGAAAATGTCTTGATTATTTAGCTCTGGTTTTCTAAGCATGCATCTGGTGTCATGGATTATCACTCCCTGTCTTTTACAAGCAACATAAAAGATAAGTCTTCCAGGGTTTGAATGTCTAATCCATAAACATCATGGTGTTAGGCACTAACAATCTCTGTGTGACACGCTAGAAATGATGGAGGAGGCACTTGGCCACACACTGGTTTTACTCGGAGCACTTTTCTCAAACTCGGCCCTAGCTTTCTTGTCGCAGTATTTTCCAGTATCAGGGAAATAATGCTTGCGACTCCCAATTGCTTTATCTTCTGCCATACTTGGACTGTGCTGGTGTAGCAATAATTGAAATGAGAGTACAGATTGTATATACTGTATGTTGTACTTAATAGCCAGAATACACTACTTAATCTAATATTCAAAGCCTGATTTTCCTAACTGGCAGAGTGATTTTTGTTATTTTCAAATCTTTTTTTTCAAATTGATTTATTCCAATTAATATTAATACAGTATAGTATATTAATAACATAAATTACTGACTTTGGTGAGGTTTAATAAAATTTGTTACTTTTAACTCAAAAAAATTGTAATCATATACTTTATAATATAATAGAAAGCTTTATAATTCAATAAGAATAATATATAAACATTAATTTTGGGAAAATTCAGTTTGTTAGACACATGGCTTATTAGGTACAATATGACACAGTGTATGTATATGTGTATGTATATATATATATATATATATATATATATATATACTGTATATCTATATGTATATATATATACTGTATATCTATATGTATATATATATATATATATATATATATATATATATATATATATATATATATATATATATATATATATATATATATATATATATACTGTATATCTATATGTATATACAGTATATATATATATGTATATACTGTATATATATGTATATCTTTCATTATTTCTACCAGGAGCTCATCTGTGTGTAGGTTCAACTGTGGAAACAACAATGTGAAGGGTCCGTGAGTCCTGAGTTCAGCTGCCGAGCCCGTGTGGAGTGTCACCTGGGAAGAGGCCTAACTTAAACTTCTTCATTGTAATAGTGGCGGATATTCAGGAATTTTTATACGAAGCAACCAGCTTTTAGATACTGTTTAATGTAAATACACTGCACATTTTTATATGCATTCATATACTTTTGAAACATAGCATAATCAAAATGTGAAAAACCATATTTGATGAAAGTTATTACCTAATGTATTAAAGTACTAAGTGGACTATTATGAATTTTACAAAATAATGAAGCAAATTAGATGACATAACTGAACTATTAATTTTTAGAAAAATGTTTAAAACTGTTTTGATTAACTTTAGAGCAAAGTATTTTGTAAATATAAAAACAGGTCAACAGTCTTGAAGCATAAGTTTAATTTGTAACAAATCAAGCTTTGAGTGTACAGAACTGTACTATTTGTATACTAAAAGCTTCTTTCCGATTAGCATGTTCGGTTTTTCCTTAAGGCTAAATCCAACTTTCTCATGGACACGGTTATGTAAAGACAAGCCAGGTTTAACAATATGCACTATGTATCTTTTCAAGTTGTCCCTGCCAGGTCATTCTGGTGACAGGGAGCCATTGCATGCAACTCATTCGAGCCTAGAATGACCTACAACTGGGTACCTTGGCTTGAGTCCCGTTCCATTCGAAACAGGCTCCAAAAGCACACTTATGAGCTATACCACTCGGTTGCTTCCTATGGCTTTGCTCATAGCAGAAACCCAAACAAAATAAAAACATGGTAAAACTCACCTGTTTTGCAGTGATGCCTCGAGAATCTACAAGAGTAAGAAGAGGCCAGCAGTCAAGGAATTGATCATCTCGACACTCAGATCCTACCAGAAGTGATGCTTATTTTCTAGAGGCTGGAAGAAAGCCTCCCAAAAAGGCTGAACACTCGTGCCTCAGGTGGAAAATCTTGGAAACCTACTGAGACATAAATGTATGGTTTCACTTCCAGAACTAGAATCCTGATGTCAGCAGAAGACATTGCTCACAAAGATTCCTTTAGTGTGGTGAATGTCTGCAGTTATTTTAGTTTGAATAAGTGTGTATAGTAGTACAGAGCATCATAGTGAAATGATTTAGGAATAATGACTCTGGCAAAGAATGCCAAAAGGCACAGATAACTGCACAATAACAGCACAGGACCGACCATGCGGTGAACACTTGGATGGATAAACCAGACCCTAAAATATAAAGAACTCCCCCTCCAAGATGTGTTTGACTCATGTTCTGCCAGAGAGCAGTTTGGATGGAGATGCCTAATAGTGATCCAGGCTGATGCAAGATAGCATGGAGCTCACTGACCCAATTGCCAGTAGCAAGAGCTGCAAGTAATGGTCTTAAGTATGTCGTTGAAAGAGGGAGAAATCCAAAACCTATCAAGAATCAGGAGATCCAACACCTTATTAAGGATCCAACAGATTATGGGAAGGACTGGAAAGTTGAGGCCAAAGCAAGATTGTATTAGTCATGAAATGCCTGTTTATAAAAAAAAAAATAGTAAGAAAGGACAGGAATAGAAATAAGTATGTGGCATGGCACAAGAAACCCACTGATGAGAAGAGGCCCTAATGTGTTCCCTATTGTATCGGCAATACACCCTAGAAACTCCCCATGTGAAGATTGGTGGAGTGCCAGGAAGTGTTGGTATGACACCAATGGCTGATCTGTGTTTGGAAAACACGGTAATAATTTTGGGACACCTCAGTCTAATTATTTAGTCAAATGATTAAACTCCAGAAACAGACATTGACTTGTCAACACACACACATTCCACTGCCAGAAACATAACCCCAGAAACCCCAACATAAATGTTTTAAGGATGATGAACAAATACTTAACTGAATTCTGATCTCCATCTGCCAATATGCCACATGGGGACTAGCCAGGTTGAATGTGCAGGTGCTGCTACCAGTTAGCAGTTAGGAAGGTGACTAAGTGAGCCAATAAGAAGCTGGTGAGAAAGCTCTTTGGTCACTGATGCAAGGTATTGCTTACAAAGGATTTAAGTGCATATTAATTGAGAGGTCTTTCTAAGCTCAGTTATGTATTCTTCAGTGTCTCCCTAGCACCAATATGACTAAAATATGACGGTTTGAAAAGATCCCTGCTGGGTTAGTGTGGATTTTTGAACCAACCCTGACTGAGCATGGTCCTGTCCATGGGACCAACATGATCTAGCCTTATGCAGAAATTGAATGAAATAGCTCAGAAAAACTTCCTTCTTAGGCAATGAACTTAAATACAGTACTGTAATCAAAATTGTTTCCATGCATTCACAAAGTTTTGTTTGCATACATAAACAGTTATATATATAGTTTAGATAATCAAACAGAACCAAAGACTAGGTTTAGGAAAAGAAAAGTATAATTTAGTCTTGCAGAACAGACCAAAGTTACCGAGCCTTCCAATATTCCTTAGCAATAAAGAAGGAATACCAATGTTTCAACCGAGTCTTTAAACATTTTGAGAGGTCTGTGAGCATTTTGATGTGGCTAAGTGGCATCACTGTACCTGACACGCTAGTGCTCACAAGCTAGGACGGAGTTCACAAGCTAGTGTGGAGCTCACAAGCTAAGATGGAGCTCACAAACTAAGACGAAGCTCACAAACTCGACAACTATCAGTGTATTGGTAGCCATCTGTAACACAAGCCACACATCAAACTGATCGATTCTCATTTTCATTCAGTTTTATTTGGTAATGCTAAGCTTTAATTGCTGTACCCCGTAACTAAATTATATTTTTACTAAACTGTAATGTGATTTAAGGCATTTACAGTATTAGCTGCTCCTGTAATTGTAGATTTCCATGTTCTGTACTGTAATACCTAAAGCAGCGCACAGTGCTATTTTTTTTATAAAGCCTCAGTACTGTGCTTCAAAAGTTTCCATTTGATCTTTTCTTACAAGAAGCATTACATATTTTAAAGAAAATTCTCAGACTTTTGAAGAAAGAACATTCTACTAAATTTAATTTGAATTACTGTATATCTAATTTAATTTATGTTTGTAAAAATTTATTCACATTGATTAATAAAATGTTACATTATACTTTTCAATGCTTAGTTACAGATATTTATGCAGATTATCACTTTTTTCTAATTTTATTTTTTTTACTTTTTGTACTGACAAAATAAACCTTAAAAGTATTTATACCAATTCCTACGTGGTCGTAGAAGTTGTAAGTAAATCAAACAGATTCACATTTTATTCTCTATGTTTTATTTTATTGTTAAGGCACTATGAGACTTACTGGTGCTAGTAATCTAATTTTTGTAATCAATCAAATTAGTTATTACTGTGGTGACTGCAGTCAGAATGGGAGTGATCCTCTGCACCAGGTCGGAGATAACAGGTTGTTAGACAAGCATCAGAAGATAACTTGCAGGGAAGGTTGTGCACGTGGGTACCTGCAGGGGTACACCAAGGTGTGGGTACCTGCAGGGGTACACCAAGGTGTGAGTACCTGCAGGGGTACACCATGGTGTGGGTACCTGCAGGGGTGCACCAAGGTGTGGGTACTTGCAGGGGGTACACCAAGGTGTGAGTACCTGCAGGGGTACACCAAGGTGTGGGTACCTGCAGGGGTACACCTTGGTGTGAATACCTGCAGGGGTACACCAAGGTGTGGGTACCTGCAGGGGTACACCAAGGTGTGGGTACCTGCAGGGGTACACCATGGTGTGGGTACCTGCAGGGGTACACCATGGTGTGAGTACCTGCAGGGGGTACACCAAGGTGTGGGTACCTGCAGGGGTACACCAAGGTGTGGGTACCTGCAGGGGTACACCATGGTGTGAGTACCTGCAGGGGTACACCATGGTGTGAGTACCTGCAGGGGTACACCAAGGTGTGAGTACCTGCAGAGGTACACCAAGGTGTGAGTACCTGCAGGGGTACACCAAGGTGTGAGTACCTGCAGGGGTACACCATGGTGTGGGTACCTGCAGGGGTGCACCAAGGTGTGGGTACTTGCAGGGGGTACACCAAGGTGTGAGTACCTGCAGGGGTACACCAAGGTGTGGGTACCTGCAGGGTACACCAAGGTGTGGGTACCTGCAGGGGTACACCTTGGTGTGAATACCTGCAGGGGTACACCAAGGTGTGGGTACCTGCAGGGGTACACCTTGGTGTGAATACCTGCAGGGGTACACCAAGGTGTGGGTACCTGCAGGGGTACACCAAGGTGTGGGTACCTGCAGGGGTACACCATGGTGTGGGTACCTGCAGGGGTACACCATGGTGTGAGTACCTGCAGGGGGTACACCAAGGTGTGGGTACCTGCAGGGGTACACCAAGGTGTGGGTACCTGCAGGGGTACACCAAGGTGTGGGTACCTGCAGGGGTACACCATGGTGTGAGTACCTGCAGGGGTACACCAAGGTGTGAGTACCTGCAGGGGTACACCAAGGTGTGAGTACCTGCAGGGGTACACCATGGTGTGGGTACCTGCAGGGGTACACCAAGGTGTGGGTACCTGCAGGGGTACACCAAGGTGTGGGTACCTGCAGGGGTACACCAAGGTGTGAGTACCTGCAGGGGTACACCAAGGTGTGGGTACCTGCAGGGGTACACCATGGTGTGAGTACCTGCAGGGGTACACCAAGGTGTGAGTACCTGCAGGGGTACACCATGGTGTGAGTACCTGCAGGGGTACACCAAGGTGTGGGTACCTGCAGGGGTACACCATGGTGTGAGTACCTGCAGGGGTACACCATGGTGTGAGTACCTGCAGGGGTACACCATGGTGTGAGTACCTGCAGGGGTACACCATGGTGTGAGTACCTGCAGGGGGTACACCAAGGTGTGGAGATCTCTGGGGATGTTCTGAGGAATGAAAACATTTACGGGTGTACCAAGATGTTGAGACCTCAAGGTGTACTGAAGTAAAGAGAGTGTATTATTAGTGTACTTAAAATGAAAACATCACAGAGGGTACAGTAAGGTGAAAACAACACTTAAGAGCACTGGTATAAGACGAGTGCAAAAGTGTCTGCACTCTTGAAATGCACGTAGCCAGGCTTATTAAGTGCATCGGTGTGACAATATTAATGTACTCGGGATAGTATATGGAGACGAGGACACCATACCAAGTGCTCAGCATGAACCATCGTAACAGCAGTTGGATGACACTTATGATCAAGTTGCCATATATTGCTATAAAACATCATTTTCATGGGTTTAAGTGATTCTATAAATTGTTAAAATACCTGAAAATAATGTTTTATATTATTTAAAGATAAATTATACTGCAAATGTGTTCATATACAGTGTGTATGTTACATATATGCTATTTGGATGACTGAATGTTTTCTTTTAAAAATGATTTATGGCTATTCAATGCCAAAGATATATTTATAGATAGAGATTATAAACAGTATATAAAGACATGTTATCTTGTATGAACACTTTCTGTACAATATGTTAATATTCATTTTGATCCAATATCTGAAACGCTGAATACCAGCGGGTCTTGGACTCTTTGTTGCAATAAGTCAATATTTTGTTTAAGAACACGAGTCTTGAGTCATCTGGACAGTCACCTTTAATGGGGGTGTGTTTCACGAACTTCCTCCCCCATTTGTAGACTAGCGACAGCTTTCTGCGCACCACTGAGGTAAGTATGGACATATGACTCCTGCTTTCTTGATATTTGGCAAGTAAAGATAATTACTTAAGACTTCCATGTTATCTGAAAAATTAATAATAATTTATTCTCCTGACTTAAAAGATTATATCTAGTATAATTTGTACAAATATTGTATTTGTTGAAATGCTGGAGACTGTCACATTCATTCCTGAGGTGTTGGGACCACAAGGCCTTGCCCCAGTGGTCAGGAACGACAGCAGTGCTACTTGGTAGGGTGTTGATCATTGGTCTGGATAGGGACATAGCCAGTTGTGAGCTGGTTTATAAAAGTGTTGCTGTGTGGGGCCTCAAGCAATGTTGGCTGGTTCATAACTTTAAAAAATTAAATTGATATAATTTGATTTCCACCGGTGGTCAGATTTATAAATGTGACTTGCTGTGACAGTCAGGTTTATAAATGTAACTCCCTGTAGCAGTCAGGTTTATAAATATGACTCCTTGTAGTAGTCAGGCTTGTAAATGTGACTCTTCATAACAGTCGAGTTCGTAAATGTGACTCCCCCAGTGATCAGGTTTATAAATATGTAACCATGTACAGTATCAGTGTCACAAAATATATAAAATTTACAACAGTCCAATACCCAAGATAAATAGGGTACCGACCAACAAAGTATTGGTTTTCAAGATTACAGCTTGAAAACCTACTGTGGTGGAATTGATTACAACACTGTTCCTAAGGAGACTTGAAATAGGACCAAATTCGACCAATAGTGTCAAAAATATTCCTTGAATAGGTAATTGCTGCAGAACTTTTGCCACCAGGGAAAATGATTAACAGTGCTGCCATTAGGCATAATCTTGGCCAATAATGGATGGGGCTTCAACTAGTGACAGACCTGGTGGAGACTGAGAGGGGGACAAATTCCACTTCATCTGCCCTTCTCCGTGTCCTGTATGCCAGCCACTGTCTCTACCAGTTTTCTGACCCCATGTTGTTACTTCCCTCTGTCTGTTGACCAATTCTACCTTGGAATGTACACAACTTGTAAATATATAATGTAATTTTGTTGTAAGTAGAAAGTAACACATTTTTATCATGTGTTGTACAAATGTACAATCTTTCACTTGAAGTAAAACCTTCTGCCATACTTGTGTTATATTTACCCTTAGTGACATCATCCGGCTATCACGAGAATTTACCACGTGCCTGAACACAATTCCAGAGTTAACTGGAAATACATAAAGATGTATTTAAATACGCACCTTAAATACATAAAGATGAATGTTTATGTGGTTACCATCAACATACTGTATAAACTAATCATGAAAGGCAAATTAAATTAGTACAATACTAATAAAGATTTAAAATTTAATTAAAAAATAAAAAATAAATGTTTTATTGACTATTATGTCAACCATGTAATAGTGTACGATTACGATGTGCAGAAAATAAATGAATCAAAAGTCCATTTTTTTGTACTCGACATTAAATATTATGAAAACTTAACTATCAGTGACTAACAAAATCAAAGATATCAAACAAATAGTACTTGATTATACCTTCATGATACATTCTGAGAAATGTTCAGTAACTAAGAAAATATTGAATAGAAAAAACCACATTCTCTTTAAATATTGTACATAAAGATTACCACTCTTTCACCAAGTACTGTACTTTAACCACTGAACTGCTCTGCCTCCAAATATGGTCACCCCCCTGGTGCTCAGGAAATAAATTCTTTCCAAAAAATTATTTTCTCTCCTTATATTGTTAAAATGCAGTCTCTGATTACGGGAAACTAAAAAAAAAATATTGTATGTGACATACTTTAGCCACGATGGAGCTGGGAAGTTGAGCAAATTATGGGTGCTGAGCGATGGAGCACTAGGGGTCAGTCGGCCCCACGATCCTGTGGAGCAGCAGCCGCGAATATAAAGTTTCACAATTATTTTGATGTTTCTCACTCATTTCTTCTCTTGTTTTTTGCTGTAATATAATGCAAAAGTGTGTAATTTGTGGAATTTATACAGTTTAAAGTGTGGAGCATCGCTATGCCCAAAATTATGGGGCTCATATATGTGACATATATTATATTCTATAATCAATCAAACAGTGTTTTTGCTGTCATTACACTATATACACACATTGTATGAGTCTTGTATGACAGTCACATTGTATACACCCATCTACATATGTGTTCACCATAACAAACCACTAGGTTGGTATGGTGAGCCCAAAAAACATGAGTTAGCTGCCACACCCAGCCACCCCTCCCTCACTCCTCCAACACATTACTCGCCAACATTCCTCCTCCCACCATACTGCTATTGTTTTTATTACACTATTTACACACGTTATGTATAAGTATCTACATAGTTTTATTCACCATAACTATACAACTGGTATTGTGTCCAAACAGCACAGTGTCCACCATACACTGCATGACAGTCACACAGAAGACGACGCTACAAGTACGAGACCACCTCCCTCACCAAAATGACTCCTCCCAACATACTCTTGTTGCTGTTATTACACTATATATACACACATGTATATATATAAATATCTACATTTATGTTCACCATAGCGAACCACTAAGCTAGTATGGTGAGCCCAAACAAGAGTGTCTGCCACACACAGTGACGCTACGTCGATTCCCTCCCTCCCTCCCTCCCTCCTCACTAAAATTCCTCCTCCCACAATACTATGCACAGTGCTAATTATCACCACAATCCTGCTATTATCATAATCCTGGTCAGTAAATCCTGTAAATGAATAATTGACCACAAATTTATTTTGTAAATGAACATAAGTCATTTGAAGATTCCTAGATAGACAAAATAATGTTGTGATGCACTCTGAGAGCACTCTGTCCAATGACCAGGACGGCTCAGGCAGCGCATGAGCAGGCCAGAGGTGAAAAAAACGCACAAGACAGCTTGCGAAATGGCGCAGAAGTAACATCGATACCGAAAGCAAGCTGCAGCGGCTCCCCCAGCACTGCACGATACGAGGCAACAGTATTAGGCATAAGATGACGGTCCTGGAACAACCAAGAAAGAAAGGACAACACCATCCGAACTGAAAGCGAAGAGCAACAACGAAGGGACAAAAAGAACCGGAAGGATCACCAGGAAACCTCATACATGTACTGCTGCTGAGAGGAAGCCCACAGGTGGGAAACCAGCAAAATCACCAAAGAGATGGCGATAAACACGAGTCAAAAAACCAAACTTGAATACTCGCGGAGAAGAACAAACCAGTCTCGTACCGGACCGGGCCGATCTCCTGAAAGAGGCGGAGTCACGGAAAAACCTCTGGGTTTGGACACCGGGCAAGCAGCGCCTGAAACCACAGCTGGACCAGCCACCATAGAGCCAAGAGGGCTACTCGCCCCTGGTAAATCTCCAAGCGAGCCAGGACCTGGAGCAACAGCTGAACCGGGGGAAAGAGGTACAGGAACCCCCACCTTAATCAGTCCTGCCGAAAGACATCGATCCCGATAGCCTCGCAGTTGGGGAAGGGCGCCACATAAACTGGAAGACGCCTCGACCACGCCGACGTGAAGAGGTCCACCTCCGGGGGCCCGAACGTCTGACAGAGCCAACTGAAAGAGTTGGCGTCGACAGTCAACCGCAGACCGCAGCCGTGGACAAGGGAACGGACCGGGACAGGCCGTCCACCAGGACGTTGGACACCCCTTTGGACATGAACGGCCAGGAGAGCCAAACCCCGAGAACTCAGCAGACGAGTCACCTGAAGCGACCAACCCTAAAGAGCCAAGGACCACATCGAACCCGCTCAGTTCAGGCAATGAACCACCAGGAAGCAGTCCAAATGGAGCTGGATCGTCGATCTGCAGGCGATCTGAACCCTCCGAAGTGCAAACCACACCGCCGTGAACTCCTGCACTGTGATGTCAACTTGACAGAAGGAAGGACCCCACCGCCCCTGGCCGGCCTCGTGAGCACTGGTCACAAAGCCCCACCCAAGAGACGACGCGTCTGTGAAAATGGTAACAAGGAACTATGGCTGCGATATGTTTCCTCTGTATTGCCACACTAAGGTGCTGAAAGAGGAAGCTGGCAGCTCCAGTCTCTTGTTGTTTCAGTTAGCTTAAAACCCAGTGCCTTCAAAAAACAAGCAGAACTTTTACCCCAGGCACCAAGTGTCTCAATGGTGCAACGAGGAGAAAATTGTAATAGTGATCCAGATTTCTGTACAGTATTTACAAGACTCGGCTACTTTACTGTGATTGGCAGCGCCGCCCGGATGTTCAACACTGAAGTCAACATAGGTGTTGGCCAAAGCTGAAATGCATGTTTAGTACCACACCAATTGTCTATCATTCTTCCAAGGATTCACTATGATCCTTCTCTGGGTGACCAACAGGCTTGTCAGAGATGCAGGACATTTCCACATTATCATGGACATAAACATTTCATTCACTTGGGCAATAGGATACCTAAACTGCCGATCCCATGAGAGTGAGGCAGGAGCTCTATCATGGTAGTATGAGACAGTCACAATATGAAAGATTTCAGAGGCAACAATCTGTTGTCTGAAATTTTATACAGTCATCAGTTATGATAAGTTTAAAGTTTTTGAAAATATGGACAATATCTTATCCTGCGAGCAGCATATTCATAATAAAGTCTCAGTGTATTCATTGTCAGTACTTTATTCATTATTTAATAAGCAAGGAATACTTCAGTACTCAGATTTTAAAAGGAGAAATTACAAAAATGTTCTTCAATGTATGTTTATACAAAGCTATGCCATTAAAAAGTATTAAGTTACATTTTAATGAGATAAATAATATTATAATAATCTTATATTCTGCCTATTATCTGTACAGTATGGTACTTCCTATCTTACAATAAATGGGATCAGCCCTGTTCATATTTATATAGGAACAACTGTTCCAAAATATCTATTATTTCTATATCCTTTAGTTTCCTTCTTGATACATTCTTTACGTCTTTGCAATCTCATCCTACTCTGTATTTTAATATACTGTTGAAATGCTGAAAAGCTAAAATTAATTAATGTATACTATGAACAGATACAAAAATCCACTAAAGTAAACATTAGCATTTTGTATATGCATAACTTATGTATTATTAACTTACTGAATCACAACCTTGTATTCCAGTTAGTATTGTACCACATATTAAATTATTGTTCAAACTTTAAATGACAATGCATCTTTGGCTTTAAAACATAAGAGCTCATTGCAAATGCCTCTACATTATTACACAATATGAATAAATATCAAGCATTATAAATCCCACTGCCCAACATGGATGGCCTTTTAGTGTTATCCAAACATCATCCTTCTGCATCTACATACATTCATGAAGTTAACAGTTACTCTGCAAGGCTCATGTTTTGGTTCCTCTTCACTCTCCCTCTCCACTATTTCTTCCAGTCACTCCACTCACAAATATATACTTATTGAACTGCATATTAAGTTTCAACCTTATACACTATAATTGTATTAACACACAACCTTGGTAGTCAAGTTAGCACCATCTTAATAAATGTGTGACCTTATGAAATTGAGTAGTACACTATAAGGAATTCCTTGTAAATGAAAAACATGTAGAGAACATACAATCATATCACAAAGATTCAAGGTAGAAAATCGTTTTAACGATCACTAGGCTATTCCTAGTGATAAAAAGAGTACCAGAGCTGTGACATGCAATTAGCTGTAGTTGAGTGTAGTCACTTGTAAACAATCTAATGTTTTCACAGATAGTTTGCCTTTCTCTTTTGTCAAGAGATAATACCAAGATTTGTCAAACACATTTGATGAACTTCCATTTTCCCCTTTTCTATTTTTCTAAATGTTCGTTCATTTTATTTTCTTGTATCACTTGAAGCACATGAAGATGTAACATAATGAAACACAGGAAAGTATCATTTTGATGAATTAGGTGTCATCAGAAGGCAATCTGATGGCACCTAATAGTTTGGTATTTTATCAGCATAGTACATTTAGGGAGCACAGGAGGCTCCCTCCAGAAAATAGAATAACTACTGTTATTGCTAAAATAGTGACAGGATGGATACAAAGAAGTTGTCAAATATTAGATACTGAGCCACTGACCATACATTTTATAGCAATTGTATTTTCCAATCTAGAATATTGGTGCATGCTAAAAGCATTCCTTAATTAAGACTAATGAAGTTGCTAACCTAAACTGTAAATCTTTTTTACTGTCAGTAAGTTACAACAGTTGAGATACTTGAACTAATAGATCTCAAAGGTTATGTTCTATATATAGAACATGGAAAATAGTGAAGACCGGTTTGAAATCAGAACAACAAATAATTACCGAGATTTAACTCTGTAGAGAGAGAGAGCTAGCAGGATTTGTTGTTAACACACAATATAAGAGAATAGCATCAATAGCCAGAATTCTCAGCACTTTTAAAATATCGGCAGCAAATGTAACCAAAATAAAACCAGGCTGTAATGATACCAAAGTGAGAAATCTCATTGCTAACAGTCTGGCAGACAAGCATGACATCTGGTCATGGATCATGCTGCAGTGGTCAGAAGAGCCCCAAGAACTTCCATAAGGTAACTGTAAGATGCATATTGACTGAAACAACCTTCATCTATGCAATATATTCTTATCTTTTAGTTCAAGTAAGTGACAGCTTACAAACAATATGTATTGCTATTTTGTCAATGTTTCAAGTGCAGGTGTCTTATTTATTTACAAGAGAGGCTGGCTAGCAATAATTAATGAGTGACATGATCAATATGATAAAGAGTGATTCTGATGATCTGATGATAACAGTGATGCTGATAGTAATGATTAGTAACACTTTGATGCTCTGGGCGCATGTGCACCGCACTACCCCAGGTGGGTTTGGGCATTCCTCGGGAGCACACGGTAATTCTGAAGTGAATACTCTTTTCAACTTTGTTACCTCAATTAGCATCCTAGGTTTTTCAATTTGGTTTCATTGTGTTCGTAATAGAATTCTCTTCAGGACTAAAGGCATATAAAGTCCAAAAGCCCGATGTACCATCCACAACAAACAGAGAAAGTGAGAGAAAGTTACCTAGAAGAACGCAAGAGCAATGGTGAGTACATGGTACAATATGAGTGGAGGCCAAGACATGCCTAACACATGGTACAATATGAGTGGAGGACAATATATGCCTAAAACTTAGTACAAAATGGCAGGACATTGCAGTTCTTCCTTTTCCCTCAAGTCTCTCTTTGCTTCCTGTATATGACAAAAATGTTTCCCAGTTTAATTAACTAAATGTTGTTATTGTTTTATTGTGTAATCAGACTGTGAGAAGTGGTTTAATTTCTGCTCAGCATGTGTGGAGGCAGACTACTAAACCTGTTGGAATATCAGGTTTTAACACTCATCAGTGGAATTTGTCGGTGGCCTCATTATTGCTGCCTTTTTTCATCCCAAGCCTTCCAATACTAAAAGTACACAACCAAGTAAATTTTGTGCATTATTGTAAACATACATGTCTGTGCCGCACAACATTTTCCCTGCTGGAGAATACCCTCTTATGACAAGCCCTTATGAGAGAAAAACAAAAAGAATAATACTCAAAATTGCAGTGTCTCTAGAACATAATCAATTCAGTTTGAGTAAATAATAATGGACTGGAAGCATGGAATCATTCCTCTTCATTGGCTGCATATAATTTTGAAACAAATTATTGCTACTACTAATACTACTACTAATAATAATTACTTAAAATGTGAGAAGAATGAACAGCATTATTTTTTTTAGTTAATTTTTTAATGCAAACTTCATACATACATACTGTGCACATATACATACATACATACATACATACATACATACATACATACATACACACACACACACACACACACACACACACACACACACACACACACACACACACACACACACACACACACACACATATATACAGTAATACATTATCATTACCCCAGTTACACTTTATTGAGTTGGGGAGGCATCAGCCTGGAGAAAATTCCAATGTTTAGTGTAATGAAATGTATCTTTCTATAGGTTACTCAGTAGCTCCCTAAAGCTACAACCTGGAAGCAACTAAGCCTTGAGAGATCTCACCAGACTTCTGAGGCCAACGAGCACTTACCAGGGACCACCTGCTTGATACCTGCTTGATGGGGTTCTGGGAGTTCTTCTACTCCCCAAGCCCGGCCCAAGGCCAGGCTTGATATGTGAGAGCTTGATCCACCAGGCTGTTGATTGGAGCGGCCCGTAGGCCCACATACATACCACAGCCCAGTTGGTCTAGCACTCCTTGAAGAAAACTATCTAGTTTTCTCTTGAAGATGTCCACAGTTGTTCCGGCAATATTTCTTATGCTCACTAGGAGGATGTCGAACAACCGTGGACCTCTGATGTTTATACAATGTTCTCTGATTGTGCTTTTGGCACCTCTGCTTTTCACTGGTTCTAAACAACCACAAGATATACAACCACAATCTGACACTCAAACAAGCAAAGTGGAGCATAGGGATAAGAGATCACCAAAGAACTAAGTAAAAGCCCATTAAAACCACAAATGTTTCAATAAAAGAAACCAAATGGCAAAAATTTGTAATACTGACAAAAACTGCAATTGTTAATGTAACAAAATAAACATAAAAACATCACTGCCTAGATATATTTGCCCACTATTACATAGCTCATGGTCTCTGCCAGTCAGCCAGCTCATTCACGAGCTGCCCAAAACCTAACGCCTCCCTAACACCACCTGGAAAGGGGACAATGGGCAGGAAATGGGGGGCTATTGGGTGGCCCAACAGGAAAAGGAGTTTCTTTACATTCAGAGCTAGATTTATGGGCTAGCATCCCCCACTGCCTCAGTAGCTCCCAAAAGCTATCTCACAATAAACTTGGTAGAGGTCGTTGAACCTGAAAAGAAAAATATTAAACTGAAAAATAGAAAGAAAGCCAGGGCTTACCATTGGAGAGATATGGTCAGAGAGATTGGTCATAGGCAGACACTCAGTGCCAGGCCAGATGCCCAAGCACAATACAAGCATGGCGAAGCAAAGGTATATTAACCCTTTAGTTGCGCAAGACATCATATGATGCTTTGAGTGACTTGCAGTAAATTGCGCTCGGCATCATATGATGCTTTGGAGTACCGTGCAAGATTTAAACGGCCCGCGGATACACGGGATTCACCACACCTTCATCAGGGCTCTTGTAAACAGACGCCATTTTTTTTTTAAATCGTGGGCCAAATTCCCCGGTGTGAGGGGCCTCAGTATCGAGTGAGCAACCAAGCCTGACGCATGCAGCATGAGCTCACAGCACTGCTGTTCAGCTTGTGACCACAGCATCGCCTAAAAATGCCATAATATACATGTTCTTGCTATTATTTAGCAATGATGTTATTACAGAAGCCCCCTGACTGTGATAAAACTGACCAGGGTTCTGATAATAGCAGGATTGTGGTGATATTTAGCGCTGTGCTCCATGGAGGGAGGAGTAATGCTGTGGGAGGGAGGGTGGCGGCGTTGTCTTCTGTGTGTGGCCACCTTTTATTGACTGCATTCACCATACCAGCTTAGTGGTTCGCTATGGTGAACACAAATGTAGATACTTATATATAACGTGTGTGTATAGAGGGTATAAACAGCAATAGGAATAGGTTGGGAGCCACCATTTTGGTGAGGAAGGGCGTCGTCTGCACGACTTATCATGTTGTGTATGGTCACCACGACGGTCTTTGGGCACCATACCAGTTTACTTGTTCAAGTATGGTGAATAAACCAGGTAGATACTTATATATAATGTGTGTATATAGCGTAATAACACCACAAACAGTATTGTTGGAGGAGAAATATTAGTGCGTTTGGCCTTAAGGGCGGCCACCACCAGCTGACTGTGTGAGTAGCTACGTCTTTGAGCCTTTACTCACCATACAAGCTTAGATGTACAGTTATGGTGAACAAAACATGTAAATACTTATATATAACGTCTGAATATAAAAGCAAAAACAGTATGGTGGGAGGAGAATGGTGGCAAGTCAGGTGAGGTGAGGGAAGGAGGGAGTGGCAGCCAGTGGCGGGCTGATACTGGCTGCCACTGCCAATCAGCATACCAACTTAGTGGTTCGTTATGGTGAACACGAATGTAGATACTTATATATAACGTCTGTATATTGTGAATAAAAGCAAAAACAGTATGGTGGGAGGAGAATGTGGGCGAGTGAGGTGTTGAGGGAGCGAGTGGCTGGCTGGTGTGTGGCGGTCACTCCTCATTACTTTTTGACTCATAATAGCAACTTAGTGGTTCATTATGGTGAACAAAACATGCAGATACTTATATATAACCTGTGCATATAGTGTAATATTCGACAAAGTATTTGTTCACTGTTTGATGAACATAATTGAACCAACAATACGCACACCATATTTTTGAGTACAGCGATGATTCACTCATTTTATTATATAAATATATCACACTACACACTATTGAATAATATTACAGCAAAAAACCAGCGTTGAATGTAATGAAACGCCATTTTCTGGGTGAGACCCGGAGGCTCCCCGGAGCTTTACCGGCTGATATGCTAATGTCAGACTTTGGCATCAGTCATGTGTATGGAGTTCTAGGGCCTACCGGGGACCACGAGCCAGAACCTGGCCCCCTCAGAGAGGCAAGGGGAGCAATGGCCTATAGAAACCCCCGTGTGATTGGAAGCATTCTATGTCTGCCATCGACCGGGTCAAGCATCCAGAAAGGTAAGCATTCCAAAACAAACCCCTATTCTAGTGAAAATTGCTACCTAAAGCCAAACTAATGGATAGAACTCTTCAACAGAAAACAAGGAAACTAGTATGACATCATACGTCACCGCGCCGCTGTCTGCGCAGCTCCCCCCTCCCCGGGAGGGGGAAGGGGGAGCCCCAGACCTCCCACGCCGGCTATCCACCCATCAGTTCTGAGGCTGGATGTCAAAACACCCGAAATACGCCGACCGGAGGGAGGGAGGGTTGCCGGGAAGCCTCCGGGTCTCACCCAGAAAATGGCGTTTCATTACATTCAACGCTGGTTTTCTGGGGGGAGCCCCGTCGGCTCCCCGGAGCTAACTACCCACAGAGGAAGGTCAAAGGGACAGAACCGGGAGGCGGACACCACGCACCACCCAAGGAGGCGAGACAACCGGCAGCAAACACCAACCCAAGGTGCCACAGCCCCGAAAATCCCGGGAACAACACGAGAACCACGAGCAGCAAGGCCCCTGCACGAACACCAAAAATCCATGCCCGAAAGACCGCAAGGCCACGTCGCCCAGACAGCAGCGAGAGCAGCGAAGCCACGAACGCCACAGGCATGAGGGAAGAACACAGGCAGCTTAGCCGCAAGAACACAGGCAGCTTAGCCGCAAGAACACAGGCAGCTTAGCCGCAAGAACACGGCTGACCACTCGGGACACTCTCACCCGCGAACCGGGAAGAACAGAACCGGATCAACGCAAAACGCGCTCCGGACCCAAACGCCTTGGCACGCAAACAACAGCGGAGGGCCGCCACTGAACACAAAAACGACACACCCCCGGTCCGACCAACGAAGCACCAACAAACCCTGGACATAAATGGGATGGGGGCATAAATCCTGGAGCTGTCAAAATGATCCACGATGTCGTTTCTGCGGAAAGTCTCACCTCTCTACTGTGTGTAGAAACAGACTGAATCTGGGTGAGAAAATAGTTCCCAGATGCTGCAACTGTGGAGGTGTTCACAATGCGAGCTCGGCTGTGTGTAGCAAGAGGCCGAGTATGGCTGTTCTCCGGCCGGTGAATGTTACAGAGCAAGCAAGAGCTCTTACCCAGACACCGGGAGCTCAGCAAAACAGTCTGCCCCAAACAGTGCCAGTGAACCGGACGAATGCGTGGGTAAAGGAGTCACCTTTACTTAGGCAGGCTCCAGCAACAAGCAGCCACGCCACCACTCAGGACTCCGGCAGTGACAGTGTAACGGTGAGTGAAGTGGCTACTGTGGCTCAGAAAGAGGGTCATAATAATATGGTCAAGGAAGTGTGGGCTGAACTTAAAAAAGTTGGTGAGTTCCTCCAAAATCTGGGGCAGAGAATCGAGTCCATCGAGGCTAAATTAAACGTTCAGGAGGTCAAGGAAAATCACAAAACGGTGAAGGATAGTCAGGATATAGTGGTTGAGGACAAAAATGAAATATTGAGTGATGAAATGAAGGAAAGTGAAGTGTGTGTGAATGATGATAGTCGTAGTGAAAGGAAGAACCCTATAATTACACATAAAATGAAAGAATCATTTGGGCCAATAATGGACGTCTCAGGGCTGAAAAAATCTCTTGAGAATCGCAATGTCGCTTTTACTGGTGAACTTGGGAGGAGGTGGGAGATGTTATACAAGGTATGGCTATCATTTAGTGAACTTATTGGGGATGACTTAGGCAATGAATTGATTAATAATGGATCACCCTAGACTGAAAGTGTTGTCATGGAATGTTAATGGTTTGAGAAACAGGGTTACAGATGTTCATTGTTATGTGATGGGAAATGATATTGATGTAGCTCTCCAAGAGACAGGGGATAGGAATGAAGGATTATTGAAATTAAATGGCTATAAAGGGTTTCACCTCTTCGCTGCAAATAACATCAGAGGCACATCGATTTATGTTAAGAACTCCATACCAGCAGAGTTAGTTGAACCGCCATCAAAAATGCCAGGTATAGAGAGTGTCTGTGTTAAATTATCATTAAGGGAAGGGGAATTTATTGTAGTTAATTTGTATGTATCCAGGAACTGCTTCGACGCTAACTATTTACCTGACTGCATTTATACTAATCCTTCACTGGTCATTGGGGACCTTAATGCTCGGCACACAAGCCTTGGGACAGTAGGTAGTATTAATACTAATGGGGTCAAGTGGTTACAGTTTCTACAAGATCATCCAGATACCTGTCTCTTGGGAAACAATGAACCAACTCACATCAGGGGAGGACGGCTTGACTATGCCTGCGTTTTAAACTCTCGGGGGATTATGGGGGAGGCTCGGGTTGTTCGGGAACTACTTAGTGACCACTTTGCCTTGAACGTTGAATTACCACTGGGGAAAAAACAAGTCCACTTTCAAAGGAAAAGGCTAAATATTAATAAAGATATGAAAAATTACTTTATTCAAAATATGGGAGATTGGTATCAACATTACACGCCGCTCTGCGTTGATAGTTTTTACGAGGACATGGTCGAGAACATAGAGAAATTAGTACAGAGGGAAAATAACGGGGGCAGGGGAAGCAAGACGCACGGACCTAAGAAATTTAAATATTCCAATGATCAGCAAGTCAAGGGATGGGAGAGAATGCTACGGAGTGCGCATAAAGCATGGTTAAAAAATGGAATGAGGGATGAAGAGAAAAATACAATGTTGGAAGTGGCTAGGGAATGCAGTCAGGTGAGGAAGGAGGCGCGGGACAGATACTGGCAAGACTTTGCTCAGTCCATTGGTAATACTAAGAACCTTAAAGACATATGGAGAGCAGTAAATAAAGTCAGGGGTTGTAAGACCAAATTCATTGCTCACTCAGATCCAGGGAAAGTTGCTAATGAGTTAGTAGATAAATGGGCAAGTGCTGCTGGTATGGAGTCCTTACCTGCAGACACGAGAGTCACCATTGAGTCATGGGAAAATATTAGAAATGGAGTAACTTTATGTGCCTTAAATACAAGATCTATAACATGCACTGAGATAACCCACGATGAGCTATTGGATGCTATAAAAAGTGGCAGTTCCACTGCTCCGGGAAAAGATGGAGTAACGTATGACATACTTAATTATTTAGCCGGTATGAAACCTAATCCCTTACTTGATTTGTTTAATATGAGTTATAGAGAAGGAAAGTTACCAAGAAAATGGAAAGAGGCTGTCATCATTCCTATCCCTAAGTCAAACGGTGGCTACAGACCTGTCTCCTTAATATCCTGCTTTTGTAAAATGATGGAAAGGATTTTGTTAAATAGGCTACTCTACCTTGTAGGTGATAACATGTCCAGTAATCTCTTTGGTTTTATCAAAGGCAAAAGTACTGCGGATTGTCTCTTAAAGTGCTTGTCAAATGTGGATGACAATTGTAGAGTTTTTGTTGATCTACAAGGAGCGTTTGATAAAGCCAATGGGGAAGTAATCTTATACGAATTAGCCAATCTGGGAATAACAGGGAGATTGCTACACTGGATAAGGGATTATCTACAAGGCAGAAAAGGTCAGGTGTATTACCAGGGATACATGTCTGAGGAACGGAGGTTTCAGTTAGGTACCCCACAAGGGGGAGTATTAAGTCCCACCTTATTCAATGTATTAATGAACAGATTAGCATCAGAGATGTATCCTCCAGGGGTCACGACGATCATATATGCTGATGACATTCTTATACAAGGCACTTCTGGGAACAAAATTCAAGATGCTCTTAACATACTTGGTACAACCTGTCACAAGTTGGGCTTAGTTATAAATGCAGATAAAACCAAATACGAGTATAGGAAACGAAGAAATATAACACTTACTCTAAATGGTGTGGAACTGAGCCGTGTACAGAAGTACAAGTATCTGGGCATGTATGTTGGATACACATGTGAGAGTAAAAATGCTGAAATAAATCATATCAGCACCTTATGTAAAGCCCGTCTGCATCCTCTAAAAGCACTGGCTTTTTCTGGTAAAGGTGTTGGGGTACCTATCTTGCGGATGTTATACATAAGCACTGTTCGATCCCTGATAGACTACACAGCACCCGTATTGTCTTACACAGGCCAAGGCAGAATTCAAAAAATAGAGCTGATACAGAACGAGGCTATGAGGATTATTCTTGGATGTCAAAGAAATGCAATGATTGAAATAATGAGAATGGAATTAAATTTACAGAGTGTGTGTGATAGAGTCCGTGACATTAACACTAGAGTATCTATTCGTTTCATGCGGAGAAAAGGAGGGGATAAGCTGTTTGAGAGCGTTCAGACCTGCTTGAGTGACGTACACACTTCCAGGAAACTGAGGGAGACACGCTATACGAGAGGATTAGCTCATGACCTCAGGGAATACGACGTACTTGACTGCTGTAAACCCTCTCGACAATGTAATATGTCTGCTCCCTGGAAAGTACAGAAAATAGACGTCGAAATTGTACCCCTCAAGGTGAAAAAGATTCATCATGAACCGGGACAATTACGGTGTTTGTATGGAAGCATGATATCTCGGTTACCAAGAGGCAACAGTTTACATGTATATTGCGACGGGTCGGTGGCGGAAGATGGCAGGGCAGGGTGTGGTGTCCTAATAAGGGATTATACGGAGTTTGGGACTGTGGACAGGATAATTGAACTCCGGCTTAGTAATTATATATCATCCACACAAGCTGAACTGCAGGCCATTCTGGCGTGTTTGGAGGAAGTACGTCATGACAAAAATGTTTTTGTATTTGTCGATAGCCGAGGAGCACTGGAGTCCTTAAACAGTCGAAACCCAGTCTTCATGTCTATAGTGGAGGACTGTAAGAGAAGAATAACTGAGATACAGCTGAAAGGTTATAGTGTGAAATTCATGTGGATTCCGTCTCATGTTGGAATAGTGCTCAACGAGGTGGCGGATGACTTGGCCAAACGTGCCACATCAAAACCACAAGTTGACATTGAATGTGAATTCACAATGAGACAAATAAGAAGCAAAATCAGAAATATTCAGGCACAGGCGGGAGTGGAGAGGAGAGAGATAATGTATGAGAGAAGTCAAACCATGCAACACTACATGTATGTGAGTCAAAACACCCATTTCACTTATGGTAAAAGGAGAAATGCTTGGAGTGACTCTGTGTACATGCGGCTCAGGCTTGGGTACAAATATTACTGGGAATATGGGATAGATGTTCATGGTAATGACACGAAGTGTAAACTATGTGGTATGTTAAGGTCTCACACCCTTGCCCATTATGTTCTTGATTGTCCGTTGATTAATGTATATAGAAACACTGAGATAAGGACTGTTCCTGAACAAATAGCCTGGATGTGTCACAACGGAAAGGTTGATGATATTCTTGAGAGATATAAGAATTTTGCACCAAGATTGTAATATTTTGTTGAATTATCTGCAGGTGTCTTGCAAATTGTCTATACAGTATACCTAGGTCATAAAAGTATTTGTGTGTACGTCTGATACCATACTACTTGTGAGGGAGGAAATGTATATTTTTACCTCTCAGAATGTTTGGTAATGTGTTTATTTGTGATGTGTGTCTATGTATATATTAACACATTGTACTGAATGGGGTGAGAATAGCTTGAGCTACCTCATCCCTTTGTGTGTATTTTACCTCAATAAACTTATTTCAATTTCAATTTCAAAACCCTGGACCCCTCCAGAACGCAGCAGCCCCACCCCGCGCCAGAAAAGATGGAGACTGCTGCCACCAAACAACCAAAACGCTAAAACCGAAGGAGCAAGAAAACACAGCGACTCGACCCCCAGAGGCAAAGGCCCAAAGGAAAGAGCCGACGAAAAAACACACCGGAACCGAAGGGGCAATACCAACCAAGGAGAAGACAGAGCATGCTGACCAGAGACCAGGATGGTGCAAGCGGCGCACGAACAGGCCGGAGGTGAAACGACGCACAAGACAGCTGACTAACGGTGCAGAAGCAACACCAAGACCGAAAGCAAGCTGAAGCGGCTCCGCCCGCGCCGCACGAAAAGAGGCGACAGTATGTGGCAAGACGACGGCCCCCAACCCCCACCAGAAAACCAAGCCGAGAGTAAACCAAGCTAACAAGAGTAACCACCTAAGAAGGGACAGGAAAAGGAAGGACCGCCAAAATACCCCATACTGCCGCCAAGAGAAGCACGCAGGTGGGACACCTACCACGAAGCCACCCGACCACCAACCGGAGGCGAGACCGCGAGGCAGAACATAAGCAGCCCCGACAAGGCCCCTCCGAGCCCAGGAAAAAGGCGGAGCCGCGAGAAGATCTCGGGCGCGACCACAGAAACCCAGGCGGCACAAGGAGATGGAACGTCTGCCGAACAGAAAAACTCCCCAAAGCATGCAAGCCCGCTAGGAGTTCAGAAACGACGGGTCCGACGCGAGACATCGCAAGACCCCGAGAAAAAAAAAAAAAAAAAAAAAAACTGGCAGGGCAAGCTAGGAAACCAAAGAAAGCGGAAGGGTCGCCGCCAGAACAGGACCCGAACCAAGGGGCACGAACAACTGCAATAGACCGAGACAAAGAAGCACATCACAGGACACAGGCTGACCAACGCCTAAAAACACACGCAGAACATCCCTGCTGCAGAGGAGGCAGGAAGAAAGAGCAGAAGCACAAAAACCACAGGAGAACAACCAGGGGTGGACAATCAGGCAGGGACAAAAACCCCACGCAATCCCCAGGCACAAAACGGCAGCAAAGTGCCACTCCACAACCGGACACAGGAACAAGGACACGCCACCGTGAAACACGGTACCAATGCACACGTGCAGCAGCAGCAACAGGCACCACTGCAACATGCAACATGTAAATAGCAACTCCCTTCTGCAAAGGCAGAGAACGGAGCAGGCAGACCCCAGACAGGGCCAACGGAGACACGACAAAACCCTGCAGGCCCAGAAACCTGCACCAGGCGACCGACGGCGGAGAAACCCCGCTCGATTCCTGCTGGATGAGGTACTGGGAGCTCTTTTACACCTGAAGCCTGGCCCAAGGCCAGGCTAGACCGGCCAGAGGATGGCCACCAGGCAGCTGCTAGGAGCAGCCCACCGGCCCACATACCCCCACAACCAGGACGGGCCGGAACTGCCATACGAAAACAGGCCAGTGCGCCCTGGAAGTCCACGGACGAACCAGCAAGAATGCATATGCTCGCAAGTAGGTCGTGTAACAAGCACAGACCTCTGATGGTAATACAGTGTTCCCCAAAGGTGCCAATAGCACCACTGCACTCCACTGGTACTATCCCGCAAGTTCTACCAGATAGGCGGGACCCAAGAGCCAGAGCTCAAATCCTGCAAGCACAGCCAGGAGCCTTACCAGGTGAGTACAGAACCAACCCTACAACCCCCACACCTCACAACAGTAAAAAAGGAGGGTCCCCTGAATGACTCCAGCATGGGTTGGACATGCACATGAGTGGGACAGGAAGGGGTGATAAAGGGACAGTCACTGGTGTGCGAACAGTGTCAGTCGTACAAAAATATACCTAAATAAAGACAGGTATATAAACAACACGGCATCCAGCGCCCGGCAAAAGATGCCAGACCGCAGAAACTCACCTGGCGAATGGTGGCACGAACTTGACACGACTCAACCGTACCCAGAAGAACTTGGGAGCACCGCCAGGTGAAGACGCCAGAGCCGGACCCTGCCGGACCCGCAGGAGAGCAGGGAGAGGCGAAGGAGGCGGTCCACACCCATGACACAGGGAAAACCGCGGTGTCCTCCCCACAACTGGGAACCAGGACACCCCCAGCGCGAAGGGGCACATACCGTAGCCAGGGAGAAGAACGAGAGGCGAAGCACTGTAGCAAAAAACCAGCGTTGAATGTAATGAAACGCCATTTTCTGGGTGAGCCCCGGAGGCTCCCTGGAGCTTATCAGGCTAATGTGTGTTATGTTAGACCGGGACATTAGCTATGGAGTTCAGACCTACCAGGGACCAGCGCCAGAACCTGGCCCCTTCAGAGAGGTTTCAGGGAGCAATGGCCCTGGAAAACCCCATATGGTTGGGGGTTTTCCTTATCTGCCATCGACCGGGGTTAGGCACCCAGAAAGGTAGGCGTAACAAAACAAACCCCACATGGTAAAAAACTACAACAAAAACCGAACAGAGAGGTAGAAAACTCCCTACAATCCCAAGGAAAACAATCAAACAATCAATTTACTGCCGCGCCGGTCGTCCGCGCAGCCCTCCCCTCCCAGGGAGAGGGAGGGGGGGGGCCCGGACCTCACCGCGCCGGCTGCTGTCAGTTCGGAAACTAGGCTTCAACCAACGCGAAAAATCCCGCCGACCGGATGGGAGGGAGGGTAACCAGGGAGCCTCTGGGGCTCACCCAGAAAATGGCGTTTCATTACATTCAACGCTGGTTTTCTGGGGGGAGCCCCTACGGCTCCCTGGAGCTACATACCCAAAGAGAAGGAAAAATGGGACTTACCCGGGAGGCGGTGGCCACAAACTCCTCAACTCGAAGTCGAGACAACTGGCTGCAACCTGCAACCCAAAGCAACACAAGAACGACGAGGAGCAGGGACATTCACCAAATAACGGGCGGCCAGGACCCTGTTCGACTTCCAAAATCCACGCGCCCGAATATGAGCCCAAGACATATTACCAAACACGGCAGCCAAAGCCGCAAACTTCCTAACGTCATGGGCGCGAGGATAGACCGCAGGCTGGCTAGATTTAATAACCCTGCGGACAACCTGGGAGACCCGAGCCCTGGAACAGGGAACGAGGGAAACCGGATCAACCCAAAGCGCATCCCCAGCCACTCCGGCCGAAGCGCGCAGGTAACGGCGAAGTGCAGCAACAGGACACAACACATGATGCACCCCCGGCCGAACCAACCAAGCATCAATGACCCACGGACCCCTCCGGAAAGCAGCCGTCTCGTTCTTCGCCAGAAAGGACGGAGAAGGCTGCAAACGGACAAACCTACCCCCAGGACCAAAAAAGCAGAAACCCCTGCGCCGGAGGAGAGCATGAAGCTCCCCTACCCGGCCCCCAGAGGCCAATGCCAACAAAAACAAAGCCTTGGAAAAACAATCAGGAACCGAAGGGGCCACCACAAACCGAGGAGAGGAAAGATAGGAGAGCACCCTGTCCAAGGACCAGGACGGCTCAGGCGGCGCATGAGCAGGCCGGAGGTGAAACATAGCACGGGAAAGCTTACGAAACGGGGCGGATGTGACGTCCACCCCGAAAGCGAGCTGGAGCGGCTCCGCCAGCGTTGCACGATACGAGGCGACAGTATTAGGCATCAAATGACGGTCCTGAAAAAGCCAAATAAGGAAGGACAAAACAACCCGATCCGAAAGAAAAGACAACCTACGAAGAGCCAGAAAATGGCGAAAGGAACGCCAGGAAACTTCATACTGTCGCCTAGACGAAGCTCTCAGGTGGGACACCATCAAAGAAGCCACCTGATCACCATAGAAATGGTGATACACCCGCGTCAAAAAGACCAGACGCGAAGAGCAGAGGAGAAGGTCGAACCAGCCCCGTACCGGATCGGGCCGACCTGCTGAAAGAGGCGGAGCCGCGGGAAACGTCCCGGGTTCGGGCACCGAGCCAAAAGCACCGGAAACCAAGGCTGGGCCGGCCACCAAGGGGCCACGAGGACTACTCTCCCCGGGAATGTCTCTAACCGAACCAGAACCCGAAGCAACAGCTGGACCGGAGGAAAAAGGTACAGGTAACCCCACCTCGACCAGTCCTGCCGAAAAGCATCCACCGCGAACGCCTCGCAGTCGGGGAAGGGCGTCACATATAGAGGGAGACGCCGGGACCACGCCGACGCGAAGAGGTCCACATCTGGGAGACCGTACGTCTGGCAGATCCAACGAAACGAGTCGTCGTCGACCGTCCATTCCGTGGACAGGGGAAGGAAGCGAGACAGACCGTCCGCCAGAACGTTGGACACTCCCCGGACGTGAACTGCACGGAGAGCCAAACCCCGAGAATCCAGCAGACGAACCACTCGAAGGGACCAACCCCAAAGAGCCAAGGACCGAAGAGAACCCCCGCGGTTCAGGCAATGAACCACCGGAGAACAGTCCGAATGGAGGCGAATGGTCGATCCCCGAGCGACCCGAATCCTCCGAAGCGCGAACCAGACAGCCGCGAACTCCCGAACCGTGCTGTGAGCCCGATGGAAGGACGGACCCCACCGTCCCTGGCCTGCCTGGTGAGCACTGGTCACAAAGCCCCAGCCGAGAGACGACGCGTCCGTGAACACATCGAGCGAGGGCTCGGGAAGGCGCCAAGGCACCGAACCCCGAAAAATCCGAAGAGGAAGACGGTGACGCAGCAACCGACATAAGACCCCCGGAGGGCGAACCCAACGATCGCGAGAGAGGCGGAAAGGACGTCCCCGAAGGAACCAAAACAGACGCCGAAGCCAAACCCGACCCGGCGGGTAGACTAGCATGGCGAAGTTCAGACTCCCGCACAACCGCTCGAGCAACCACCGAGTGACCCGGGACCCTCTCAGAAACAGCAAACGGCGGTCCCGCAGCCGCCGCAACGCCACCGGAGGTAGAGACAAGGAAGCGGTCCGAGAATCCCAAACAAGACCCAGCCAGGTCCGAACCTGGGACGGAACCAGATGGGACTTCCTCCAGTTCACCAGGAACCCGAACCTGGCGAGCTGGGAAAGAACCAAATCCCTGGCGAGCAGACAAGCTGACCGACTGGGAGCCCACACCAGCCAGTCGTCGAGGTAGGCCAAAACCCGAATCCCTAGAAGACGCAGACGGGTCACCACAACTCGGGTCAGACGCGTGAAAACGCGAGCTGCCAGATTCAGGCCAAAAGGTAGGCATCGAAAACGGTAAGCGTGACGCCCTACCACGAAGCCTAACCAGTCCCTGAACCCCGGATGAATAGGAACGTGCCAATACGCGTCCTTTAGGTCCAGGGACACCATCCAGGCACCCGGCTCCAACAGAAGCCGGACCTGAGACAGAGTAGTCATCCGAAAGGAGGGGCAAGGAATCCAGGGGTTCAGACGGGACAAGTCCAGAATGAACCTCAGATCCGCACAGTCCCGTTTCGGCACTGGAAACAGGCGGGAAACCCACCTGAGGGACGTAGTCGGTTCGACCACGCCCAAGCGCACCCACTCCAAGATGACTTGACGAAGCGCAGGAGAAGAGACCTGCCCTGTTAGCCCCGAACCCCCCAAAGGAGGACGAGTCGCCCAACGCCACTGCAGGCCGGATGACACGACCGAAAAGGCCCACAAATCGTGGGACCAAGCGTGGGCAAACAGAGCGAGCCTCCCCCCCCATCGCCCCGTCAACGGGGCAAACTGCGAAAGGGCCGACGCCCCGCACGAGAACCCAACCGTCGAACAGGGCGAACACTGCGCCGCCCAGACGACGCTGGCCCCAAAGGGAACAACGGCTCAGAAACCGGCACCAAAGGCCCACCTCGACCAGCGGAAACCGAAACCCTGGCACGACCCCTCCGAAACTGCCGAGAACGACTGCTCCGGAGAATCAACAAGTCCGCCATAGGACGACAACTAGCCGAAGCCGCATGCAGAAACTGGGACACCGCAGACTCTGCAAACAGCAACGGACAAAAAGGAGACGAAAACCTAAGAGCCAGGGCCCAAGCGGAATCCAAAGAGAGGACGAGCACAGCCTGACAGCACGCGAGGCGAGAAGCAAAAAACAGAGACACCACTTCCTTCAGGATGGGCGCAAAGAGCTTCAACAGTGCAGCCGACGCCCTAGCTGCCGAAGAAAGCGCCCCGGACGAAGGCCCTTCACTCAACGCTCCCACATCCTCCTCGAGCCAAGCAGAAGAGAGCTCGAGAAGGGAAAAGAAACGCAAGACCGAAGCCAAATGCCCACGGGAGCGCAACTCCTCCGCAACCAATGAAGCCGAAAGCTGAGGAACCTGCACGTGAAGCTGGAAAAGGCCAACATCCCGAGAAAGCACAGGAGCGAATAAGCACGCATTAAGGTGCTCAAACTCGCCCCCCAGGTAAACCTGCATAAAAGTAGCAGTCTCGTGCCAATCAAGCGTGCGGGTCCGACAGAACCCATGCCACGCCCCCAACGAAAAGAAAGGGCAGTCTGCTAGCCAGGAAGACCCCGGAACCTCCAAACGTACCCAAAAACGGGAAGAAGAACCGAACTCAAACGAGGACGGATCCATTGGGGAGGCATAACCCGGGTCTCGCAAGAGGTATGCAGCTAGAGCTTCCCGAGCCACCTTCGCGGAGAGACGGGAAGTAGCAAACCCCTGTAAAGACGGAGCCGAGGTACCCAAAGGCGCCCGGAACCGAACACGGGGAGGAGCCGAACCCAAATCATACTCATACAGGGAGGGAGGATAAGAAAACCCCTCCCCCTGCAACAATAAACCCCGTGGGGAAGGCAAAAGCACCCAAGCGGGGTCACAGGGGGCCCAAGGCCCCCAGGCCGACTCCTCCCCAGCCCCAGGATCCCTTACGTCGGGACCCGGGGCAGAGCCGTCCTCCAAACCCTCTACCCCTGAAGAAAAGGTAGAGTCCAAGGGAAAGGCAGACAAGGGGGCCTGCTGGTGGGACCCAGAAGCCTCGGCAGGAGGAACTGGCTCAAATGCCTCCGTCCCCGACCCGGATGGGGCAGCCCCCGAAGCAGCCCGAGTCTCTCCACCAACTAAATCCTGTGCCAAGGCCGAAAGCCGCATACGTTTCGGAGCCGGACACAGGGGGGGTGGTGCAGGAAGAACCACAGGGAAAGGACCAGAGGGCGTAGGAGTCAAAGCCATAGCAATCAACGCCCCCAGGTCAGGGTCCCTAAAGCCAAAACGGGGCAGCCTCGGGGCATCCAGGCGGGAAACCGACCTAGCGCGTTGCAATAACCTAAATCTAACATGCAACGCTGATGCTGCCTGTACTCTAATAGGAACATCCTCAGAGTAAAACCTGAGCACAAGCAGAGAACAGGACTTGCAAGACTCCGGGTCAAAGGTGTCATTGACCCAACAGGCAGCATGACGGAGGCAAAACAGGTGACTGTCACCCTGAGACAAGGGCACACTGCAACCTTCAAACCCGCACAAGGCAGGCTGGAACTCGGGAGACGCCTCCATGGGTCCCCGAGCCCCGACAGGGGTTTCCAGGGCCCGTAGGGTAGCAACTACGGGAAGCCCGGGCAAGGTGTTGCTAACCGGTTAAGAAACCCAAACAAAACACGGGTAAATGATAATACTGAAAACCCCTGGGACGTGTACAAGCACGGGGGCCTAGCAGAGGACCACCAAAACAATACCAGGGGAACTATGGGCCCACGAGGCAGCACCTCCACCAGGCAACCAAAAACAAAACAAAAGAAAAACCCCGCAAAAGTACACCGTCCCCAGAGCAACAGGAACCGGTCGCCGCTTAGGTGGCAGGCCGCGCAACACCTTGACGCCCTAACCAGCACAAAACCACTCCCTACCCAAGGCCAAACAAGGGCCCCAAGCCCCAGCTGGCCCCAAGGGCGAGGCAAATGCCGAGCAGCAAAAACCTCTACGGGAGCGGTTCCCGAACGCCCCAGAGAAGATAACCCTGACACGCAAGGGCAGTACTCACAGGGCGCCTAGGGAAGGAAGCCCTAGACGCATGCAGCCCCGGCACTGATGAAGTACTCCTGGCCACCGCACACCACAACAACAGCAGAGAACGCCACACGAGGCAAACACCGCCAAGGAATTTGAGGCCAGAGAAGCATCTATCCCGGTTGACACTAGCTTGCGAACTGACGGCAGCCGGCGCGGTGAGGTCCGGGGCCCCCCCCCCTCCCCCTCCCGGGGAGGGGAGGGCTGCGCGGACGACCGGCGCGGCAGTAAATTGATTGTTTGATTGTTTTCCTTGGGATTGTAGGGAGTTTTCTACCTCTCTGTTCGGTTTTTGTTGTAGTTTTTTACCATGTGGGGTTTGTTTTGTTACGCCTACCTTTCTGGGTGCCTAACCCCGGTCGATGGCAGATAAGGAAAACCCCCAACCATATGGGGTTTTCCAGGGCCATTGTTCCCTGAAACCTCTCTGAAGGGGCCAGGTTCTGGCGCTGGTCCCTGGTAGGTCTGAACTCCATAGCTAATGTCCCGGTCTAACATAACACACATTAGCCCGATAAGCTCCAGGGAGCCGTAGGGGCTCCCCCCAGAAAAGGGCGCAAAACACCAGCACTGAAACACTGCCCAGACCAAAACAAACTCCACGGCGCATGCGCATAACACGCTGGCCGAACCGCACACCCTCCCTGCGGGAAGGCGCCAGCCAGGACTACTGCACGAGAAAATTAGCCAAAAGAGGAAGCAGAAACAAGAAAACCGGCCAAAGAAGCAAAGAGCCCAAAAAGGAACCCAACCGGGCGACAAGTAGCCCAACCGGGCGACAAGTAGCCCAACCGGGCAACAAGTAGCCCAACCAGGCAACAAGTAGCCCAACAGGGCTACAAGTACGAGGAGCCGACAGACGTTCCAATAATGCGGGAAGTAGCGAAAAACCTTCCCGTACCCTCGAGAACACAGAAGCCAACACTAGTCCCGAAGGCGCAGGCGCACCCGAGATCAGAAGTCACGCAGAACCCCATCGAACGGGGAAACATGACAAAAACACCGTCCCAAAAAGGGGTGGGAGGAAACATCCACCCACAGGACGGAACCAACCGACTCAAAGGCCAAGGAACCGAGCCCGGGGAAGGGCCGACGTCCAACAGCACGTACGGCAAGTGGGGAGGAAAGACCCCACTCCGCGTAACCACAAGCCCCGCCCAGAGGGGGATAAAAACCCCCACGGGGTCTAACGGGGCCAAGGCCCCCCCAAGTCAGCCCCCCCCCCAGCCCCGGGAACCTACACGACAGGCCCCGGGGCTGAGCCGTTCCCCCAAAGCCCCGGCCGTACCAGAAAACCGGGGCAGCCGTGAAAACACTAAGGAAGGGAGCCCACTGGCAAACTCATACAACACGGCTGGAGGAACAGGCTCAAATGCCCTCGTCACGACCCCGGAAGGGGAATTCCCCCGAGACTGCCCGAGTCTCAACTCCACCAAAAACCCCGCCCCAAACTACAGACGGTAAGGAACCGGATGCAGGCAGGAAGGGTGATCCAGGGGAAAGACAAGGGGGCGTGGATGGAACCAAAGCAACCAACACCCCCAAGTCCCAAAACGAACTACAACGGGGCAGCCCCGGGGCTCCCGGGGAGAAAACCCCGAGAACGTTGCCACCACCAAGGCTCAAGTGCAACGCCCCTGCTGCCCGCACCCGCTTTGTTAGCACAACTGGGTAACCGAGCCACAACAAGCAACCAAACTCGCAGGACTCTGGGTCGAAGGTGTCACCGACCCCACAGGCAGCAGACGGAGGCAAAAACAGAGTCACCCAGAGACAAAGGGTGAGAGCAACCCTCAAACTCGCTGGAAGCGAGGGGGGGACTCTGGGGTCACATCCATCGGACCCGCGCGCCCCCAGGGGTTTCCCAGGGTCCTGAGCGTTTACTTTAAGAGGACTCGCGCTCAGGTAATCCCAGGCAGGGTACTGCTAACCGGCACCCAAAGCTACCAAACAACTTTCTAAGAGCTGAACCCCCGGGACATGTACACTCACGGGGACCTAGCAGGGGTACCACCAGAAAATACTCAGAACACAAGGGACACAAAGGGCAAGAACGAAGGCAGACCCCCCCACCAGGTAGATAAACAAAAAGAAAAAGAAAACCCCGCAAGAGGACAGCGTACCCAAGTGGAACAGAGCCGGCCGCTATGATTGGTAAAGACAAGCTGCACAGTACCCTGCGCCCCACCAGTGCAAACACTGCCCCTTACTCTAAGGCGAACAAGGGAGACAGAACACCCGAGCACACAAAGAGCGGCCGAAAACCAAGCAGTAAACGGCCAAGCAGGGGCAGGACCCAAGGAACTTGTGGAAGGTGGCCCCAAGCCCCAAGGGCAGTACTTACAGGGCACCTAGGGAAGGGAGCCCTAGGCGCATGCAGCCCGAGTACTGAAGAATCACTCCCGGCTCACGCACCACCTAGAAAACAGACACCACACTCTAGGTACAGTGCTGAAACAACCACTGGAGCCGGAGCACATAACCATTGCCTATAGCATCAGCCGAAGAACTGATGGGTGGATAGCCAGCGTGGGAGGTCTGGGGCTCCCCCTTCCCCCTCCCGAGGAGGGGGGAGCTGCGCAGACAGTGGCGCGGTGACGTATGACGTCATACTAGTTTCCTTGTTTTCTGTTGAAGAGTTCTATCCACTACTCCGGCTTTAGGTAGCAATTTTCACCAGAATAGGGGTTTGTTTTGGAATGCTTACCTTTCTGGATGCTTGACCCGGTCGATGGCAGACATAGAATGCTTCCAATCACACGGGGGTTTCTATAGGCCATTGCTCCCCTTGCCTCTCTGAGGGGGCCAGGTTCTGGCTCGTGGTCCCCGGTAGGCGCTAGAACTCCATACACATGACTGATGCCAAAGTCTGACATTAGCATATCAGCCGGTAAAGCTCCGGGGAGCCGACGGGGCTCCCCCCAGAAAAACTACGAAAAATCAATCAGAGACATTGAAAAAATTAGAATTATCTTTTTGTGGCAACTCCGGCCTGACAGCTGGCGAGCAATAGACCGCCTGGGACGCACGCCGAGTCAGCGCCTATAATTTGCCAGACTTCCCCGCCCTATAGCGGGCAATATATGCCACTTACGATTTTTTTATTATTTTTCCCGTGATCAGTGAACACAAATTAACAGGTTAGGAAGAAAAAATATTTTTTTTTTTTCAAAATGACATGCGCCTGTGGGGATGACAGGATATTAAACCCCGAGCATGTTAAGGGTTAAAGGCATGAGAATAATAATAAACAAAAAATATATGAAATGTGGGATGCCGTTGCAAAGATGGATTCATTGGCTAAGTACTGTATATTGACGTAGACACCATATTGTGACTCATCAACCACTTGCCTGTTAGCAAATTCTTTTAGGTCTGCCATTATATACCTGAGCAAGATTACAATGCATAGAGAAAGTAGATTACAGCTATCAAATAATAACAAATTAAAAATATAACTGGTTCATTCATTTTATTCATTCACTGCTTATAGTTTCATTAATGTATAAGCATAACAACACTTAAAGCAAATAAAAATATGATTTTTCTATTATTTTTAAATACAATTATCACCTGTTTATAACAATGTCAAACACATTTCAGCTTTCTCCAAGTTATAAGTCTTATATCTATGACTCTTCCTTAGAATAAATGTTGCACTGGGAGGCAACTACAATATACAGCATTGTATTTGTAAATATCACAATGAAATGTCATGATCAATTAGTCTTTTAACCCACAAATCCGAAAATTAAGGACATGACAATGTTTGTCTTCATCCTGGACCATTATCATGTTCCATTACACAACTTAATAATGGTCCAGGACAAACTCAAATGTCATCATTTTCTTTATTTTCAGATCTGTGGGTTGGGCGTTTCATTTTCAGCCATGTTATTGTGACTTATGTCACCATGTTCATTTCATATACAGTATACAGAGTAAAAGAGAAATTATTAGAATTAAAGGAACAACAAATCACAAATACATCTTAAAAAATCCTTAAGATTATCAAACCTCAATGGTAGCAATATAAACATTTCAAAAAGCCAGGTTATCTAGCTCCATCCCTTTGTAAACGAGCGGCTTTCAACGTCGGAATATAACTTCGAAGGCAACTCATGAAGTCAGTCATAGCATATGTCAGTGTTTGATCAATAACATATTGGGGAATCCAGCCTTTGAGATCAGTGTCAAGCAGCCACTGGAAATGACATTTCTTTGGTGCCTCATCAGCTGGATGAAACACAAAACATCCTGGACCATTGTCTCCCCTAGAAGAAAACACATATAATTAAATACTATTATAAAAATTACATGGTAAACATTGAAGACCTGTTGCTTAGGATATAAGCCAAATTAGCAAAATTACAGAGTTACTGACAGTGCAAGGCAAAACCAAAGTAATAACAGTTAGAAAACTACTTAATTTGCATTCTAAGTACAGAGTGATATTTAGACAAATTAGTTCCTTGACACCCCAACATGTGTTCAAATTGTATATATTAATGCTGAAAATCTTACAGAAAATATAGTACTGGATTTAATGTGCTCCAAGACTAAGAATTCTATTTCATAAAAAAACAGCATTAAATGTAATGAAACACCAGTTTCTGGGTGAGACCCAGAGGCTTCCTGGAGCTAACTGGGCTGATATGAATATATTAAACCCTGTCAATGCGCATGGAGTTCTAAGCCTACCGGGGGGTTCCACAAGCCAGAACCTGGCCCCTCCCCCTCAGAGAGGCACAGGGAGCAATGGCCTATAGAAACCCCCGTGTGGTTGGAAGCATTCTACAGTACGTCTGCCATCAACCGGGTCAGGCACCCAGAAAGGTAAGCGCCCCGAAACAATTTCTGGTTGGAATATTGTTACTGAAAGCCGAACTAGTGGACAGAACTTCCCAAATGAAAACGAGCAAATGAGCATGACGTCACCATGTCACCGGGCCGCTGTCTGCACAACCCCCACCCCCTTCCCATGAGGGGGAAGGGGAAGCCCAAGACTACGGTGCCGGCTATCCACCCTTCAGTTCTGTGGCTGACGTGAACTGGCAAGGTCGTGCGCCTCTGGCTCCTGTTTTTCCAGTTCTGTGCCTTGTGGTGTGGTACTGTCTAAGTGGTGATGCACAACCTAGGAGTCATTTCAAAAGTACTCAGGCAGCATGTGCCTTGGGTCCTCTTCCCTAGGTGCCCTGTACGTACTGCCCTTGGGGCTTGGAGCCACCTTCAACAAGTCAGCGTGGAATCTACCTCTGCAAGGTCTTTTTCTGCTCAGTGATTGACTGCCTTTGGAGTCAACTGGGGTGTTTCATGCACCACTCTTTGCCTCTGGGTAGGGGGGGTAGTTTCATCACTGGTTGGGGTGCAGAGTACTGTGCAGCTAGTTTTCACCTCTCATAGCTGCCGGCTTTGTTCTGCATGGGCAAGTTGTCCTCTTGCGGGGTTTTTGTTTTGTTTTTGTTTTCCTGCCTGCCTTTTCCTGCCCCTTGGTTTTGGTCACACCCGATTATATCTTGGTGGTCCTCCACTAGGCCACTGTGAGTATACACATTCCGAGGGGTTCAGCTTTTGCAGTTTGATTGGTAACTTTGAGCGCCAGTTAGTAGTACCTTGCCTGGGCTTCCCTTAGCAAGATTACCCGAATACAGGGCCCTGGGAAAACCCCACGGGGGGACTTTGGTCTGATGGATGCGATCCTTGGGTTTCCTCTTGCTTCATGCGAGTTTGAAGGTTGCTTTGTCCCCTTATCTCAGGGTGACACTCACCGATTGTGCCTCCTTCATGCTGCCTGTTGCGTCAATCAAGCTGATTTGATGTCACTTGCTTGGATTGTATAATTCATCTTATGTGGCAATTCCTGGATCACGATGGCAGCACAGTCTTCTCCGTCAGTTTCATGGAGAAAATCACGCGAAGAGATAACGACAGAATCAAAGAGCTTATGCTGGTCTGATTCATCTTGGGTAATAGTGTTGCTGTTGTAGGGTGTTAAGATGGTTTCAAACTTTTGTAACATGTCTTCCTGCTTCTTAGTGGTTTCTGCTGGGTTAAAGTTAGTAACTGTGTTCTTAAGAGAGCTTAATTCCTGTTCGAGGCGGTTGATTCTGGCAGACAGATCTTGATTATTCCTGAGAATGGCTGTAGTCTCACCTTGCAGGTTCATGATTAATGTCGACTGCTCTCGGATTACTGCCATTTGTTCTTCATGTACAGTATTTGGGTTAATAACCTGAGCCATGGGTTATCAGCAAAGCACTTGAAGTCAGAACAAGGGGCAGCAGCTCGTTTAAGTTGATCCATACGGTTACATAATTGTTGCATGGCCCGTGTCACTGACGCTGTTCTACCCAGCTGAGATGTTTTGTTATTGTTGTCAAGGGGGGAGGCCTGGAGGCCTGGTCGACGACCGGGCCGCGGGGACACTAAGCCCCGGAAGCACCTCAAGGTAACCTCAAGGTAAGGGGAGAGTTGGTACCCCCCCCTCCTGTGGCCCCAGAGGGGGAGGGGCCCAGCTGCATTATTCCTGTTGCTAGGGTTATTCCTGATAGGTGAGCTATCTTTTATAGTGGCCTTGGGTTTGTTCTGCATGGTAGCAGGATAAATGTAGGGAGGCACAATAGGGAAGACTCGTTAATGTGGTAGCAGTGAACACCAGGTACAGCTTCCTCCAGGGAGCAACACTAGTGCAACATATTGTGTAAAAACATGCTGTCACAGATTATTGGAGCAAAGACCAGACTATTTCAACACCTTTGTTCGGGAAATATATGTCCCGAGACAGGTTTCAGATACTCCTCAGGTGTCTTCATTTTGCAAGTAATTAAGACCAGACAGAGGATGATAGACTTTAAAGAGTCAGGTACATTATGAATGAAGTGATTGGAAAGTACAGAGATTTCTACGTACCAGCACAGAAGCTGGTGACTGACGAATCCTTTGTGCTTTTCAAAGGACGTGTTGGGTTCAAACAGTATACAGTATTCCCTCCAAACGCAACAGATTTGGATTGAAATTCTTTGTTCTTTGTGACTGTGAAACAGGATACGTGTTACACATGATTCTGTATTCCGCTAGCGATGTAGACATTCCCGATAACGACCAACATTGTTTCTCAGGTAGTATGGTGAAGTCACTGATGGCACCATGGATGAACAAGGGCCACATTTTATACAACTAAACCACCAGGGCAGGCCCCGGGGGCGAGTTGTCCTCCCAAGCCCCAGCCTCACAAGAAAAAGCCAGGTCGGCCGAAATAGCAGGAAGAGAGTGGGCCCACTGGTCAGACCCCGGAGCAATGGCTAGAGGAACAGACTCGAAGGCCTTCATTGCAACCTCGGAAGGGGCAACCCCTGAAACTGTCCGAGTCTCAAACCTCAAAACCCTGCCCTGGTGGTTCCCGGAGTTGGGGAGGAGCTGACTTGGTGGCCTTGGTCCCTGTTGGACCCCGCCTGGGTTTTCCAACCTTCTGAGCGTGGTTTACTGTTACAAGGAGTGGGGGTTTTCTTTTCCCCACCCTCTGTGTACGAGTTGCGTTTGGGCGTCGGCACCTCCCTGGGTTCGGTTCCATGTCCCTTTGGGTCCATCGGCTCCGTCCTGTGGGGCGTTTTCTTCACTTTCCCACCTTTCTTCTCTAGGACCTGTGTTCTGCATCATGCCGCAATCATTTTCTGTTGTTTCGGGTCTTGCATGACCATTGGTCACGGATGTTATTGGGTGCATCTGTGCCTCCGTGATTTTGTGTTTGTTGGTCTAGGATCCATCCCTCCATCCATCCATCCCTCTAGCCATCCATCCTGCCATCCATCCTTCCATCCATATACCCATCCCTCCATCCTTCCATCCCTCCATTCATCCTTCCATCCCTCCATCCATCCTTCCATCCCTCCATCCATCCTTCCATCCATCTCTTCATTCTTCCATCATTCCATCCATCCCTCCTCTCCTTCTTCCAGCCATATATATCCATCCATCCCTCCCTCCCTCCCTCCCTCCATCCCTGTCTAGATATGTCCAACAAAGTCACAGAATGAATACTCCAGCCTCATGATAAATCAAAACAATGTGCCATAAATCTGTGACGTGACAGGGTAGAAGGCACTAGAGTGGTGCACCAAGTGGATGTCTACAAAATTTATCTTACCTGAATGTTACTTGAAATATTACCTACACGTTAGTGTTTAAATTAAGGTTGCAGTACAGTAATTTTAGTGTAAAATAGTTTTCATAAACTGTATTGTAGTACTCAGCATAAAGCAGAACTACTTATCAGTACAGTGCTAACGGCATAATACAATACAGTACGTATTTACTGAACAGCATTCACAACTCCATGAGAATTCAAGATGGACATAACTCTAACAATATGGTAAATAACAACTGTAACAGTATTTTTTAGTAGAGTACTAATATACTGTATAGGAATAGTATATAATATGATAATGAATTTTTATTGTTTACAAGAAAAAAAAAGACACTGACGAAAACGCCTCTTGAAGGTCACCTCTTGCAACGAATTCAATGCTGCAACACACCGGGGTTGGTCCCATATAGTGTGTTGAATTGAGGTTGTACAGTACTATCAACTGAAGTGTATTTAACATCTACAGTATAATAGATAACATCTACAATATATAAGCAGGTTGCAAACAGCAGAGTTAGGCATGCAGCACATAACACATGATCAGGTCATACTGAAAGAAGTAAACATTAGCATAGCAATGCTGAGAACATCTTCATCTTACACTTCTATGGTATTTAGTTTTTCTTTTAGCTTACCGGACAAATTTTTTCTGAAGAGGTTCATCGTCATATTCAACAGAAACAGCAGCACACACCCAACTATCACCAATCTTCTTCCAGTGACGCACACTGACGAAATCTCTGGCAGTAACCACACCACCGGGACCTTCTGACGCTACTTGGTACACAACATCGGTGTTACTGTCTAGGGTCTGTTGAATTATAATCATTTATAGAAAATCATATCAATAATCCAAATACTGTCTCCACTCAATTATCTGGACTATATGGGAAGGACCCCCAGCCGGATAATCACATTTTCCGGATAAGAGTACTTTTTCACCTCTGAGTCCAAAAGTGACCATTTTAAACTATTTTTATATTACAAACAACATAACTTGAATTGCCTTCCCACATATAATTATTAAATATTCAACTAGAAACCTCAACTTACCTTGTTGTTCGTCACCTTGATTGATGCCTCACATCTTGAAGTTAAGAATTCTTGACAATTTAAATAACTTATACTAACACAACACTAAAATTAACACTTAAAATTACTGTACAGTTCTTTAAGCAAAGTTAGTTTTAACTGCCAGCTGCTGAAGCCTTACTGGTTGAAGGCACTTGGCTTGATTTTCCTACCATATAAGAATCAAGTTTAGCTTGCCTTCTGTGTTCATTGGCCTGTTGTATTATCAGCTCTTTGGTTCGCCTTAGGTACTGATACATGTTTCCAACTTCTGGATTAGCACAGTTGGATGAAAAATTTATTAATCCGTCAACATGTCCACGGTCAACAACCGTGGACATCTTCAAGAGGAAACTAGATTGTTTCCTTCAAGGAGTGCCAGACCAACCGGGCTGTGGTGGGTATGTGGGCCTGCGGGCCGCTCCAAGCAACAGCCTGGTGGACCAAACTCTCACAAGTCAAGTCTGGCCTCGGGCCGGGCTTGGGGAGTAGAAGAACTGCCAGAACCCCATCAACCAGGTATCAACCAGGTTAACATAGGTCATGAGTAAACTGTATTTTGTGGTCAGTGGTGTTGGTTCTTCATTACCTTCTTCATCCTCCTCCTCTTCGTTGACCTCACCAGTAACAGACTGGATAATCTTGTCTTCACTCATCACACCATATCCTGGGTCATTGGCATCTCTTTCAAGCCAATAAAGCACATCCTGTCGTTCTAAGTTTTCGCCAGCATTTCTGAACATTCCGTGGATTTCATCTGTAAATCCTTCATAATTAATTTCTTCATCCTCCTCATTGCTGACCGTAGACATGAGGAGTTTTTTCCAGGAATTCTTCAAAGTCGATTCCTTTACTTCCTTCCACACCTTGGCCTAGTTATAGATAGCTTCCTTGATTGTATAGTTCTTCAAATTCTCAATGGTTTTTTTAGCTCTGTTATCCACACCGTGAACCGCCAGGAGAGCCAAACCCCGAGAACTCAGCAAACGAGTCACATGAAGCGATACACTTATATCGCATCAGGCTTGGATACCCATGTGCATGGGAAATAGGCTTACAGGTTCCGGAAGATGAGAGGAAATGTCAACACTGTGGAGAAATGCCCGACAGACCACTGGAGGGTTATCTAACACAGTGCACAGTTACAAACTCATTAAGATTTCAACTTCGATTCAACAGAGCAGAAGTTGTTAAACACATATGGCAAAATCTTACTGAAGCGACTATACGAGTAATAAATACTCCTACTCCCCCCAAGTAAAACAGAAACAAGCAACACTTAGTGGGCCAGCCCAGGAATATCCCTAAAAAAAAAAAAAAAACTGAAACGACCAGCTCCAAAAAGCCAAGGACCGCATCAAATCCCCGCAGTTCAGACAATGAACTACCAGGGAGCAGTCCGAATGGTGCCGGATCGGTGCTCTGCGAGCAACATGAACCCCCTGAAGCGAATGCCACACAGCCGCAAACTCCTGCGCCGTGCTGTGAACCCGACGGAAGGATGTACCCCATTGACTTTCGCCGGCCCCGTTAGCACTGGTCACAAAACCCCAGTCGAGAGACGAGGCACCCGTGAACACTTCGAGCGAGGGCTCGGGGAGGCGTCAGGGCACAGAACCCCGAAAAACCCTCAGAGGAAGCCGGCGACGCAGCAGCCAACGCAAGGCTCCCAGAATCCGAACACAGTGATCACGAGAGCGGCAGAATGGATGCCCCCCAAGATCCCACTCGACGGGTAGACCAGCACGACGAAGAACAGGCTCCTGCACCGCCGCCCAAACAAACGACGTGTGACCTGTGTGCCCTTCAAAAACAGTCAAGCGGGACTGCAGCCGCCAGAGGGAGAGACAAGGAAGCGGTCCAAGAATCCCACACAAGACCCAGCCCAGTCCAAACCTGAGAGGGAACCAAATGGGACTTCTACCAGTACACCAAGAACCCAAACCCGGCGAGCAGACATGCGGATTAGCTGGGAGCCCACACCAGCCAATTGTCGAAGTAAGCCAGAACTCAAACGGGTCACAACGGTACGTGCTAATACGTATCCTTAAGGTCCAGGGACACCATCCAAACGTCCGGCTCCAACAGAAGACATACCTGGGACAGAATACTCATGCGAAAGGAGGGGCAATAAACCCACAGGTTCAGATGGGACAAGTTCAGAATGAACTGCAGGTTTGCGCAGTTTGTTTTGGGATCAGAAGCAGGCAGAAACCCACCTGAGGGATGAGGTCGTTTTGACCACGCCCAAGTGAACCCACTTCGAGATGACTCAGCAGCACACAGTAAATGAGGAACCCTGTGAGCCCCAAACCCCCTGAAGGAGGAGGAGCCACCCAATGCCACACAGGCCACACGAAATGACCTGAAATGCCCACAAATCGTGGGGCCACGGGCGAGCAAACAGAGCAAGCCTCCACCCCCCCCTACCGCCTTGTCAATGGGACAAACCGTGAAAAAGCCGACGCACTGTACGAGCACCTAAATGGTGCACAGGGTTGTCCGCACGCCGAACAGGAGCAGATGGTACCAAAGGCTGTGCCGGTACCAAACCTGGCACCACTGGCCTACAATGACGGGAAGAACCCCGAACACTGGCATGACCCCACCAGGAGTGCCCCACACAAGTCCCCCAGAGGCCCAATAATCCGACATAGGACGGCAACTAGCCAAAGCTGCCTGCAGATACTGCATAACCGCAGACTCCAGAAACAGCAACAGACAAAAAGGCAAAGACAGTCTAAGTGCCAGATGCAAGTTCCGCCGAAGGCAACACACCAGACCCAGAGGTGGTCTCAAGCTCCTCCACATCCACCACAAGCCAGTCCGAGGACAGCTCAAGGAGGGAGAAGAAACGCAGGGCCGAAGCCAGCAGGTCACGTGTATGCAAATCCTCCGCAACCAATGCAGCCGAAAAGGAAGGAACCTGCATGTGAAGCTCCATAATGGGTAGTACTTACTGGGCACCTAGGAAAGATAACCCCTAGGCGCATGCAGCACAAGTACAAGTGAAATTACTCCTGGCTCGCACACCACCAAGGACTGGACCCAACCATAAGGCACAGCACTGGAACAAGTCTGGAGCCAGAGTCGCATGACCGCCAGGTCTGAACATCAGCCACAGAACTGTAGGTATGGATAGCCGGAGCGGGGGTCTGGGGCTCCCCGTTCCTTCTCCCGGGAAGGGGGGAGATGCACAGACAGCGGTGCAGTGACGGTTGTGACGTCATGCTCGTTTGCTCGTTTTTCCTCTGAGGGAGTTCTGTTCAACAGTTCAGCTTTCAGTTGTATTATGTTGTAATATTTTAACCAGATAGGGTTTGTTTTGAGGCGCTTACCTTTCTGAGTGCCTGACCCGGTCGAAGGCAGACATAGAATGTTTCTAACCACACGGGGGTTTCTGTAGGCCATTGCTCCTCGTGTCTCTCTGAAGGAGCCAGGTTCTGGCTTGTGGTCCCTGTTTGGCCTAGAACTCCATTCGCCTTGACTGATGTCAGGGTGTAATACATTCATATCAGCCCGAATAGATCCGGGGAGCCGAATGGGCTCCCACAGAAATAACCATTATGCCGGATGATAACAACCATGAATTTTATTCAACAACTTCATCCAATCATGTACACATCTCTACAGATCTCAAATCTGCTCTATGCAAGTGTAATCCGTGGAAAGATGTTTGACAAGACCAAATTGTTGTTGAGTTGGTAAACTGCAATACCTAGGAGTGCTAATCCAGGGCGAGGCCACACCAGGACCCAACGACTCTCAGCCAGGTCAAAATTCACTTCTAACTCTGAAACTGGCATGCACGCATGCTCCCACATGCATATCTATTCAACAATAAACAAAACCAGTTTTTAATACAGGAAAACATCATCCCCTTGAACAGCTGATTTGTTACAACCACCTGACCTTGTTACAACTTATTGTTGGATTCACCATACTGTTTCAGCATTCTTAGCTTAAAAAGATAAAATATAATAACTCACTGACCTGCACAATTCTGGCCAATGTAATTGCTCTATTCCATTTTGGCATATTTTCAAAGTTGTAAATAATTTCATTACACAATGAAGTTGAATCAATATCAACCACTCCCTGAAAAAAAAAGTTGCATATTACTCCCTTAAGTTGCATATTACAGTGGCAGGTAAGTGAGAGGGGGGGGGGGGTTCAAACAGTGCCCCAAGAAACAAGGAGTCAACAATCAGTGGTAAATCAGCAGATTTTATTCTCTTGTGAGAGGGGAAGAGGAATAATTAATTTTATAGTTGTATACATTTTTAATGCATAATTTTGATATTTTTGTACAAAATCCTAAGTGCTTGCCTGAAATTTAAATTTGCCATTTCTGGGGGAGTCTCTGGTGGTTACCTGAAGCTAGCTCACTGAGATAGCTTCCCACTACACTCCCTGACCTAACTGCCGGACCTCAATCATTCGTTTATTCCATCTATTCGTTTGCGATCCGACTAGTGACCACCTATGTAGTTCTGCGGCCGGCCACTGATGTAGCCGGTGGCGCCGCTGTTTGTGTTTGTTTACCTGTGGGCGACAAAACCCTCCCTCTCTCTCACTGTTATATATAATTGCAAATTTTTTGCATCCTGCTACTAGTGGGTCTGGAAATGCAGGAATATGTTGCTTAGGGCTTCAACTAGCAGCAGTTAAGTCAAGAGAAAATTTATTGTGATGATCTCCAAGTGCTGCTGACACTGGCAGTTCGTAGACTGATAACTTCCAACTGCAGGGAGGGAGGGTGGCAGGAGAGCGATTTACCTGCCCGAAACGCTGCGCGTGCTAGTGGCTTTACAAGACTGTAATTACCATATTCGTATCCTCACATTCCTTATGTACATTCTTGTATATGCATAAATAAATAAATAAATAAATAAATAAATAAATAAATCTATTATCAGAGCATTCAGCTTATAAAGGAAGATGAATCTGGAATGTCTCCTGTGTGGTGGTGGTGTGGTGCGATAGACGTGCAGAGGAATGTGTGTCCAAAATTGAGATTGTGATTTTCTCTCTCCAGACCAAATTTATAATGCCAATGAAACAAGTTTGTACTGGTGTATCTTAACCTAACCAAACATAACCAAACATAACCAAACATAACCAAACCCAGCCAAACCAAATCAAACCAAACCAATGTTAACTAAACCTAACCCAAGCAAACCTGACCTAACCTAACCAAAGCAAACCAAACCTAACCAGAGCAAACCTGAATACTTCACTTTGTGAGAGCATAGTCATATCTGCCATTGACCGGGGTTATCACCCAGAATGGTAGGAGGACCATTACAAACCCCCAACTGGTAAAACATTGCAACCTAAGACTGCACAGAGCCCAAGAACTTCTTCCAATAGGAAACAACAAACAAGCAAATGTCTACTCAATTAGCACGCCAAGCACATAATCAGCACAATCATAATCAATTAGCACATAATCACTTGTTGGCGATTCACCCCCCTTCCCCCCAGGCGGCCAAGTGCTGCTGACACTGGCAGTTCGTAGACTGATAACTTCCAACTGCAGGGAGGGAGGGTGGCAGGAGAGAGAGAGCACAGGGACCTGAGCGTGCAACTGCTGCAACCCAATCTCATGAAAAAGTGCAGGGGCATAAAGGCACTTATCGAGGAACTAAAGAGAGCTCCCCCCCCCCCCAAGAAAACCTGTAGCACCCACAAGACCTCACGCCACTCAAGCATGTGGGTATGACAAAAACCGTTCCAAGCCCCCAGAGCAAAGAGAGGGCAGTCTGCAAGCCAGGGTGACACAGGAATCTCATAAAGCACCTAGTACGGAGAAGAGGAACCAAAACGAACACAGTCCTGTTTCAGCACTAGAAACAAGCAGGAAACCCACCTGAGGGATGGGGGTCATTTCAACCACACCTAAGAGCACCCACTCCGAAATGACCCGACGGAGCGCAGGGGAAGAAGCCTGCTCTGCCAACAGGGAAAGGACCAAGGAGCACGGACTGAACCAAAGTCGAAGCAACTAATGCCCCCAAGTCCGGGTCCCTATAACTAAAATGGAGCAGCCTCGGGGCATCCATGTGGGCAACAGACCTAGAGCGTTACAGCAACCTAGCATGCAATACAGATGCTGCCTGTACCATAATATCAGTGTCATTAGAAGGGGTAAATTGGAGAACAAGCAAGGAGCACGACTCGTAAGACTCCGGGTCAAAGGTGTTGGTGACCCAACAGGCAGCCTGACGGAGGCAAAAAACCAGCGTTGAATGTAATGAAACGCCATTTTCTGGGTGAGCCCCGGAGGCTCCCTGGAGCTTATCGGGCTAATGTATGTTATGTTAGACCGGGACATTAGCTAAGGAGTTCAGACCTACCAGGGACCAGCGCCAGAACCTGGCCCCTTCAGAGAGGTTTCAGGGAGCAATGGCCCTGGAAAACCCCATATGGTTGGGGGTTTTCCTTATCTGCCATCGACCGGGGTTAGGCACCCAGAAAGGTAGGCATAACAAAACAAACCCCACATGGTAAGAAACTACAACAAAAACCGAACAGAGAGGTAGAAAACTCCCTACAATCCCAAGGAAACTAGCAAACAAGCAAACATCACACTTTACTGCCGCGCCGATCGTCCGCGCAGCCCTCCCCACCCCGGGAGGGGGAGGGGGGAGCCCCGGACCTACCGCGCCGGCTGCCAAGCTCCAGTTCGGAAGCTAAGCTTCAACCAACGCGAAAAAACCGCCGACCGGTGGGAGGGAGGGTTTCCAGGGAGCCTCCGGGGCTCACCCAGAAAATGGCGTTTCATTACATTCAACGCTGGTTTTCTGTGGGGAGCCCCTACGGCTCCCTGGAGCTACATACCCAAAGAGAAGGAAAAGAAAGGGCTAACCCGGGAGGCGGCCGCCACAAACTCTGCAACGCAAAGCCAAGACAACTGGTCGCAAACCTGCGACCCAAGGCAACAAGAACGCCCAAGAACAGACGCACATATGGATGGGCGGCCAAAAACCCGCGCTACCCACAAATCCCTGCGCCCGAAATGAGCCCGAGACGTCACCAACACAGCAGCAAAAGCTGCAAACATCTGAACAGCACGGGCGCAAAGACAGACCGCAGGCTGGAAGAAGGAAAACACTGCGGACGACCTGGGAGACCCGAGCCCTGAAAACAGGGAACGAAGGAACCGGATCAACCACAGCGCATCCCCAGACACGGTACGCCGGCAACAGCAAAAAGCACAACCGGACAACCCAGGACGCACCCCCCGGCCAAACCAATCAAGCACCAAGAACCCCTCCGGAAAGCAGCCATCACGACCGGCGCCAGGACAGAGAAAGGCTGCACACCTATAAAACTACCACCAGTACCAAAGAGCAGGAAACTAAACCGAAGGGGCTACCACAAACTGAGGGGAAGATAAGAAGGCACCCTGAACAAGGACCAGGATGGCTCAGGCGACGCATGAGCAGGCCGGAGGGGAAACAAAACACGAGAAAACGTAAGAAACGTTATACTGTCTCCAAGACGAAGCTCGCAGGTGGGACACCGTCAACAAAGCCACCTGAACACCATAGAGATGGTGATACCCGCGTCAAAATACCAGACGCGAAGAGCCAAGGAGAAGGCCGAACCAGTCACGGACAGGACCGATTCGGCCTGCTGAAAGAGGCGAAGCCTCAGGAAAAACGCCCCGGGTACGGACACCTAGCAAGCAGCGTCGGAAAAGAAGGCCGGGCCGGCCACCAAGGAACCATAAGGACTGTTCTCGTGGGAATGGGCTGCAACCGAGCCAGAACCCGAAGCAACAGCTGGACCGGGAGAAGAGGAACAGGTACCCCCCACCTCGACCAGTCCTGCCGAAAGCCTCCACCGTGAAGTCCTCTCAGGTGGGAAGGGCGCCACAAAATGGGCGATGCCTAGACCACGCCGACCCGAAGACGTCCATGGCCAGGAGTCCATATGCCCAACAGAGACAACAAAACGAATCGGCGACAACTGGCCAACCCACGAAGAGGAATGAACCGAGACAGCTGTCCGCCAGGACGCAGGACACACCGCGGACACGAACCACACGGTAAGCCAAACCCCTGTGGTTCCGGCAAGAACCACCAGAGAACAGTCCAAACAGAGCTGAATGGTAGAGTACCTAGTGACCCAAACCCTCCGAAGTGCAAACCAGACAGCCATGAACACCCGAACCGTGCTGTGAGCCCGACGGATAGAGACTCCATCAACCTCGGCCGACCTGGTGAGCACTGGTCACAAAGCCCCAGCCGAGAGACGACCCGTCCGTGAACACATCGAGCGAAGGCTCGGGGAGGTGCCAAGGCACGGAACCCCGAAAACCCCAAAGAGGAAGCTGGTGACGCAGCACCAACACAAGATCCCCGGAGGAACCCAAGGAATGCAAGAGGCGGAAGGGGAGTCTCCGCAGGAACCAACCGACGCCGTAGCCAAACCCGACTCCATGGGCAGACAAGCACGCCGAAGTGCAGACTCCCGCACAACCGCCCAAGCAACCACTGAGCAACCCGGGACCCCCTCCTGAACAGCCAAAGGCGGGACCACAGCCGCAGTAACACTTCTGGAGGGAAGACAATGAGGGGCCCAAGAGCCTTAAACAAGGCCCAGGTCCGAACCCGGGACGGAAACAGATGGAAAAACCTCCAGATCACCAGGAAACCAAACCCGGCGATCTGGAAAGAACCATCCCCTGGCGAGCAGACAAGCGGACTGACTGGGAGCCCACACCAGCCAGTCGTCGAGGTAGGTCAGACACCGAATCTCAGACTCAGACAGTCTGAGATTGGCCGCCGGCAGGGGCTGTGACTGACGCTAAATACATAAAAACACGCCAGCAAATGTGGGAAGCTAGCAGACTGGATGGGCGAAAAACGTCGCCCAACAGCAGAAAAACCCCGGAAGGGGCAAAACCGCCCCAGAACTGCTAGCAGGCAACCCCCACAGCCCCGGGAACCAACAACAGAGGCCCCGGGGCAGAGCCGTCCTCCAAGCCCTCCGCCCTTAAAGAAAAGCAAGAGTCCATGGGAAAGGCAACAAGAAAGGGCTGCTGGTAAGACCCAGAAGCCTTGGCAGGAGGCACAGGCTCAAACCTCCGTCCCCAACCCGAACGGGGCAGCCCCCGAAAACCGCCCGAGTCTCTGCCGCAACTAAACCCCGCCCCGACCCCGAAACCCGCAGACGGTTCGGAGCCGGGAACACGGAGAGAAAGGGGCGAGCAGCACCTAACCAAACGGGGCGGCCACGGGGCATTCGAGTGGGAAACCAACCTAGCATGTTGCAGCAACCTAACCTAGCTTGCAACATGGACGCCGCCTGTACTCTGAACAGTAATAACATCAGGAGAGTTCTGGAGAACAAGCAGAGAAACACTCGCAAGACTCCGGGTCAAGGTGTCAGTGACCCAACAGGCAGCACGACGGAGGTAAAAATGGCGACTGTCACCCGGAGACAAGGGAACAGCAACCAACGATCCCGTACAAGACGGGTTGGAACCCGGAAGACACATTCAATGGTCCCCCGAGCCCAGACAGGGGTTTCCAGGGCCCGTAGGGTAACAACTACGGGAAGCCCGGGCAAGGTGTTGCTAACCGGTTAAGAAACCCAAACATAACAAGAGGGTAGATTATAGCACTGAAAACCCCTGAGACGTGTACAAGCACGGGGGCCTAGCAGAGGGCCGCCAAACACTACCAGTGGAACTATAACCACCTTAGGCAGACCCCCACCAGGCAAGAAAATGAAAAACAAAAGAAAAACCCCGCAAAAGTACACCGTCTCCAGAGGCAACAGAAACCGGCCGCCGCTTAGGTGGCAGGCTGCGCAACACCTTGACGCCCTAACCAGCACAATACCAATCCCTACCCAGGGCCAAACAAGGGCCCCAAGCCCCAGCTGGCCCCAAGGGCGAGGCAAATGCCGAGCAGCAAGAACCTCTACGGGAATGGTTCCCGAACGCCCCAGGGAAGATAACCCTGTTACGCAAGGGCAGTACTCACAGGGCGCTTAGGGAAGTCAGCCACTAAGCACATGCAGCCCCGGCACTGATGAAGTACTCCTGGCCACCGCACAACACAACACACGGCAGTGAACGCCACACAAGGCAAACACCGCCTAGGAAACTGAGGCCAGAGAAGCGTCAATCCCGGTTGACATTAGCGAACGAACTGGAGCTTGGCAGCCGGCGCGGTAGGTCCGGGGCTCCCCCCTCCCCCTCCTGGGGTGGGGAGGGCTGCGCGGACGATCGGCACGGCAGTAAAGTGTGATGTTTGCTTGTTTGCTAGTTTCCTTGGGATTGTAGGGAGTTTTCTACCTCTCTGTTCGGTTTTTGTTGTAGTTTCTTACCATGTGGGGTTTGTTTTGTTACGCCTACCTTTCTGGGTGCCTAACCCCGGTCGATGGCAGATAAGGAAAACCCCCAACCATATGGGGTTTTCCAGGGCCATTGCTCCCTGAAACCTCTCTGAAGGGGCCAGGTTCTGGCGCTGGTCCCTGGTAGGTCTGAACTCCTTAGCTAATGTCCCGGTCTAACATAACATACATTAGCCCGATAAGCTCCAGGGAGCCGTAGGGGCTCCCCACAGAAACGATGACTGTCACCCTGAGACAAGGGCAAACAGCAACCTTCAAACTTGCACGAGGCGAGCTGGATCTCCAAAGATGCATCCATAAGTTCACCAAGCCCCGACAGGGTTTTCCAGGGCCCTGTAGGCTGACTGCTACAGGAAGCTCAGGCAAGGTATTGATAACCGTTTAGACCCAAAGCTAACAAGGGGGAGATCAAAACACTGAAACTCCTGTGAAGCAGAAACTCCAAACACAGGGGCCTAGCAGAGGGCCACCAAAATATTATAAGTGATTCTAGCCACACCAGGAAGACCCCCACCAAGCAAACAAAACAAAAAGTAAAAGAAAAACTTTGCAAAAGTACAACATCCCCAGAGGAAACAGGAACCAACTGCCAGGGGGAGGGGGGCTATGCAGAAGATCGGTGTGGTGTGACGTTTGCTTGTTTCCTTGTTTCCGTGGGAATTGAAGGAGTTCTGCCTCTGTTCGGTTTTTGGCTGCAATTTTCTTACTATGTGGGGTCTGTTTTGTTAGGCCTACCTTTCTGGGTGCCTAACCCCAGTCAATGGTAGATAAGGCAAACCCCCAACAACAGGGGGGTTTTCCAGGGCCATTGCTCTCTGTGCCTCTCTGAGGGAGCCAGGCTCTGGCGCGTGGTCCCCAGTAGACTTAACTCTTTTTGACTAATGCCCTGGTCTAATGAATTGTATATTAGCCTGATAGATCCAGGAAGCTGGAAGGGGGGCTCCCCAGAGAAAACTAAAATTGAATACACAATGAAATCACAATTAAAGTTATTTATGAATAAGAATGAGAATCTTAAAAGAATAACTGCATTCACATATCATATATTCAATACATGAAGAATTAGCCAAGGAGCTACTACATACCGTGAGCTTATATATTCTGGATCCTTTGGGGCCTTCTTTGGAGTATATATTGTCCCCGTGAGAGCTTTCCTTCTCTAACTTCCAGCCAGATGAATGAATCGTTTCCCAAGCTCTTTGTAGAGCTCCAAAACCAGTATTCTGTATTTCTATTTCCTATGAATGAATGCAAATTTTTGAAAATTAGGTTGTTTGTTTAAAAAAGTGGTCCTACTCATATCAAAGTGGTCCTACTCTTCATAGATGAAGTAACATTAGCTAACAAGAAGTAAAGCAAAGGATTTTTATAATATTGCAAAAGTCAAGGAGTTTCATTTAATGTAATGATGAGATCAGTGATGCAAGCAGTGGGTAGCTTGTAAAGATCACAAATGCAATAAAAAACCAGAATTGAATGTAATGAAGTGCTTCTTTCTGGTAGAACCCCTGTGGCTCCCTGAAGCTGCCATGCCAAGATTCATCCATATTAAAAGATCACATCAGTTGCAGAAGTTCTGTTTAACCTACTGGGCTCCAGAGTCAGAACCTGGCCCACTCACAGAGGTGCAGGGAGTGACTGACAATTTGCCACCCCACTGGGAAAGCATCCAGAAAATCAGCAAAGTTTAGCCCTTCAATTGCGCATCGCATCATATGATGCTTTGACCAACTTGCAGTAAATTGCGCATTGCATCATGTGATGCTTTGGAGTACTACGCAAGATTTAAACGGCCCGCGGATACACGGGGTTCACCACACCTTCATCAGGGCTCTTGTAAACAGACGCCATTTTTTTTTTAAAATCGTGGGCCAAACTCCCGGGTGTTAGGGGCCTCAGTATTGAGTGAGCAACCAAGCCTGACGCACGCAGTATGAACTCACAGCACTGCTGTTCAGCTTGTGACCACAGCATCGCCTAAAAATGCCATAATACACTTGTTCATGCTATTATGTAGCGATGATATTATTACAGAAGACCCCTGACTGTGATAAAACTGACCAGGGTTCTGATAATAGCAGGATTGTGGTGATATTTAGCACTGTGCGCCATGGAGGGAGGAGTAATGCTGTGGGAGGGAGGGTAGTGGCGTTATCTTCCGACTGTGTGTGGCCACCTTTTATTGACTGCACTCACCATACCAGCTTAGTGGTTCGCTATGGTGAACACAAATGTAGATACTTATATATAACGTGTGTATAGAGGGTATAAACAGCAAAAGGAGTACGTTGGGAGCCGCCATTTTGGTGAGGGAGGAGCGTCGTCTGCAGGACTTGCCATGTAGTTTACTGATGACCACGATGGTCTTTGGGCACCATACCAGTTTACTTGTACAAGTACGGTGAATAAAACAGGTAGATATTTATATATAATGTGTGTATATAGCGTAATAACACCACAAACAGTATTGTTGGAGGAGAAATATTAGTGCGTCTGGCCTTGAGGGCGGCAGCCATCAGCTGACTGTGTGAGGTCCTACGTCTTTGTGCCTTTACTCACCATACAAGCTTAGATGTACAGTTATGGTGAACAAAACATGTAAATACTTATATATAACGTTTGTATATAAAAGCAAAAACAGTATGGTGGGTGGAGAATGGTGGCAAGTGAGGTGAGGTGAGGGAGGGAGGGAATGGCAGCCAGTGGCGGGCTGCCACTGCCACTCAGCATACCAACTTAGTGGTTCGATATGGTGAACACGAATGTAGATACTTATATATAGCGTCTGTATATAGTGAATAAAAGCAAAAACAGTATTGTGGGAGGAGAATGTGGGTGAGTCAGGTGACTTGAGGGAGGGCGTGAGTGGCTGGCTGGTACACGGCGGTCACTCCTCGTTACTTTTTGACTCATAATAGCAACTTAGTGGTTCATTATGGTGAACACGAATGTAGATACTTATATATAGCGTCTGTATATAGTGAATAAAAGCAAAAACAGTATTGTGGGAGGAGAATGTGGGTGAGTCAGGTGACTTGAGGGAGGGCATGAGTGGCTGGCTGGTACACGGTGGTCACTCCTCGTTACTTTTTGACTCATAATAGCAACTTAGTGGTTCGTTATGGTGAACAAAACATGCACATCAACAAACTGGAAAAGGTGCAAAGACATGCTACTAAGTGGCTCCCAGAACTGAAGGGCAAGAGCTACGAGGAGAGGTTAGAAGCATTAAATATGCCAAAACTAGAAGATAGAAGAAAAAGAGGTGATATGATCACTACGTACAAAATAGTAACAGGAATTGATAAAATCGACAGGGAAGATTTCCTGAGACCTGGAACTTCAAGAACAAGAGGTCATAGATTTAAACTAGCTAAACACAGATGCCGAAGAAATATAAGAAAATTCACCTTCGCAAATAGAGTGGTAGACGGAACAAGTTAAGTGAGAAGGTGGTGGAGGCCAAGACCGTCAGTAGTTTCAAAGCGTTATATGACAAAGAGTGCTGGGAAGACGGGACACCACGAGCGTAGCTCTCATCCTGTAACTACACTTAGGTAATTACACTTAGGTAATTACACATAGAATTATATGAACATGTTTGCTGATGATGTTAAGATAATATGGAAGATAAGAAACCTAGATGATTGTCATGCCCTTCAAGAAGATCTAGACAAAATAAGTATATGGAGCAACACTTGGCAAATGGAATATATTGTGAATAAATGCCATGTTATGGAATGTGGAATTGAAGAACATAGACCCCACACGACCTATAAATTATGTGAGAAATCTCTAAAGAATTCTGATAAAGAAATAGATCTAGTGGTGGTTCTAGATAGAAAACTTTCACCTGAGGGCCACATAAAGAACGTTGTGCGAGGAGCCTATTCTATGCTTTCTAACTTCAGAATTGCTTTTAAATACATGGATGGGGAAATGCTAAAGATTGTTGACAACTTTTGTTAGGACAAAGCTAGAATATGCAGCGGTTGTGTGGTGCCCATACCTTAAGAAGCACATCAACAAACTGGAAAAGGTGCAGACATGCTATCAAGTGGCTCCCAGAACTGAAGGGCAAGAGCTACGAGGAGAGGTTAGAGGCATTAAATATGCCAAAAGAAGACAGAAGAAAAAGAGGTGATATGATCACTACTTTCAAAATAGTAACAGGAATTGACACAATTAATAGGGAAGTTTTCCTGAGACCTGGAACTTCAAAAACAAGAGGTCATAGGTATAAACTCACTAAACAAAGATGCCGAAGAAATATAAGAAAATTCACTTTCGCAAACAGAGTGATAGACGGTTGGAACAAGTTAAGTGAGAAGGTGGTGGAGGGCAGAACCGTCAGTAGTTTCTAAGCGTTATATGACCAAGAGTGCTGGGAAGACAGGACACCACGAGCGTAGCTCTCATCTTGTAGCTACACTTAGGTAATTATACTTTGATAATTACATATATATGAGGGAGGGAGGGGGGGGGGAGGGAGGGGGGGGGGGAGGGAGAGGGGAGGGAGAGAGGGGAGGGAGAGAGGGGAGGGAGAGAGGGGAGAGAGAGAGGGGAGGGAGTGAGGGAGGGAGGAGGGGAGGGGGAGGAGGGAGGGGGGCATTCTTGATCCACCACCCAGAATGAACCAAGTGGGACTCCACTGAAATTACTCCTACTTCATATTTTCTAATGAATAACTTCAAATTTGTATTAGTCCAGTATCTTTATTTTGCAGGTAGATAAAAACATTTGTATTAAACTCACTTGAGGTGACAACTTTCTACTGAGCTGTGAACAGTTTTCATCTTCTTCATCTGACCCTGAATAAAAAAAAGTGGTATATATCAGAATAGTGACCAATACCGCTTTTAATGGTACAGTATTGTAATATACACAAGGATTTATAATAATTTTTTTGCAGCATGATATTCTGTAACAGAAAACCAGCGTTGAATGTCATGAAACGCCATTTTCTGGGGGAGTCCCGGAGGCTCCCCGAAGCTATCCAGGCTGAATGGATATGTATAACTTTCTGGCATCAGTCAAAGTGCTAGGAGTTCTTGCCTGCCAGGGACCACAAGCCAGAACCTGGCCCCCCCTCAGAGAGGCACGAGGAGCAATGGCCTATAGTAACCCCCTTGTGGTTGGGAGCATTCTATGTCTGCCATCGACCGGGATAGGCACCCAGAAAGGTAGGCGCCCCAAAACAAACCCCTAGTCTGGTGAAAATATTGCTACCGAAAACCGAACGAGTGGACAGAACTCCTTAAACAATATTATCAAACTAGCATAACATCATTACGTCGCCGCGCCACCGTCTGCGCAACCCCCCCCTTTCCAGGAGGGAGAAGGGGGAGCCCCAGACCCTCCACGCCGGCGATCCAACTGGCAGTTCTTAGGTTGGATGTCAAAATACACGAAAAATGCCGCCGACCAGAGGGGGGGGGATGCTGAGGAGCCTCCGGGACTCACCCAGAAAAAGGCGTTTCACTACAATCAACGCTGGTTTTCTGGGGGGAGCCCTGTTGGCTCCCCAGAGCTACCTCACCACAGATAAGGAAAACAGGGAAGGAACCGGGAGGCGGATGCCAAGCGCCCTAACCTAAAAACCAAGACCACAGACAAAAAGACCAAAACAAGAGAAAAATAGACCACCCAGGCCAACGACCAGGACGGCACCAGAACTCAAGAGCAGGCTGGAGGTGAAACAACACCCAGGACAGCAAGCGGAACGGAACAGAAGGAACCCCAACACCAAACGCAAGCAGGAGCGGCTCCGCTAGCCACCCAATACGAGGTGACAGGACTCAGTCCCAGACGACGGTCCTGGAACAACCCCGAAGGGAAGATAAGCCAACCCTATCAGAGACCGAAGGTCTGTTCGCAGTGATAGGAAAACCGGAAGGATGTCCAGGAAAACCACACACCATCCCCGAGATGAAACACGCAGGTGGGAGCTCAATAACGAACCAACCAGTGCCGGCACAAATGACGAGAAACTAGCACCACGAACGAAAGCACAAAATGCGAATCGAAAAACGGCGACCCCGCAACCCAAAGGAGCAACATAACCAGATCCAGCAGGGAAGAGTGATGCACGTGTCCCTGAGGCATCCAAGAGGAGAACTACGCAGGACATGAACCGCAGGAAAGCAAACACACCCGTTCCGGAAAAGGAACAAAGAAAAACCGGAGCCAGGACCGGAACCCAGCTACCGGTTCCAAGAATAGGAACCAGTAAGGCAGGAGCAGCGGACTGAAAGTCCACAACCCCCCACAGACAGCACAACACCAAAGCCTGCAGTAAGTAGCAAAGAAAATCGTAGGAACTCAGTACCAAAACGGAACACCGGAGAAGTCCAGAAGCAGGGAACTGAACATGGACAGAGGCCCACCCGAGCACCCAACATCAGGGTAGTCAAGAAGCACCGACCCAGATACACAAACAAGTGTAGCATAGGAGGAGGAAAAATGGAAATAGGTAAGGAAAACCCCGAAGACGGACCAAGGAGCGGCCAGGAAGTAATGCATACGACCAACCACAAAATGTGTAGAGGAGGGCGTACATACCCGAGGGACCTCATGGACAGTAGGGTGCAGCCAGGCACCGAAGATAGGCAAGGAATGAGTTTCCAGATAGGGAAAAGACCCAGGTGCCGACAATGAAACCAAAAGCACCGAAATGCAGGGCAGAGCCCCACAGGACAACAAATAACAAGAGACATGGATAAAGGAGTCATTGAAGACACACACAAGATGACCAAACACAACACACCACACCAAACACCCCTGCTGCACGGGGGAGCTGCGCAGACATGCAGCGCGGCTCGTGTGACATCAAGCTTGTTAGTTCGTTTTTCTGGGGGATTTCTGTCCACTCGTTTGTCGATTTTTGTTGTTAACCAGAATAGGGGTTTGTTTTGTGGCGCTTACCTTTCTGGGTGCTTGTCCTGGTCGATGGCAGATATAGAATGCTCCAAATCACATGTGCATTTCTATGGGCCATTGCTCCCCGTGCCTCTCTGAGGGGGCCAGGTTCTGGTTCGTGGTCCCCGGTAAGCCTAGAACTCCACCCACATCGACTGATGCAAAATAGTTAGGGTATCTATATCAGGCATGGATAGCTCCGGGGAGCCGTAGGGGCTCCCCCCCAGAAAAGGAATTCAGTGTGTGACAATGATGATATTACAATATAACTCTCTAAATGATCATTTTATGTCATATTAGTAATAATGTAATAAAAGTAGAGGAAGTCATAATTCATGCAGAAATTAAGTGGATATCTACATAAGCTACCACATACCAAGAGGTGAATCCAAAGGAGAGTAGAAATCTCCCACAGTGTCAGAGCAATTATTTAGGTAATCTCGTACTCTTCTTTCCAGCTGAGGTAGGAGTGGATCACTCTCAGATTGATCACAAGTATTTGAGGCTGAAAAAAAAAATACTTGAGTATAATAAATGCCACTTTCTGGGCAGTTTCTCAACAATTGCTCTAAGAGTAGGTCCTAGTATTACAGGACATTCCATCATGTATTTGGCCCAAGACTTGTATAGACCTATCAACAACCAGGAACAGAATCTGGGTTGTAAGGAACAGGACCTTTATAATAAATATTTTTTCTGATTAATGATGAAAACAAAACTTTTAAATGTTTCCTTGTAAAAAGTGTGATTTGAAACTCCTGCTAGAGTTTCAAATCTCCATAGGGGAGCCGTAGGGGCTCCCCACAGAAAACCAGAGTTGAATAGAATGAAACGCCAATTTCCGTGCGAGCCCCAGTGATTCCCTAAACCTCCCCTCTTCCTTCCAGGTAATTGGGTAGGTCTTGTTTGTCATATGCTGCACATCCTAAACCTCAGACCAAGGGGGGTGGTTAGCCCCTTAACTCTTCCACCCCCAAGGAGGAGGGAGGGCAAACGAGCTCACGCTAATTTTGAGAGATTAGATCTTTGTTTATGTTAATAGGGAAGTTTATTAGTTTTGAGTCTTCAGTTTCCTTTGAACCTAGCAGTGGTTTCTTTTGATTTGCCGAGTTTTTGGATGCCTTCCCCGGCAAAATGTCATAGCTCTCTTCACCTTTGTGAGAGAGGCCAAGTTCTGGTTTTGGTCTCCAAGTAGGCCTGAGAACTCCATGGCTGATGCAATTTGGTAGATGGGAGTCATCTCAACATATAGCTTCAGGTAGCCACCAAGGATAACCCAAAAAGTGCTGTTTCATTACATTCCACACTGGTTTTTTCTCTAGGAACTCTCCTTAAATGATATTTATTTAAAAACATTTTGAATATTTGTAAATGGACTACACAAAAGAATTTTGTTTTATGTTATAAACTCTCACCTTCAAGGATGGATTTCGCTCTTGCTTCCTGTGGTAAAACACGGAAATCTATAAACCAGGCTTCAATCCATGCGATGAAGAATGAAAGGAGGATTAACATCACCTCAAAAGGGTAGCTTGTCTTGTCATTCCACTGTTTAAAAAAAAAAAAAAAATATAAATTACAACAAAATATATTAAATTCATATAAATGATGTAAATATGTATATACAGTACAACCTCATTTCAACGTACCCTGATTCAACAAATCTCCGGCTAGTTCGCACATTTTTCAGGCCGGATTTACTTGGTTTTGACAAACAATGGTTCGCCGAAGTGGGAGATGTTCGGATTTGCTTACGATGTCGGGACAGAGTTCACAGACTGGTAGAAAACTTTCCCATTCTATCACAGATTACAATTAATAATTCCTTCATATGGCAAGTTGGACCACACAAGTGTACCACACAAGCTTACGATGTTGGGACAGCGTTCACAGAGTGATGGAAAACTTTCTCATTTTATTACAGATTCCAATTAATAATTTCTTCATAAGACAAGTTGGATCACACAAGTGGACCATCTTGAGGTTACCTTGAGGTGATTTCAGGGCTCAGCGACCCCGTGGCCCGGTCGTCGACCGGGCCACGGGGTCGACCGGGCCATGGTGGCGGCCGCTTGGCCGCCACCAGCTAGGTGGCGGCCAAGGCTAGACACACTAATATTTCTCCTCCAACAATACTGTTTGTGGTGTTATTATGCTATGTTGTTGTTTTAGATTCAGCTACTAGGAACAAAATGTTCCAAATAGCATGGGTTATGGTGAGCCCGTAGTGGACTTACCTGGCACAGGAGCGGGGCTGTAACTGTGTATTACACTATATACACATATTATATATAAGTATCTACCTGTTTTATTCACCATACCTGTACAAATAAGCTGGTATGGTGCCTAAAGACCATAGTGGCCACCAGTAAACAACAAGACATGCCATGCAGACGACACACCTCCCTCACCAAAATGGCAGCTCCCAACCTACTCCTATTGCTGTTATTACACTCTATACACACGTTATATATAAGTATCTACATTTGTATTCACCATAGCGAACCACTAAGCTGGTATGGTGAGTGTAGTCAATAAAAGGTGGCCACACACAGTCAGAAGACAACGCCACCACCCTCCCTCCCACAGCATTACTCCTCCCTCCATGGAGCACAGCACTAAATATAACCACAATCCTGCTATTATCAGAATCCTGGGCAGTTTTATCACAGTCAGGGGTCTTCTGTAATACTATCATCGCTAAATAATAGCATGAACATATATATTATGGCATTTGTAGGCAATGCTGTGGTCACAAGCTGAACAGCGGTGCTGTGAGCTCGTGCTGCGTGCGTCAGCCTTGGTAGCTCACTCAATACTGAAGCACTCACACCCAAGAATGTTGGCCTGGATTTTTTTTCTAGGTGGCATCTAGCAACTATCGGTCGTGGCTGCACTATAGCTGCCCCTATCCCAGGTGGGGCGTTGTGGTGTAATAACACCACAGTATTGTTGGAGGAGAAATATTAGTTTGTCTGGCCTTGAGGGCATCTCTGACCTTGTCAGCTACTCACACAGCTGATTGAGTGAGTAGCTACGTCTTATTGCCTTTACTAACCATACAAGCTTAGATGTACAGTTATGGTGAACAAAACATGTAAATACTTATATATAACGTCTGTGTATAGTGAATAAATGCAAAAACAATATCGTGGGAGAAGAATGTGGGCGAGTGAGGTGTTGTTGAGGGAGGGAGTGGCAGCGAGTGGCTGGCTGGTGTGTGGCGGGTATTCCTCCTTGCTTTTTGACTCACAATACCAACTTAGTAGTTTGTTAAGGTGAACAAAACATGCAGATACTTATATATAACCTGTGTATATAGTGTAATACCAGCAAAACTATTTGTTTATTGTTTTTATGAACATAATAATTGAATCACTAATATGCACACCATAATTTTGAGTACAATGATGTTTCACACATTTTATAACCACTACAGTAACAGTAACCACTACATCAGCAATAGAACTGACAGCTCAGACCCCGGCAAGTGGTGAGCTACTTTCCCTCCTGCCCCAGATCAATGGGGGAGGTTGGGCAAATTAGCTTGTGCAAGTTACAAAAGAATTCTATCATTTGTTTACATAGCTGGGGAAGTTCTTTAGGCAGATTCTGAGGCTTCCATCTCTTTTGAGTCCAGTAGTGTTTGTTCTGACTCATTGACTTTCGGGTTACCTTTACCGATGAGGTGGCGAAATGTCACCAGTCACGGCACTCTGTAAGGGAGCTGTGTTCTGGCTTTAGTATCTGGTAGCAACCTGTCCTCTTAACCCTCAAACCGCGCATATCATATATAAATGATATCAGTGACAAAACCGAAACCGCGCACATCATTTATATATGATTTCGTGTCTAGCGCTATAATTTAAACGCCCCGCCTGGGATAGGGGCAGCTATAGTACAGCCACGACCGATAGTTGCCAGATGCCACCTAGAAAAAAAATCCAGGCCAACATTCTTGGGTGTTACAGCGTCAGTATTGAGCAAGCCACCAAGGCTGGCGCACGCAGCACGAGCTCACAGCACCGCTGTTCAGCTTGTGACCACAGCATCGCCTACAAATACCATAATATAAATGATACTACTATTATTTAGCAGTGATAGTATTACTGAAGCCCCCTGACTGTGATAAAACTGACCAGGATTCTGATAATAGCAGGATTGTGGTGATATTTAGCGCTGTGCTCCATGGAGGGAGGAGTAAAGCTGTGGGATGGAGGGTTGTGGCGTCGTCTTCTGACTGTGTGTGGCCACCATTTATTGACTGCACTCACCATACCAGCTTAGTGGTTCGCCATGGTGAACACAAATGTAGATACTTATATATAACGTGTGTATAGTATGAGATAACAGCAAGAGGAGTAGGTTGGGAGCTGCCATTTTGGTGAGGGAGGAGCGTCATCTGCACGACTTGGCATGGTGTTTACTGATGGCCACTATGGTCTTTGGGCACCATACCTGCTTATTTGTTCAGGTATAGTGAATAAAACAGGTAGATACTTATATATAATGTGTGTATATAGCGTAATAACACCACAAACAATATTGTTGGATGACAAATATTAGTGCGTCTGGCCTTGAGGGCGGCCGCCGATCACCTGACTGTGTGAGTAGCTACATCTTATGGCCTTCACTCACCATACAAGCTTAGATGTACAGTTATGGTGAACAAAACATGTAAATACGTATATATAACGTCTGTGTATAGTGAATAAATACAAAAGAGTATTGTGGGAGGTGAATGAGGGTGAGTGAGGTGGTGTTGAGGGAGGGAGTGGCAGTGAGTGGCTCGCTGGTGTTTGGTGTTTCACTCCTCGTTGCTTTTTGACTCACAAGACCAACTTAGTAGTTCGTTATGGTGTACAAAACATGCAAATACTTATATATAACCTGTGTATATAGTGTAACAACAGCAAAACTATTTGTGTATTGTTTTATGAACATAATAATTGAATCACTAATATGCACACCATAATTTTGAGTACAGCGATGGTTCACACACATTTTATAATATAAATATACCACAATTCACTGTATGGAATAATATTACTGCAAAAAAACTAAGAAAAAATCAATCAGAGACATTGAAATAATTAGGTAATAATATATTTGTGGCAACTGCCGTCTGACAGCTCGGGCGGAGTAGACCTCGTCTGGCGAAGGCTCTGCCAACGCCCCTTTTTTGCCACACTTCCCTACCCTATTGCGGCTAAAATATGCCACCTACGATTTTTTTTTTTATTTTTTCCGTGATCAGGGAACAAAAATGAACACTTCTATAAGACGAAAGAATTTTTTGGAATTTTTTTTTTTTGTTGCGCCTGTGGGTGTGAATTCCATTTGGGCCCCTAGCGGTTTGAGGGTTAAAAAGAACGTCGCATTTGGCTGTTTGCTCGTATGGCCGAATTTGGACGTAATTTGAAAATGAAAAAAAACCAGCGATGAATGTAATGAAACGCCATTTTCTGGGTGAGTCCCGGAGGCTCCCCGGAGCTATCCCAGGCTGATATGCTAATGTCAGACTTTGCCATCAGTCATGTGTATGGAGTTATTAGGCCTACCGGGGACCACGGCCAGAACCGGGCCCCCTCAGAGAGGCAAGGGGAGCAATGGCCTATAGAAGCCCCCGTGTAGTTGGAAGCATTCTATGTCTGCCATCGACCGGAACAGGCACCCAGAAAGGTAAGCGCCCCAAAACAAACCCCTATTCTGGTTAAAATTGCTACCTAAAACCGAACTAGTGGATAGAACTCCCCAACCGAAAACAAGCAAACTAGTGTGACGTCACACACTGCCGCGCCGCTGTCTGCGCAGCTCCCCCCTCCCCGGGAGGGGAAAGGGGGAGCCCCAGACCCCCCGCGCCAGCTACCCACACCTCAGTTCTTGAGGCTGGATGTCAAAAACGCGAAAAACCGCCGACCGGAGGGAGGGAGGGATGCCGGGGAGCCTCCGGGACTCACCCAGAAAATGGCGTTTCATTACATTCAACGCTGGTTTTCTGGGGGGAGCCCCGTCGGCTCCCCGGAGCTAACTACCCACAGACAGAAAAAGAGGGACTTACCCGGGAGGCGGTCGTCGCTCACCCCTCAACTCGAAGCCGAGACAACTGGCTGCAACCGCCGACCCAAAGCAACACAGGCCCGACGAGGCCCAGGGACATTCACAAGGTAACGAGCAGCCAGGACCCTGTTCGACCGCCAAAATCCCCGCGCCCGAATATCAGACCAAGACATATTCCCAAAGACGGCAGCAAGAGCCGCGAACTTACGAACGTCATGGGCACGGGGATAGACCGCAGGCTGGCTGGACCTAATAACCCTGCGGACGACCTGAGAGACCTGAACCCGCGAACAGGGAAGAAGGGAAACCAGATCAACCCACAGCGCGTCCCCGGACACAGAAGCCGTGGCGCGCAAATAACGGCGAAGCGCCGCAACCGGACACAAAACATGATGCACCCCCGGCCTGACCAACCAAGCATCAACCACCCATGGACCCCTCCGGAACGCAGCAGTCTCATTCTTCGCCAGAAAAGAAGGAGACGGCTGCAAACGAACAAAACTATCACCACGACCAAAAGAGCAGAAACCCCTGCGCCGGAGGAGAGCATGAAGCTCCCCTACCCGACCCCCAGAGGCCAAAGCCAACAAGAAAAGTGCCTTGGAAAAACAATCCTGGACCGAAGGGGCCACAACGAAACGAGGAGATGAAAGGAAAGCGAGCACTCTGTCCAAAGACCAGGACGGCTCAGGCGACGCATGAGCAGGCCGGAGGTGAAACAATGCACGAGACAGCTTGCGAAACGGCGCAGACGTAACATCGATACCGAAAGCAAGCTGAAGCGGCTCCGCCAGCGCCGCACGATACGAAGCGACAGTGTTAGGCATAAGATGACGGTCCTGAAACAACCACGAGAGGAAGGACAAGACCACCCGAACAGACAAGGAGCTAACACGACGAAGACGCAAAAAGAAACGGAAGGACCGCCAGGAAACTTCATACTGCCGCCGAGAAGAAGCCCTCAGGTGGGACACCAACAAGGAGGCCACCTGATCACCATAGAGATGATGATAGACTCGAGTAAAAAAAAACCATACGCGAAGACTCGAGGAGAAGATCGAACCAGCTACGTGACGTACCGGCCCGAACTGCTGAAAGAGGCGGAGCCGCGGGAAAAACCCTCGGGTTCGGACACCGAGCAACCAGCGCCTGAAACCAAGGCTGGGCCGGCCACCAAGGGGCCAGAAGGACAACTCTCCCCCGGTAAGTCTCTAAGCGAGTCAGGACCTGGAGCAACAGCCGAACCGGGGGAAAGAGGTACAGGAACCCCCACCTCGACCAGTCGAGCCGAAAGGCATCGACCCCGACGGCCTCACAATCGGGGAAGGGCGCCGCATAAACGGGAAGACGCCGCGACCACGCCGACGCGAAGAGGTCCACCTCGGGGCGCCCGAACGTCTGGCAAAGCCAACGGAAGGACTCGTCGTCGACCGTCCACTCCGTGGAGAGGGGAACGAAGCGAGACAGGGCGTCGGCCAAGACGTTGGACACGCCCCGTACGTGAACCGCCAGGAGAGCCAAACCCCGAGAACTCAGCAGACGAGTCACCCGAAGCGACCAACCCCAAAGAGACAAGGACCGCATCGAACCCCCGCGGTTCAGGCAATGAACCACCGGAGAGCAGTCCGAATGGAGCCGAATCGTCGATCCGCGGGCCACCCGAATCCTCCCCAGAGCAAACCACACTGCCGCGAACTCCCGCACCGTACTGTGAGCTCGACGGAAGGACGGATCCCAACGCCCCTGGCCGGCCTGGTGAGCACTGGTCACAAAACCCCAGCCGAGAGACGACGCATCCGTGTACACATCGAGCGAGGGCTCGGGTAGGCGCCAAGGCACTGAACCCCGAAAAACCCGAAGAGGAAGCCGGTGACGCAGCAACCGACGCAATTCCCCCGGGGGTCGAACTCTGCGATCGCGAGAGAGGCGGAAGGGGAAACCCCGAAGGAACCAGAACAGCCGTCGAAGCCAAACCCGACCCGGCGGGTAGACCACCATCGCGAAGTTCAGGCTCCCGCACAGCCCCTCGAGCAACCGCCGGGTGACCCGAGGGCCCTCCAGAAACAGACGAAGGCGGGACCGCAGCCGCAGGAGAGACTCCGGAGGGAGAGACAAGGAGGCGGTTCGAGAGTCCCACACGAGACCCAGCCAAGTCCGAACCTGAGAGGGAACCAGATGGGACTTCCTCCAGTTCACCAAGAACCCGAACCCGGCGAGCTGGGAAAGAACCAAATCCCTGGCTAGCAAGCAAGCTGACTGGCTGGGAGCCCAAACCAGCCAGTCGTCGAGGTAGGCCAACACCCGAACACCTAGGAGACGCAAACGAGCCACCACAACCCGTGTAAGGCGTGTGAACACGAGAGGTGCCAGGTTCAACCTGAACGGGAGACAACGAAAGCGGTAACTCAGACGCCCCACTACAAAACCGAGCCAGTCCCTGAACCGCGGATGAATCGGGACATGCCAATAAGCGTCCCGGAGGTCCAGGGATACCATCCAAGCTCCCGGCTCCAAGAGGAGCCGAACCTGAGACAGCGTAGTCATCCGAAAGGAGGGGCAATGAACCCAGGGGTTCAGACGGGACAAGTCCAGAATGAACCGCAGGTCCGCGCAGTCCCGTTTCGGAACCGGAAACAGACGGGAAACCCATCTGAGGGACGACGTCGTTTCGACGACGCCCAAGCGTACCCACTCCAAGACGACTCGACAGAGCGCAGGGGAAGAAACCTGCCCTGCCAGCCCCGACCCCCCAAAGGGGGGAGGGGCCACCCAACGCCACCGCAGGCCGCGAGACACGACCCGAAAGGCCCACGAATCGTGGGACCAGGCGCGAGCGAACAGCGCAACCCGCCCCCCCATCGCCCCGTCAAAGGGGCAAACCGCGAAAGGGCCGGCGACCCTTACGAGACCCAGAACCCCGCACAGCGCGAACACCGCGCCGACCAGACGAGGGAGGGTCCGCAGGAGGAGCCAACCCCAAACCTGACACCAGAGGCCTACCACGACGAGAGGAACCCCGAGCCCTGGCACGACCTTTCCGGGAAGACCCACCCCGGGACCCCCGGAAAACCAACAAGTCCGACATCGGACGACAAGCCGCCGACGCAGCCTGAATAAACTGCGCCACGGCCGACTCCCCAAACAGGAGAGGACAAAAAGGTGAAGAACGCCTAAGAGCCAGAGCCCAAGCAGATTCCACGGAGGAACCCAGCACCGCCTGCCGACACGCGAGACGGGAAGCATAGAACAGGGAAACCGCATCCCGCAAAATCGGCGTGAACAGCTTCAACAAGGCAGCCGACGAACGCGCAGCCGAGGACAAGGTGCCGGACCCCGGGACGGACCCAAGCGTCCCCACATCCTCCACGAGCCAATCCGAAGACAGCTCCAGGAGGGAAAAGAACCGCAAGGCCGAACACAAAAGGCCCCGAGCGCGCAAGTCCTCCGCCACGAGCGCCGCCGAAAGGGAGGGAACCTGCACATGGAGCTGAATGCCGAAGAAATATAAGAAAAATCATTTTCGCAAACAGAGTGATAGACGGTTGGAACAAGTTAGGTGAGAAAGTGGTGGAGGCCAAGACCGTCAGTAGTTTCAGAGAGTTATATGACAAGGAGTGCTGGGAAGACGGGACACCATGAGCATAGCTGTCATCCTGTAACTACACTTAGGTAATTACATGAAACCATGAATCAAGGCAGGGTGTGCAAAATAGCCTTGTTGACAAGCAGAGGAGCAATAAGTATGCTGAGAGAATACACTGTCAACATCAAGGGCCCAATGCTTTCCAACACACTCCAGCTACACCTAAGGGACATAACTGGCTGACCTCTTATGGTGAGAGGCATGTTACAAACAGATTTTTAAAACCAACCTAGCCTAACCCCACCTTAATATAGCCAAACTTAACCATACCCTTCCAAATGTACCTAATACAACCCACCCCAGCCTAATCTAATTAATTAGTTTTTAACAATTAGAAAATGTCTTGCCAAATGCATATACAGTACATGTTTATTATGAATATATAACCCCTGATCCCATTATGTGCCTATGTAACACTTTCCACTACCACCCATACAATGGGTATGGGGTGCATAATAAATTAACTAGACTAACAGTAACCCTAAGGAATGGACAAAAGATGGGGGCTCCTAAATTCGACATTGAAGGGGGTATTTTGAGCTTTATGTGCGAAAACACATCCCGGAAGTACAAAAACACTGATTCCCCATGAACAAAACAAATATTGTTGACAAAACAAAGACGGGCCTTGGGGCTATGGACTGAGTCATCATTATACAAAGACAAATTAAAGTTTAGTTCCCGAACGTCATACTATCCTGCTTGATATACTATCCCCAAACTGAGACAACTTACGTGGGATCATATCAAGAGTTACAACCTCCAGGAGTGAACCCAACACAACTACTGGAGCAGTAGGCGGAGTTTGTTTACAAGTTGCTCCCTCCTTCCCCTCTCCCTCCCTGGTCACTTTACCTACCTACCTCCCAGGTCCCTCAACCCCCACTTCCTCTCGCCCTCCCTGGTCCCTCTACCCCCCTTCCCCTCGCCCTCCCTGGTCCCTCTACCCCCCTTCCTCCCTGGTCAGTCCGCTGATGCTTCGGAGCTCATTAACTGTTTAATAATTGGAAACAAAGCCGCCAAAGGTTTAAAAAAGATGTACAGGTTCGTAAGTGCTTTCGTGAATCTGGTCCCAGGCCTTGGGCTGAGAGGATGTGCGCGTCTGCTCTCCCTTCTAGGGAATAAGTCCCCAACCCTGTGCTGTGTTCGCCAGGGCGGTATTATCACAATACTATTGTGCTGCTGAGTGTCATTACACTATTGCATAAGTCACTAGTATTAAAGAAACCATAGAGTGAACTAATACCCTGGGAGATCGCCTGGCTTAGGCACTTGTGGCTTGGAGGAGGCCTACTGCTCCCTTAGGGGAAGCCCATCGCCCCGTCAAAGGGGCAAACCGCGAAAGGGCCGGCGACCCTTACGAGACCCAGAACCCCGCACAGCGCGAACACCGCGCCGACCAGACGAGGGAGGGTCCGCAGGAGGAGCCAACCCCAAACCTGACACCAGAGGCCTACCACGACGAGAGGAACCCCGAGCCCTGGCACGACCTTTCCGGGAAGACCCACCCCGGGACCCCCGGAAAACCAACAAGTCCGACATCGGACGACAAGCCGCCGACGCAGCCTGAATAAACTGCGCCACGGCCGACTCCCCAAACAGGAGAGGACAAAAAGGTGAAGAACGCCTAAGAGCCAGAGCCCAAGCAGATTCCACGGAGGAACCCAGCACCGCCTGCCGACACGCGAGACGGGAAGCATAGAACAGGGAAACCGCATCCCGCAAAATCGGCGTGAACAGCTTCAACAAGGCAGCCGACGAACGCGCAGCCGAGGACAAGGTGCCGGACCCCGGGACGGACCCAAGCGTCCCCACATCCTCCACGAGCCAATCCGAAGACAGCTCCAGGAGGGAAAAGAACCGCAAGGCCGAACACAAAAGGCCCCGAGCGCGCAAGTCCTCCGCCACGAGCGCCGCCGAAAGGGAGGGAACCTGCACATGGAGCTGAATAACGCCCACATCGCGGGGAAGGGCAGGGGCAAACAAGCACTCATTCAGGTACTCAAGCTCACCCCCCAGGAAAACCTGAAGCACCGTGGAAGCTTCCCGCCACTCCAGCGTGCGGGAACGACAGAAGGAATGCCAGGAATCCAGACCAAAGAAGGGGCAGTCTGCTAGCCAGGACGACTCCGGAACCTCGTAACGGAGCCAGAAAGGGAACGAAGTCCCAAACACGGATCCATTTCCGAGGCATAATCCGGGTCACGCAGGAGGTAAGCTACAAAGGCCGCTCGCACCACACCAGGTTGGATGCGATAAGCCGAAAACCTCTGGAAGGACGGAACCGACGTACCCGGGGGAACACGGAACCGTACCCGGGGAGGGGCCGATACCAAATCCAACTCGTACGCAGAGGGGGGGAAAGAAAACCCCACTCCTTGTAACAATAAGCCCCGCTCAGTGGGAAGAAAAACCCAGGCGGGGTCCAGCGGGGCCCAAGGCCCCCAAGTCAGCCCCTCCCCAGCCTCGAGGTCCGTCACCACAGGACCCGAGGTCGAGTCCTCTCCCCAAGCCCCGACCCCACAAGACAAGGACAGAGCAGCCGGAAAAGCTGGAGGAAGGGGGGCCCACTGGTCAGACCCTGAAGCTTCGGCCGGGAGACAAGACTCCAATGCCTCTGCCGCCCCCCCGGAAGGGGCAACCCCCGAAGCTGCCCGAGTCTCGAGATCAAGTAACCCCTGCTCCGACCCCGAAACCCTCAGACGCTTCGGGGCCGGAAGCAGGGGCGGGGGACCAGAACGAACAGAAGGGGAAGGACGAGGAGGTGCGGACTGAACCAGGATCGAAGCGACCCCCACCCCCAAGTCCGGGTCTCGAAAAGCAAAGCGGGGCAGCCCCGGGGCATCCGGGGAAGCAACCAACCGAGCGCGTTGCAACAGACGAAACCTAGACTGCAACGCACGTGCCGCCTGTACCCGAATAGAAACATCAGAGGACTGGGTAAATTGAGTCACATGCAAGCAGCAACACTTACAGGACTCAGGGTCGAAAGTATCACCGACCCAACAGGCAGCGTGGCAGAGGCAAAAACAATGAGGGTCACCCTGAGACAAGGGGACCGAGCAACCCTCAAACTCGCACACAGCGAGTGGGGACTCCGGGGTCACATCCATCGGACCCACGCGCCCCCTAGGGGATTCCCAGGGTCCTGAGCGTTTACTTTAAGAGGACTCGCGCTCAGGTAGTCCCAGGCAGGGTGCCGCAAACCGGCGCCCAAAACTACCAAGCAAACTTCTAAAGCTGAACCCCAGGGACGTGTACACTCACGGGGACCTAGCAGGGGGCGCCACCGAGGAGAACAGTGGAAGGGCAAACAAACTGAAGAAAATGACAGAACCCCCCACCAGGCAAAAACAAAAAGAAAAACAAAACCCCGCAAGAGGACAGCGAACCCCAAGGAACAGAGCCGGCCGCGATGTCGGGAAATACAAGCTGAGCAGCACCCTGCGCCCCTACCAGTGCAAACAGCCTCTTACCTGCCGGTAACAATGGAGAACAGAACACCCAAGAGCCCAACAGGCGGCCGAAAAACCGAAAGGTAAAACGGACCAGCAGAGGCAGACCCCGAGGAGCCTGTGGAAGGTGGCCCCAAGCCCCAAGGGCAGTACTTACAGGGCACCTAGGGAAGGCAGCCCTAGGCGCATGCAGCCCGAGTACTGAAGATAACTCCTGGCTCTCGCACCCACAAAACTAACACCACACGCAAAGCACAGTGCAGTAGCGACACCGGAGCCAGAGCACACGACCATCGCCTATAGCATCAGCCTCAAGAACTGAGGTGTGGGTAGCCGGCGCGGGGGGTCTGGGGCTCCCCCTTCCCCCTCCCGGGGAGGGGGGAGCTGCGCAGACAGCGGCGCGGCAGTGTGTGACGTCACACTAGTTTGCTTGTTTTCGGTTGGGGAGTTCTATCCACTAGTTCGGTTTTAGGTAGCAATTTTAACCAGAATAGGGGTTTGTTTTGGGGCGCTTACCTTTCTGGGTGCCTGTTCCGGTCGATGGCAGACATAGAATGCTTCCAACTACACGGGGGCTTCTATAGGCCATTGCTCCCCTTGCCTCTCTGAGGGGGCCCGGTTCTGGCCGTGGTCCCCGGTAGGCCTAAGAACTCCATACACATGACTGATGCCAAAGTCTGACATTAGCATATCAGCCTGGGATAGCTCCGGGGAGCCGACGGGGCTCCCCCCAGAAAATGAAAATAAATTTGATTTTTTTTTTTCAACAACAGTAAGTTAAGAGTCCTCTGATAGGTTAGGTGGGCAAGAAATTCTCATAAGGTTTCAAAACGTTATGAAAAACGCGAATTGAAAGTCATCTATTCTAACCTTACAGAGTCGGCCGGATGACTCAAACAGAAAACGGAACAGTACATCACTTTTGTGAGTAGATTTCATTTCAAATTACGTCCAAATTTGGCCATAGTGCGCATACGTGCGAAAAGTGACGTTCTTTTTAAGAGGACGGGTTGCTGGTAGGCCTAGAGAATACCACACCTGATGCAACCTGGTAGATAGTAACCATCTCAGCATTTAGCATCAGGGAGTCACAAAAGGCTTTCCCGAGAAAAACAAAATTTTTATCAGATTTTTTGACGCGACTAACAAGTTGCAAATATCACTACCTTATACATTAAACTCTTGCAGATGAAGAATGCACAGCTTCCTGCAGTGGTAATCTGAAACAAATAAATAAACTTTAATATTAACAAAGTATTACAATACTGTAATTTAAAAAAAAAAAAAAACAGCATTGAATGTTATGAAATGCCATTTTCTGGGTGAGACCTGGAGGCTTCCCGGAGCTATCCAGGCTGATATGGATATAATAGACTTTGGCATCAATGTGAATGGAGTTCTAGGCTTATCTGGGACCACGAGCCAGAACCTGGTCCCCCTCAGAGAGGCACGAGGAGCAATGGCCAATAGAAATGCACATGTGGTTATGGAGCATTCTATGTCTGCCATCGACCAGGTCAGGCACCCAGAAAGGTAAGCATCCCAAAACAAACCCCTATTCTGGTTGAAACTACTACTGAAAGTCAAACGAGTGGACAGAACTCCCCAAATGAAAACGAGCATGTCACCATGTAACGGTGCTACTTGTCTGCGCAGCCTTCCCCACTGGGAGGGGAAAAGTGGAGCCCCAGTCCCTCACACCGGCGATCCACCCTGCAGTTCTGAGGCTGGAAATCAAAATACGCAAAAGAAAAAAAAATGCCGACTGGAGGGAGGGAGGGTTGCCGCAAAGCCTCAGAAACTCACCCAGAAAATGGCGTTTCATTACATTCAACACTGGTTTTTTGGGGGGAGCCCCCTTCAGCTCCCCGGAGCTACTTACCCAAAGATAAAAGAAAAAGAGAGACCTACCTGAGAGGCAGTCAGCACTCGCTCCTCAACGTGAAGTCGAGACAACTGGCTGCAACCATCAACCCAAAGCACCACAGGCAGTCCCTCCCCAGCCTCGAGGTCCTTCACCACAGGACCCGAGGCCGAGTCCTCTCCCCAAGCCCCGACCCCACAAGACAAGGACGGAGCAGCCGGAAAAGCTGGAGGAAGGGGGGGGGGCCCACTGGTCAGACCCAGAAGCTTCGGCCAGGAGACAAGACTCGAATGCCTCTGCCACCCCCCCGGAAGGGGAACCCCCCAAACCTGCCCGAGTCTCAAGATCAAGTAACCACTGCTCCGACCCCGAAACCCTCAGACTCTTCGGGGCCAGAAGCAGGGGAGGGGGAGGGACCAGAACGAACAGAAGGGGAAGGACGAGGAGGTGCGGACTGAACCAGGATCGAAGCGACTCCCACCCCCCAAGTACGGGTCTTGAAAAGCAAAGCGGGGCAGCCCCGGGGTATCCGGGTGAGCAACCAACCGAGCGCGTTGCAACAGACGAAACCTAGACTGCAACGCACGCATCGCCTGTACCCGAAGAGAATCATCAGAGGATTGGGTAAATTGAGTCACAAGCAAGCAGCAACACTCACAGGACTCAGGGTCGAAAGTATCACCGACCCAACAGGCAGCGTGGCAGAGGCAAAAACAATGAGGGTCACCCTGAGACAAGGGCACCGAGCGACCCTCAAACTCGCACACAGCGAGTGGGGACTCCGGGGTCACATCCATCGGACCCACGCGCCCCCTAGGGGATTCCCAGGGTCCTGAGCGTTAACTTTAAGAGGACTCGCGCTCAGGTAGTCCCAGGCAGGGAGCTGCAAACCAGCGCCCAAAACTACCAAGCAAACTTCTATAGCTGAACCCCAGGGACGTGTACACTCACGGGGACCTAGCAGGGGGCACCACCGAGGAGAACAGTGGAAGGGCAAAAACAAACTGAATAAAATGACAGAACCCCCCACCAGGCAAAAACAAAAGAAAAACAAAACCCCGCAAGAGGACAGCGAACCCCAAGGAACAGAGCCGGCAGCGATGTCGGGAATACAAGCTGTGCAGCACCCTGCGCCCCTACCAGTGCAAACTGCCTCTTACCTGCCGGTAACAAGGAAGAACAGAACACCCAAGAGCCCAACAGGCGGCCAAAAAACCGAAAGGTAAAACGGACCAGCAGAGGCAGACCCCGAGGAGCCTGTGGAAGGTGGCCCCAAGCCCCAAGGGCAGTACTTACAGGGCACCTAGGGAAGGCAGCCCTAGGCGCATGCAGCCCGAGTACTGAAGATAACTCCTGGCTCTCGCACCCACAAAACCAACACCACACGCAGAGCACAGTGCAGTAGCGACACCGGAGCCAGAGCACACGACCATCGCCTATAGCATCAGCCTCAAGAACTGAGGTGTGGGTAGCTGGCGTGGAGGGTCTTGGGCTCCCCCTTCCCCCTCCCGGGGAGGGGGGAGCTGCGCAGACAGCGGTGCGACGGTGTGTGACATCACACTAGTTTGCTTGTTTTCGGTTGGGGAGTTCTATCCACTAGTTCGGCTTTTGGTAGCAATTTTAACCAGAATAGGGGTTTGTTTTGAGGCGCTTACCTTTCTGGGTGCCTGTTCCGGTCGATGGCAGACATAGAATGCTTCCAACCACACGGGGGCTTCTTTAGGCCATTGCTCCCCTTGCCTCTCTGAGGGGGCCCGGTTCTGGCCGTGGTCCCCGGTAGGCCTAAGAACTCCATACACATGACTGATGCCAAAGTCTGACATTAGCATATCAGCCTGGGATAGCTCCGGGGAGCCGACGGGACTCCCCCCAGAAAAGTGCCCTGTGTCTAAGCAGCCGTATTACGGATGGGGAGACCGAGGAGAATAGGTTAGGGAGCCGGACTAAAATCGTTACTAATAATAAAATATTGAAAGCAAGCCGAGTTATCAGTCTGTTATCACAAACTTATGATATGTCGACAGGTATGAAGGAAGCTCACATCATCTTACCCAGTATACATAATCCACACCTGATATATCAGACATTATTTAATGACTGTGTTACCTTTAAGACATTTATTCATCATCTAAATGAAAAATGATCTTATAAATTTGAAAGGAATGTTCAACTTTAATCCGCCTTCAGCCATATGCAATGCATGAATGACACCACCACCAGAGCGCTCTGATGGTGCACCACCACTGGGAGCACCGCCATAGTGGCATTGTGTGACAACAAAACATCACATCCAGAAATACAAGTTTCACATCCTGTATAGCAATTCTCTTGTCCAAAATATAAATAACTACACTACAGCTGAACTTAGGGGAGGGAAGAGTTGTGGAACAAAATCAACTTTAAAATATCTTTCAATAAATATATAATGAAACATACTAAAATAGTTTTTCCACAGAATATCCTTGTAAAATTGGGGTGCATCCTATGCGGGGGTACGTCTTATACGGTAATCATGTTTATATTGTGTTTCAAAGAGTAAGGGTAAACATTTTTACAGAAACATATCATGCACACAGATCAAGGCTGACTGCACAATTTTATCAAATAAATGTGTAAATATATTTTTCTAACATATATAAAACTTACGGCAACCATCCACCAATGATTGATGTGTAGTAAGGCATAGAAAAGCAGAAGAATGATGAATCTAGAGGCAGCAACCATCTGAAACAGAACATACAAACTATATTTTTTAATAGTAATCTAAACTATTAAAATTAGTAATAAGCAGTTCAACATAAAACAATTAAGAGATCAGTCATCAATATTACCCTATTTACCACTATCAAGAGGTCATCATCCTCAAAGAAATAAAAAATCAATACAGTTGAAGAAAAACAAATTCAGTCTCTTACTTCCTCTTATTAAATTGATCCTATGAAATCTTATTCTCTACCCCATTCTTTACAATTACCCCTTTCACTGTGCAACTCAATGATGAATGTTCTTAGTAGATATCAATAAACCATGTGACACAATCAGGGATATTTTAAAGTGCAGCCTATGACTTAAAACTCCCTTGGGTACAAGGGACTTCAATCTACTTTTTCAGGCCTCCAGAAAACAGATGCCATCTTTGAAAAAATTGTGGCCACCCCTCCTGGGTGTGAGGAGCCTCAGCATTGAGAGAGTGGCCATGGGTAGCAAGTGATGGAGCAGCAAGTGATGGATTATGGAGTGTGCGCGCGCGAGCTGGAAGTAATATTCACAGGTACTCTGGCTGCATGTGCTTAGGGTCACCTTCCCTGAGTGCCTTGTGAGTACCGCCCTAGAGGCTTGGGATTCCCTTCCACAAGTCACCTTGGGTGTACCTCTGTTTGTCTTTTGCTGCTTGGCGATTGACTGTCTTGAGTGTTTTGCGGGGTTTCCTCCCTTGTTTACCTTGGGGTAAGTAGTAGTTATTGCACTAGTAGGGATGCAGGGTACTGCATAGCTAGTTTTCACTTATAACAGCGGCCGGCTCTGTTCCCTCTGGGTACACTGTCCTCTTGCAAGGTTTTCCTTTTCTTTTTCTTTTTGCCACATCCACATCGACTGATGCCAAAAGTTAGGGGTATCCTTATCAGCCCGGATAGCTCCAGGGAGCCTCCGGGACTTACCCATAAAATGGTGTTTCATTACATTCAACACTGGTTTTTTAACCACCGTGCTGCGCCGAGTTTATTGTGAAATTCCCACTGTGTGCATGAAATAAAGTGTTCCCAAAAAATTATTTTTTCTTCGTAAAATGATAAATTCCCTTCCCTGAACATGTCTATGTAAAAATAAATACAGTACCAAATGCCACTTACTTTGGCTGTGGGGACATGGACAAGGTGCACTGTGACGTCATCAGGGCCTGGTCGCCCGTGCATGAATCGCCCAGACACAGTCGCGCGGGCCATTCAAGCACCGGGTGTTGCCACAAATATATTTTCAATTATTTGCTGTATGTATTTCCAATACAGTTTTATTTGTTTTTTTTATTGTATATGATGCATATTTGTGTCCTTTACAATATGTATACAGTAGAATGTTCATAATGTTCCATGGAATTGTGATACATGTGTCAGTAATGTGTTCACAATAAATGTTTATTGTCGCAATATTACTTGTTAAAAATTCATTAAAATTATAATATGTACAGTTTCACACACTATTTACACAGTAACACACTGTATTACACACTCAGTACTTTGGATGCGAGTAATAATCAACAAAGTAGTCTATGGTGCACAGCACAACTTCGCTCTCATTGCACTAGGTACAGATAAATTTTCGCTTCCTGTTTCTTCATTCTGTGTGCTTGCAAATGACGCACTCACGTACACCCTTGGCTTTGGTACTTGTAGGTTATGTGTAGCCAAGCTTGTAAAGCATAAGGTAGTATTGAAAAGATTATAGGAAAAGATGAATTTGTCAGGTAGTCTTGAAAAGATCACTTTGTATGATCCCACACAAGAAGAGATTCAGCATGCCTCAAAAAGTATCCGTTAATCAGAAAGAGATTCAGCTAGCCTCAAAGAGTGTCTGTCAGTTAGGAAGAGATTCAGGTATTCTTGAAAATATCTATGGAAAACACTACCATGGTAGCTGCTAACACTGTTCATCTATGCTACTTGTATCAGATGCATTATCACTGAACGCAGAAAACGATTCATCTATGTATCATCTAAATAAATTGGAGATAACATAGGATTGCAAGGGTGACCCTCAGAGCTATAACTAGATACACTCGCTGTATCGTCCTCAAAGGTGTTATATCACTTACATCCGACTTTTGTGTTAGGTCCTTATTGCACCTAGCTTCACCAGTATTATGACCCTTATGTTCTTCAAACAATAAGGTTAGAATTTCACCGACAGAGCGTTATCTTTAAACACCGTGTCGGACAGGTGTTCGGGAGCCAGAGGCGCGTGCACCACCCATGGTTGCTCATTCAGTACTAACCCAATCAGCAGCCCTAGGGCATTCTGGGAATTTTTTCCAAGATGGCTGCCTCTCACTGGAGGTCCTAAGAGTCCATTTCGTATACAACTAACCTTGCACACATTTAGAATGGGTACGGAAAAATCAAAAAGAGTTTTCTCGGTTGGCGCAGTTTCCCGCCGACCGAGAATACTCGTCTGGCGCAGTTAAGTGGTTAATCAATTTATTCTATTTATTTAATCAATTTATTCAATACTGTATCATTATATGCTCAGTAACACCCAGTTCTGGAGCTTACACAAATTAAAACCCTAGTATTCCTCAGCAGTAACTGCTTTGTAATTGCACAAACATTAAGTGAAAAAGTTTAAATCTAATGGAAAAAGTGGAACAGCTATTTAGAGTGATAAAATATACATACCACCACATCGAATATAGAAGATTTGATGTTATAATGAATAATCTCTTCCACTAATGCTTTGTATTCCCCTTTATTTATCTGAAAGGAATAAAATATAATTGTAAGGACATTACTCGTATCATAAAAATATGTTCTGATAAATAATTAAAACTAATCTTAATTCAGACTTACCTTACTTATCTTACTGAGAAATCTGTAAGGAACCTTTTATGTAGGCATTATAATTTTGTTATTTATTTAAACCTTGGCACTACTTCAGTATTGCCATAGTTTAAATACATTAACACAAATTATACAGTATTAAATGAATACATTAAATACATTATTAATGAAATTTGATCTGTATCAATATTATCAGTTTTGCTGATTTTTATCTTTTATTTTTTTTTTAAATACAGTACTCTACCTGCAAACTGGCAAATGTCATGCTAGTTCAAAATGCAAGGATTATTTTATTTCTTCTCTTCTGGTATGATACAGGACTGAAAAGTCTAGTTAGAGACTGACCCTACTACATCAAGTGCTATTACAAGATTTTTACTCACCAATACACATATGGCCCAAAAAAGGCTTGTAAAGAGAAAATCAAATGTCACAAAGAGGCAGAAGAAGCGTCGTACAGCTGACATTCGCCCGTTGATTTGCATTCCAGGAAAATGATTGGCTAGCCAGAAATCTGACGATACTGAATTCATGCTTCCAGGCCAGGCTGAAAGTAGACATTTGTCAAATCAAATTACCCTTCCTCTGATTTAGTATCTTAAAATGTTCTAAAAGATATAAATAATTCTACAACAAAAATTAAAAAAATAATTTATCCCATTATCTGCACTTTCTATCCTAAGTGAAGTGTAGTGGATTAACCCTTGCACTGCTCACCTATTTTCGGCAAAAACGTCTTGGTGCAATTGTCAAGGACATATTTTTGTTATTTTTACAAATGTTCAGGTAAATTTAATGTTAAAATGTTTCCAAAGTCAACTATTTCCATTTCAAAACACAAATAGTAATGAAAACATTAAAAAACATTAAAATATAGCCAAATTAAAAAACAAAAAGCACAACTCTCTGAGCGCCTAAAGGCGCTTTGCGCAGTGCAGTGGTTAAGCAATATAGGCTCTCATTAACATACAAAAGGAAATTCGTAAACCGAAGTGTATTTTCCCATAAGAAATAATGTAAATTGAATTAATCCGTTCCATACTCCCAAAAATATTAACTTCAAAGTAAATTTTATACCTAATTCACCCAAATCTTTAGTACTAAAGTACTGTACGTACAAGTTATTGCTTACCTTTATGTTGGCGAATGGAAGACTGTGAGGAGGGGGGGAGGAGAAGTGGTGTTAGTATTTGGAAGGGGTGTCCCCTTCCATTCCATTATAACATCAGGCAGTGATGACTTCTCTGGGGTACTCTCCTACGTTTTGCAGGAGTACCACTAGGACCTGCTCATTGCTTGCTTGTCTTATTAAGAATCTGTCTAAAGACACTTGTTTTTCCCTACATTTGAACACTTGTCTGTAGTGAGACATCACATTGTCATTTAATAAGTCAATGCAACGGCCTGCTAAAGCTTTATCTGGGTGAGGTTTTTTATACAAAACTTTGCAGTTCCTCCCATACTTCACACATTTTCTTAATGAGGAAGGGACAACCACTACTGCCTCTACTCACAACAATTTTCTTAAGGTGAACCTTACCACTGACTTTCTTGGGACCCTTGGCGAGATATATATAATAATTACTTTTTATGTTCATATACCCAAAAATCCGAAAAACACTGAAATTATTTACAAAGAATTCAGGTGTGATTGTCACTAGGCAGGAGGCACTGGTAAACTGAGGAACGGTCGCCGTGCCACCACGGGCTACGTCGGCCATCTCTTAAGATAATTTCGGGGCTGTAGTGTCCCCGCGGCCCGGTCCGCGACCAGGCCTCCACCCCCTAGGAAGCAGCCCGTGACAGCTGACTAACACCCAGGCTTTGCCATACGCAAACTATGTTACCCGAAGCAAAGTTCGTAACCTGATTCAGAATTTACAAAGAAATTGGACTCGAAACCCAAAAAGTTCGTAAAGAAGAGCATTCGTAAGCCGAGGTGTTACTGTACTGAACTGCAAAATTCTGGCTCATGGTCCCCAGTAGGCCTAGAACTTCAAGCACATTGATTGATGCCAGAAATCTAATATATCCATATCAGCCAGGAAAGCTCCGGGGAGCCAACGGGGCCTCCCCCCATTATATAAATCATATAACACATACAAACATGCTGAATATTACCCAATGTCGATAAATTCCCATGTCGAGACATCTCAGCAATTGTGCAGTTGCCAATACAGGATGGATACTTCCTAAGTCTCTGTAAAAGTATAAAACAAAAAACTTCATATATTTTAAAGGAAAATAAAAATAAACAAACAAATAAGACCCGTTTCATGTTTATACACTTCTCCAAAGTTTCTATCAACTTTTCTATTCCATTCACCTGGGCTCTAGGAGACTTAAACCATGAGCCCCAAGCGAGTGAGGCATATCACTTATGTGGTATCTATCCACTCTGGTATCTATCCAGAGCTCTATCCACTAATTTGATTGTTTATTTCCACAGATGTGTGGATGACGGATGTGTGGAGAGTCGGTCGGCCGAGCGGACAGCACACTGGACTTGTGATCCTGTGGTCCTAGGTTTGATCCCAGGCGCCGGCGAGAAACAATGGGCAGTTTTTTTCACCCTATGCCCCTGTTACCTAGCAGTAAAATAGGTACCTGGGTGTTAGTCAGCTGTCACGGGTTGCTTCCTGGGGGTGGAGGCCTGGTCGAAGACCGGGCCACGGGGACACTAAAAAAAAAAGCCCCAAAATCATCTCAAGATAACCTCAAGATGACAATTTTTCTATCTTTGCCGAGAGCTTTCATATATTTAAGGCATAAAAATCTAATTGAATTTTTTTTTAAATACATATTATATACAGTACTTAAAAATTATCTGAAAGTAATTTCTGTCTAATCATAATTAACCACTAAATGATGGCTTCATCAGCTGTTATATAAGGAAAGCTCCAAAGTCAATACACCTCATGTCAATTGGCATGTCATTGAAGAAATGTGGTATCTAATCATAAATGCCAATAATTACCATGATTTGGCATTTTTATTGCTATTATTCCAAAAAAAAAGATAAATCTTTCTATTAAACATAAAACTCACTATTTGGAAGAATTTTTAACCCTTAAACTGCGCAAAACGTCATATGATGTGTGTCATTGAGCACAGTTTTTTAAATTTTCAGAAACTCTTTCAAATGTTTTTTGCATAATCTACTAGGCAAATGCTCCAACTTTGTTTAACTGATACCAGTGTAACTTGAAAAACAAGAAAATATAAAATAATTATAAAATTGAATATTGAAAACTTCAGATTTTGAAATTAGCTGCAAAAATATAAAATATCACCAACTGTTCACTTGGTGTTATTATGCTCTCAGGATAGCATATGATCTTCATTTTCATATATTTAGAATATAGGTTTTCAGTATAGTTTACTGTAAACAAAAATTGTCAATATGGCATTTGAAATATGCACAAATTTAGACAACAAAAATTTATAACTATTTATTTTAAAAAATTTATAAAAATTTATTCATAAAATTTATAACATTTAGAGTTTATGAAAAATCAATTCTATAGGGATTGTAGAACAAACAGTTGTGCCCACTATATGTAAAAATGGTGAGAATTGGTCAAAAACTAGATTTTTGGATACTGAAGTAAGTTGAAATTCTAGTTATAGATATACAGTAAATGAAGTTGAAGTTATCGACCATGAATAAGGAAGTTCTAATTCGTGAATTTACTTGTATGTTATAATAAACATTGCTTGGTATTCGTACTCAAATATGTGAAAGTTGTAGGTCACTGTGTTGAAATGAAGTCAAGAAAAAATAACCCCCCAAAAATACAAAATATAGGGATAATTATAATTATTTAGGGGATATATTTAGAGTATACTTTATATAAGTAAAAAAGCCCTAACCTGGTCCCTAATCATTAAAACAACCTAAAGAAACAAGGAAAATAGTTTGAAATCTTTGAAAAAATCAGCCAAAAAAAATTCAAAGTCCCAAGTTCTGAGAGTTGTGACTTAAGTGCTAAACAAGTGGAATCATAATTCACAATAAAATTTACAGTAAAATATTTGTGATTGTCCTTGAATCTTATGAGAAAATGTTTAAATTATGGTTAATATTTTTGCAAGAATTTCAGGACTTTATATGACACAATCAAAATTTTAACCCCTAAAGTGTGGTTTTGGCTATACATGCAAACGATGAGTCACAATACCATGACTGAAGATATAATGACCAAACCACACATCAGAAGATGAAAAAACGACATTTCTCCGTGATAAGATTTTCTATTAAATCCACAGATAAACAATGCTCTCTTCTGTCATGTTAGGGACTCTTAATCATCCTATTGATTGGTCTTCTAAGATAATCTTTCTTGCCTTTACTCTTCACAGATGCCATCTTGTCGAATTGGCTCTGATACACAACATACCCACCATGAACCTTAATTTTGGTTTTGTTGATGTCGACTTTTCGACCTTTCACAGTACAGACTTAAATGCTTTAACCTTAACAAGTGTGACATGACTTAAGTCTACCCCCCTTTTCTTTTTCTTACCCCTCTTATTCTTGAGGTTATCTCGAGATGATTTCGGGGCTTTAGTGTCCCCGCGGCCCGGTCCTCGACCAGGCCTCCACCCCCAGGAAGCAGCCCGTGACAGCTGACTAACTCCCAGGTACCTATTTACTGCTAGGTAACAGGGGCATTCAGGGTGAAAGAAACTTTGCCCATTTGTTTCTGCCTCGTGCGGGAATCGAACCCGCGCCACAGAATTACGAGTACTGCGCGCTCTCCACCAGGCTACGAGGCCCCCCTTCGTATCTCATCCATTCTTCATTCATTCCAACGTCATCATTTCTCCATTGTCTGATGTGTGGTTTGGTCATCGTATCTTTAGCCATGGTACTGTGACTCAATCTCTGCATTTGGTTAGCTTTTTTCACTGCTGCTCCTACCTGTTGTGCAACTTTCAGTGAATGGTAGATTTTCACCATAAGGTTCTTTTCTTCATCAATCAGCAAGGTAATGTTATTAATTTGGTAGTTGTGATGTGGGTTGTTATGCCTCACATGTAGTCTTCTATTTTTCAGTATTAAAAAAGTATTTGCCAGTCTTCTGACCATTTGTGGAGTTCATGTAGATCTCTTTGTAAGGCTTCAGTATCTTTTTCATTTCCCACTTTAACATAAATCTTTGTGTCATCTACAAATTTGATGATGTTGTTTGTAATATTCAAAATGGACCCCTGTGGTACCCCACTCAATACATTTCTCCAGTCAGATTCATTCCCATTTAACATGACCCTCTGTTTTCTTGTTTTAACCATTGTTTTATCCAATGGTCTAATATTCTACCCTTTATTCCATGTGCCTATAATTTCCTTGATAGTCTTTCCTGTGATTTTGCTAAAGCCCTTGATAAGATACCACCTCTACTCAAGGTAGAGGTGGTATTTTATCAAGGGCTTTAGCAAAATCCATATATACTACATCCACTGGGAATCCTTTGTCTGAGTAGCTGGTTTTAAATCTGTATTTTTTGGAATGCAGGCAGAAGAGATAATAATTTACACTTAGGAAATTGTATAGGGGCTGATTTCAAATCCATACATGGAAATAACAATCTTAAGAAGCACATCAGTAAACTGGGAAAGGTATAAAGACATGCACCTAAATGGCTCCTGGAACAGAAGAACAAGAGGTACAAGGAGAGGTTAGAGGCATTAAATATGTTAAAACTAGAAGATAGAAGAAAAAGGCGAGGCGACATGATCACTATGTACAAAATAGTAACGGGAATCGATAATTGATAGGGAAGAATTCCTGAGACCTGGAACTTCAAAAACTAGAAGTCATAGATTTAAACTAACTAAACAAAGATGCCGAAGAAATATAAGAAAAATCATTTTCGCAAACAGAGTGATAGACGGTTGGAACAAGTTAGGTGAGAAAGTGGTGGAGGCCAAGACCGTCAGTAGTTTCAGAGAGTTATATGACAAGGAGTGCTGGGAAGACGGGACACCATGAGCATAGCTGTCATCCTGTAACTACACTTAGGTAATTACATGAAACCATGAATCAAGGCAGGGTGTGCAAAATAGCCTTGTTGACAAGCAGAGGAGCAATAAGTATGCTGAGAGAATACACTGTCAACATCAAGGGCCCAATGCTTTCCAACACACTCCAGCTACACCTAAGGGACATAACTGGCTGACCTCTTATGGTGAGAGGCATGTTACAAACAGATTTTTAAAACCAACCTAGCCTAACCCCACCTTAATATAGCCAAACTTAACCATACCCTTCCAAATGTACCTAATACAACCCACCCCAGCCTAATCTAATTAATTAGTTTTTAACAATTAGAAAATGTCTTGCCAAATGCATATACAGTACATGTTTATTATGAATATATAACCCCTGATCCCATTATGTGCCTATGTAACACTTTCCACTACCACCCATACAATGGGTATGGGGTGCATAATAAATTAACTAGACTAACAGTAACCCTAAGGAATGGACAAAAGATGGGGGCTCCTAAATTCGACATTGAAGGGGGTATTTTGAGCTTTATGTGCGAAAACACATCCCGGAAGTACAAAAACACTGATTCCCCATGAACAAAACAAATATTGTTGACAAAACAAAGACGGGCCTTGGGGCTATGGACTGAGTCATCATTATACAAAGACAAATTAAAGTTTAGTTCCCGAACGTCATACTATCCTGCTTGATATACTATCCCCAAACTGAGACAACTTACGTGGGATCATATCAAGAGTTACAACCTCCAGGAGTGAACCCAACACAACTACTGGAGCAGTAGGCGGAGTTTGTTTACAAGTTGCTCCCTCCTTCCCCTCTCCCTCCCTGGTCACTTTACCTACCTACCTCCCAGGTCCCTCAACCCCCACTTCCTCTCGCCCTCCCTGGTCCCTCTACCCCCCTTCCCCTCGCCCTCCCTGGTCCCTCTACCCCCCTTCCTCCCTGGTCAGTCCGCTGATGCTTCGGAGCTCATTAACTGTTTAATAATTGGAAACAAAGCCGCCAAAGGTTTAAAAAAGATGTACAGGTTCGTAAGTGCTTTCGTGAATCTGGTCCCAGGCCTTGGGCTGAGAGGATGTGCGCGTCTGCTCTCCCTTCTAGGGAATAAGTCCCCAACCCTGTGCTGTGTTCGCCAGGGCGGTATTATCACAATACTATTGTGCTGCTGAGTGTCATTACACTATTGCATAAGTCACTAGTATTAAAGAAACCATAGAGTGAACTAATACCCTGGGAGATCGCCTGGCTTAGGCACTTGTGGCTTGGAGGAGGCCTACTGCTCCCTTAGGGGAAGCCTACCAAGCAGTAGTGGTTGGTGCATTGCTGGTAACTCTCTGCAGCTTTATAGACAATAGAACTGCTAGGCTTAATATCGGCAGCTACTTGGGTGACGTAATAGAACTGAAAAGTGGAGTACCACAAGCTAGGAAGCTGCCTCTTCCCCAACTCTATTCAACATATATACAGCTGACCTACCCCAACCCCAACATGGAGAATACATCACATACGCTGACGATGTTACCCAAATAATATGCCAACCGGGCCCATCAAAGCCGCTACTAACCGACAAGACCAAGGCGGCAATTGAACTCATAAACAACTTTGAGAAGCAATGGAAAATTAGCACCAACAAACAAAAGTTCCAAATAATACACATTGCGAAAAGAAACCCGGACCCCATCATCCTTGATAACCAGCCGATCCAATATGCGGAGGTAGGCAGAATACTGTTCTATGATAAATAGAACAGGGATACAAATTCATGTAAGGGACCGACTAAACAAAGCCAAAGCAGCATTAGGAAAACTGAGAAGATTCCGCAGCCTCAGTACTAACATTCAGATCCACCTATATAAGGCTCTAGTTCGGCCGCATCTAGAATATCCCCCAGTACCACTACACACCATAAAAAAAACTAACATGCAGAAACTGCAAGCAGTACAAAATAAGGCGCTAAGGAGAGCAGCAAAACACCGTCCACCATATGATCAGACAATCCAGGAGCTCCACGAACTCCTGAACATACAGCTACTAAACATCAGACTGCAGCACCAAGCCATTAGGGTATGGAACACAATACAATACAATTTTATTTAGGTAAGGTACATACATACAATAAATTTTTACAAGGATTGGTTGCCTTATAGGTAGAGCTAGTACATACAATGCCTAAAGCCACTATTACGCAAAGCGTTTCGGGCATGATAAACTTAAATGACAAGCTTAATCCTAATTGAGCATAATGAGTAGAATGAAAACAAGAAATGAAAACATAGATGAAAAAGCAGTACAAATACAATTATGTCGACAAACAGCGCTCTTTAAAGAAAAAACAGACATTGGTTGACAATAGAAGGGTAAGGTAGGTTACAGGGAATTTATTAGGTATAGCTTCGCTTTTAACTTAAACTGGTTGAGAGAGGTACAGTCTTTAACATGGTTGGGAAGGTCATTCCACATTCTGGGCCCCTTGATTTGTAGAGCATTTCTAGTTTGATTAAGTCGTACTCTAGGAATATCAAAACTGTATTTATTTCTGGTGTGGTGCTCATGGGTTCTGTTACAACCTTCTGTGAAGCTTTTGAGATCAGGATTGGCATTATAGTTTAGCGTTTTATATATGTATAATACACATGAGAGAATGTGCAGTGACTTAATGTCTAACATATTCAGAGATTTGAGTAGGGGTACCGAGTGATGTCTGGGGCCAGAATTGGATATTGTCCTAATAGCAGCTTTGTGTTGAGTAATTAGAGGACGTAAGTGATTTTGGGTAGTAGAGCCCCAAGCACAAATACCATAGTTGAGATATGGATAGATAAGGGAGTAATAGAGAGTCACCAGGGCAGGGCGTGGTACATAATATCTGATCTTAGAAAGAATGCCCACAGTTTTTGAAACTTTTTTTGATATGTTTAGAATGTGTCCCTGGAAATTCAGCTTGTGGTCAATGAGAATGCCAAGGAATTTGCCATCTAATTTGTTACAAATTTGGGTATTGTTTATTTTGAGATTTATTTGATTAGAGGATTTATTGCCAAACAGAATATAGAAGGTTTTGTCAATGTTAAGGGTGAGTTTGTTGGCAGTTAGCCACAGATGGACTTTATTTAGCTCAGTATTTACTGTGGCATTTAGAGCAAGGGGATCAGGACTGGAGTAAATGAAGGTTGTGTCGTCAGCAAATAGAATTGGTTTGAGGTGTTGGGAGGCATTTGGAAAGTCATTAATGTAGATGAGAAAGAGGAGAGGGCCAAGTATGCTGCCCTGGGGAACACCAATGTTGATGGGTAGGGTGGGAGAAATTGTATTATTCACAGAAACATATTGGAGCCTGTCAGTAAGGTAGGATTTGAGGTATTGTAGGGAGTGTCCTCTGACTCCATAATGATGTAATTTAAGAAGAAGGTTTTGGTGGTTGACAGTATCAAAAGCTTTACGCAGGTCCATAAACAACCCAACAGGGAACTCATTTTTATCAAGAGCTGTATGAATCGAGTTAAGCATACGAATAAGTGCATCGTTAGTGCTTTTTTGGGGTCTGAAGCCATATTGGCAAGGGCTAAGTATATTGAGTTTGGCTAGATATGAGTAAAGCTGCTTATAGATTAGTTTTTCAAAAATTTTTGACAAGTTTGGCAGGATAGATATAGGTCTGTAGTTGTTAACATCTGTGAGATCACCACATTTGTGGACAGGCGTTACTCTAGCTTTTTTTAGAATATCTGGGAAGGTTTGGAGTTCAAGTGACTTGTTGAAGAGCAAAGCAATAGCAGGGGCTAAAGATCTGAAGGCTTTTTTGTAAATTAAAGTTGGTATCTCCTCAAGGGCACCAGACTTGGTTTTAAGGGAAAGGATTATCTCATTGACGTCAGTGGAATTAATATGCTTTAGGTACAGAGACTGTGGATAGTTACCTGTAAGATAGTCCTTAATGTCTGTACTGGAAGATGGAATATCATTTGCAAGGGATGAACCAATGGAAGAGAAGAACCTATTGAACTCAATAGCAGAATCAGAGGCTGAAAGCTGACCATCGTTATTAGACAGGAGAGTCTGTTTGTTATTTAAAAACTTCTTTGATCCCAATATTTGAGAAATTGTTCTCCAAGTTTGTTTAATGTTGCTCTTTATTTGGGTAAATTTATCTTCGTAGTATTTAGTTTTGGCTCGTCTAATTATCTTAGACAGCAATAATGAGTAATTCTTTGAGAATTCTTTGGAGACAATTCCTAACCTATACTTCTTCTCAAGGTCATGTTTTTTATTAATAGATTTAAGTATTCCCTTTGTAAGCCAGGGATTGTTAATTAAGCCTTTTGGTTGTGACTTGTTTTGTAAGCATAGGACAGTGGGTATTATAAAGGCTAAGAGTTTTTTGAAGAAAAGATTGCACTGCTAGGTTGATGTCCACTAATCGAAATGTTAGAGGACCCAATGTTTGACCGCTCCCACAGCTGGTGGCCCAAGAGCCTCGATTCTCTGGACGAAAACCCCGCCCCACAGTATATAATCCCCAGATGAGTTATATATATGTATATATATGAACAGTTCATATATGTGTATGTATGAACAACTCGAGAAATAATATGTATGTATGACAACTCGATAAATAATAATAATAAAATAAAGAGCCTTAAACAGAATAACATGTGTGGAAGCATCGGAGTGTGTATATATTAATGCTACACAGTATTCATCTATGGACATCCATATATGGTGAAACACATGTGAAGAACCTCTCATACACGCACAGCTCCCTGACAAGAGGGAGCCAGCTTAGCTTAGCTGCCAACACCCACACATCGTGTCAGCAAGGCGGACAGCCCGCCTGCTTTTATACCTCTCACTGTATTTCCCACTTCTATACTTACCTTCACCTATGCCTCTCCTTCCTCTTTACTCCCCCCCCCCCCCCCAAAAAAAAAAAAAAAAACGGGAACCCCCATCCCCTATTCCCTTGTCTCCCTGGGGTCACTATACCTTTACTTTCCTACTACACAACTTCCCACTAGATGACTTATTTAATACCCCCTACGTGAATTCAGAGACAATTCTATAAATGTTCTAGAGACGTCTAAATATTTAATTCAAAAATAAAAAAACAAAATAAAAAATAGAAAATTTATCAAAATGATCAAAAGAGCAGATAAAACTTTCCAAAGATGATTACACATTTGCAACAGACTTATATATTGCAACTAAATTCAATGGCTTCTTTTCATCAATTGGTGCAAACCTTGCCAGAAAAATCCCAGTGACCCAGACACATATGTAACTACATATCTCACGGGCAGCTATCCTATATAACTACTCCTTTTACCAGTCAGCCCGACAGACATTATATCATAACTCAATCGCTTAAGGCCTTGCCCTTTCTTTCCCACTCAAGTCAAAAGTCATCTCCCCCACCATTCCTCCTCTATTCCCAATTCCCCGCTCACTCACTGGGTAATCTTCACTCTATTTATAAGTGTTAGTCATAGTATTGGAAAAGTGAGCCAGCAAGCTAGCAACACATATTCTCATCACTATTTAAGCTGTTGAGGCAGTAGTAGCTGAACCTCTGTGTTCCTTTTACCTTATGGTACTTAACTATAGGTACCACAATGATATTAATATACTAAGTAACTAGACTGACTAGGGCTTTACCGCCATCATTGCCGGTGTATTTTTTTAATTTGCACCTAAAGTAGTATAAAACAAATATTTATTTGGCATTTCAACAGTTTACAAATTAACAGAAAAAATCTTAATTGTTCTTAGTAAATAATATCAAGATTTAAATCATTCTTTATTAAGATTTCATGATACACTGATAAAAAAAATAACAGCATAATTTACTAGAAAACTGACTGAAAATCACTTGTTACTCTATAATTTCATAAAAATGTATGAATCTTATACAGTCAACCCATGATTTGTGTGGTTTAGATTACTGTTGATTTGAAATAATGCAGGCTATCAATTTTATACAAAGTTTTAAAATGCATTATCTTACTTTTTTGAGGGTTGATCATGGTCCCAAGTAAACCATGCTAACTATATTGTAACCCAAGCTAACATGGGTTTTTCCAAACTACATTTGAACCTTGATTTCCCACACATTTTGTTGTGTTTCACAAACTTTCTGAATTATTGCATAATGGCATCAAAAGGTGCAAAAGTGAAGAAACTGTAAGCAAAACTAAATATTAAATAATCTGAAAAATGGTGAGTGTACTGCATCCCTCAGCCAGGTCAAGTGCATTAATGTTTGGATGAGAGTGTGAAATCCAACAAATTGCTAGGAATGTTGATGGCAATGAAGAATGAGGAGAGTGCGCCAATTAATTTGATTCTGATCTATACTAAGAAATTGAAGATATATGAATTTTTTACTGGAAAATAAGTAACTATCAAAAGTAAGCATCAAGCCAGAAACAATGCAGCACCATCCGTGTCACTGGGTATTCAAAGGGAGCTCAATATCACTGAGGATACCAATATGAGGAAAGTGCATAAGGCGAACGATACCAAAGGAATCGGATTCACCAAGGATTCTATCAAGAGACAAATGACCCCCGAGAGACAGTTGGGAAGCAATATACATGAATGTCCCGAAAATGGGACATTCAACAAGGAAGATGCATGACTGTAAGAGGGACAAGGCAGTTCGGATAATAAGGAGCTGGGCGGCATTTCATTACGTGACTGTGATACAATGATGCAGTTTGGCCAACATGTGCCAGAACCATTTCCTACTGCTGGTTACAGTGGTTGGAGAAAGTCCAAGGGGCCAATATACCCTTAAGAATGCGCAGTTTGTTACCAGTAACACAAGACCAATGATTCTGCCACTGGACATGGATCAAGGAATGAATGGCAAGGTAAAAACCAAAATAAGGAATGCCTTTTTGGGAAATAGAACAAGTGCACAAAGCCTCCTTAGCAGCAGTGTCCGCACATTCATGTGAAGGAATACTAATATGGCTGGGAACCCAGTAAAACTCAACTTGCTTAAAATGGCTAGAGATAAGAAGCAGCCAATATTGGATTTCGATAACCACAGTGTGTATAGGATTAAATGACTCCAGACCCAGGAAAGCACTGCGAGAGTCAACCACAATGGCAAAGGAGCACTGATGATGGAAAAGCAATTGATGAAGAGCATACAATATAGTATACAGTTCAGTCATGAAGATGCTAGCGTCCGAAGGTAGGCTAGCATCCTAGGCTATATAGGTTTAGTCCGGAAAGACCACACAGTATCCAACACGGTCATCAGATTTAGACCCATCTGAGAAGAGAGCAACATCATTTGAGTGAGAAGAAATTTTTTAAAGTAAAAGGCACTTCATAACAGGAGAGGTAGAAGCCTTTACAATGTGGGATCAAAGTCTTGCCAAACTTCACAAGTGAGACCCTCCATGGAACGGTCTCGGTCAATGTAAACATGGAACGACACGAGGGTTGACATAACTAACACAAACTGAAAGGGAGGCCTGTAGGCGTGACATACAAACAGGAAAAAGGAAGAAGTTGAAAGGGAACGGGGCTTGCCGGAAGGGCAACAGAGAAAGCGCGGCAAAAGCGAGAATAAGAATGTTGCAGAGACCTTGTGAGGAAGCAAAGACAATATCAATCTTGATAATCCTGGACTGACAAGATGTCCATTTCAACATACAAGCTCTGAATAGGGGATGATCGAAAGGCAACAGAGCTGAGGTGCAACTCAGTATGGTGCATAGCATCAAGAGAATGAAGGATTGAACAGGAGACAGAGCAGCCATAATCCAGTTTACACAGCACGAGAGCGGAGTGTAGAGAGAAGTGTGCGTCTATCAGCACCCTAGGTAGTATGGGATATGATTTGAAGTGACATAAGGGCCTTTTTTCAGTTCTAACCCAGACGTGGTGGATGAAGGGTGCGTCTTGGAGCACTCTAGGAAGTTATGAACTTGTGATCCAGTGATTTTGATGGATGATGGACAAGACGATTCCAGGCCCTTTCAGGTAGTTATGACCAGGAGAAACAAACGGAAAACTGTGCATAGAGAGTTAAGTGATACTGACAGTGATGAACGACCGAAGAAGTGTAGTGATTGACGACAAACGGGACCAGGATTTCAAAGTTCTATACAAACTCAGAAGGAAAATCTCACCAGAAGTATGCAACAGGACCACACACGGCAAGAGGCACAAATTAATGGAAGGAAGCGACTGTTACTTTCCTCGACATGTCAACTAACTTTGCATCAGAAGCTGGAGTGGACCGTTCTATTGGCCAAGGAATTTAGTGTAAATGAACCATTATTTAAGGAGGGTATTCACCGACCCTACATAACGGTTGGGACAGAAGAGGCAGTGGAACATCTAACGACCGACGGATTTTAGAATATTGTTTTGGTTACTTCTAAAGTGGGAGTAATTTACACTAAAGTTAGTATTTTTAAGTATCCGACATACTTGTATCCCGAATTTCTTCATCTCAACAATGAAAGTGTTGTGTGGGCTAAGCGGAACATTGTACGTGGTGAAAAACAAAGTCAAATTGTTGCCTTATTAAAGGGCGAGGCTCCAGAAAGACTTTTTGTGCAAGGACTTGGATACAGGAAAGTGACAAAATATATCGAAGAGCCTATATTATACATTAAGTGTTCCCATTGTGGACATTTGGCTTGGAAAAGAACACTGCTTTCCAAAGCGGTGGGTTTTTTGATGGAAGAAAACGTAGGTCTCTGGAGATGCGTCTAACCGCCCATCCTGCGTGCGCAACAGCCAGTGTTTAGATAAGCTTTGCCCGCAGTTTGGTGGGTCCCTGTTCCCGCCATGCACGCAGCTGCTTCACTTACAAAACGCCCACCCTCCTCCCGGGATCCTCTGCATCCCCTGTTTTCTTTTCAAAGGGATGACGCACAGGCAGGCTCAGGGGGTACTTGTTCTAGCTTGCTAAGCATTTGCGGTATCTTTGGGGGGTGCTCCACCAGAACCCCCAAAGTGATAAGCCTGCAGATAGCTAAGAAATATTAACAAGAATTGTAATTGGTGTAAATTCAAATAATGCAACTTTCAATTACTAACTATAGACATAACTATTAATTGTAATTGATTTAATACTTTATCATTATAATGATTATTCATTATAATTGTTCTTTACTACTTTATTGTTATGCATTTAGTCACTAATTATTTATCATTCACCCTAATTAGCTATTTGATACATTAAAATTATTGCTTATCATTATACTATTTGTTATTATTATTATATAATAATAATTATTTATTAATGTATTATTCACTATTATAAAATAAACAAGTCCCCACTCTGAACGCGTTTTCTTCCAACCTCAGAAAATGCCAGTTTAACCCCAGATGTCGGTAAGAAACTGTGGTAAGAAACATGACTTGCGACAGTGTAACATCTAACATCGACAGTCAGGATTGACAAAAGGAGAAACTTTTTGCCGTCTTGCTGCAATTGTCGAGGCATCCACAATGCTGGTTCCTCTCTGTCCCATGAAGCCCCGTGTAAGAGATTCCAAGCCGGCACCCATAAGCAGGGTAAACGAAGCTCCGAAGGTAGGCAAAAATCATACAACAGGAACAAGGAAAAAACAGTGGAAAGATAACGATAGCCTGTGACCAGCATTTGGGAGAAAGGCACGGCGACGATTAAGGATAGCCTAGTGGTAGTAGGAAATGAAGCCGAAAACGTGTACTCTAGTGGCAATGAGGTGCTGGGCAGCGTTGTGGATTCTACGGTCAGTACACAGAGGGTGTAGAGGGTGAAAAGATTCTAAGATTTTCAAATTGCGAGGGAGGGAATGAGAGAGTATGGTGGAAAGAGAAAATGGTTAGGATGGGGAAATGGTCACCGTTATGAAGGTCATCAAGGACCCTCTACAATAGGTCTAAATAAATGGAGGACGAGCTGAGGGAAAGATCAATACAGGAAAGGGTGCGAGTAAATGAGTAAACATAAATCAGGTCGCCAGAATTCAGAAGAGACGATGGAGAAGAGGACGATAGGTTCCAGCAGACAGCCACGGGTATTTGTCTGAGCATTACCTCAGAGGGCATGCTCACAGTTAAAATCACCTAAAAGCAGCACAAACACAGTAATGAGCCCAAGAGGCTGCTAAGATTGGGAAGAGAAAGAGAAACATGAGGGCAGAACATGGAACAAACAGTGTAGCATTTACCCCCTCCACATTCACACTGCTACCCGTTGAGGGCGTGTGGACACAATGCAACCCACACGTCTAAAGATTAGAGCTACCCCCTTTGACGGTCATGCCTTCAGGAAAAGCGATATTTTAAAGGTCCTGAAGGACGTTACCAGTATCACACCCACTGACATTAGTCAGGAAGGTGATGATATTGTGCTCATCTTTTCATGTGAGGAAGAACTAGAATAACTCTTGACCAACGATGCCATACTTCGCAAGAAGCACCACCTACATCCTCACTTCCCACGTCAGATCCTGGCCGGAAGAACTGTTTTTACCAGCAGGACCAGCCAGTAGATCACTGAATGACCTCAACATAAGATCATGGACAATATCGAGGACGAAAATCCGAACCTGGATGTATTCGACCTAGAGTTCTGCAGCACCGACAAATCATCAATGAAGTTTACTCTCACCACCATAGCTGTGGCCACCCAAGGCTTCTACTGCTTCGGCTTACAACCTCACAAAGTAAAAAGGGAATGATAGATCCAGCAGTGCTTCAAGTTCTACGAGCTCACCCACCCGAGCAACAAGTGTCAGCACCCTGTCCAGAAGAGCAGCCTGTGCGCACTGGACCATCACTACTCCATATGCATGGCAACAGCCCATCGCTGCTTACTCTGTGATGTAATCACCCCGCAATTTCCTACCGCTGCCCCCGTAGACAGGAAAACATAAAGGCCCAGGTTGAAGCCAAGAGAAACAACACTCCTACCTCCACGACCAGACCCCCAGGCGCTCAACCCACCACCTCACCTCCCACCAACCGACCAGAAGACTTTCCAGTCTTACCAGAGAGTGGCTCCTCCAACCAGGCGACCCAGCTTTCACAATGGGGACCCCAAGGCCCCCAACGCCAAGGCACAGGCTACTTCGCAGCCCCCTGCATCATGTGCAGGCCTGCATCATGTGCATCATGTCCCTGGTCTTATTAGACTAGCGGAGAGGCTTGCCGGACCAGACAACCACTGTTTTGTCAGTGAACTGAACACAATATACCTAGCCAATGGCTTGGATCCCATCATAGCCCCTGGCGCAAGTCTCACTGCCTCCATTACCATTCTGGAGACTACAACCAGGACGACATAAGGTCGATTTCAACACAGACTCCAGAGCCACCCATGACCCGGGCAGCAGAGGCAATTCCCTCTCCAGCTCCCTACACTTCTACCATCACTATCTCAGCAACTGTGCTATCAGACGTGTTGTCTACAAATGCTAACAGCACCACCAACACTCCTGAAATAGCTTCTACCATCAATCAACGACACCTGAGCCTACCTAAGGATGCAAGGCGAAAGACGAAAACACCAACTACGGAGGTTATGGACTCCTCAGACGAGGAAATCTTAGTAGAAGCTCCACTGCCACAACACAAATATGACACCTACTCAGTACATGAGCTCGTCGTGGGAGGCCACCTTACCAAACTCCAATAACAGCATGGCTCAGCCAAAGTTTCAGGCAAACAAAAAACAGAAGACCTAGAGGTCTACACTAGCCCCACCAGTTCTATAACTGGTACAGCCAGCCCTCTGAGGCTGAAAGCCTTCATGAAGTCCCCCAACCATCCCCAGATCTCTAGTATCAGCTATTGATACAGATAATGGCTCCAAAACGCTCTGCCCGAAACGCTTTGCGTAATAGTGGCTTTAGGCATTGTATGTATTAGCTCTACCTATAAATCCATCAATGTTTGTATGTACTTTACCTTGTATGTATGTACTTTACCTGAATAACCATTTGAATTTGAATTTGAATTTCAAAGAGCCTCCACTTACGGGTTCATCATAGCCTGTGCTACTTGGAACTTTTTGTTCTGAGTGGCTGAATCTAAAACAACAACAAACAACGTACCATTTACCTATACAGTAAAGATTCGAGCAGCAGAAGAGTGAACTTTCGAGGGAAAATGGAGAGGAACAAAGAAACGTCGTTCTAGATCTAACTCTAGTAGTAGAGTTAGGAGTCCCAGCAAAAGCTGCAGGGGGAGGTAAAATGCTATAACCGCAAAAGACAACAGGACAAGTGCCAAGCATTGGCTGCTGGAGACAGACACAAATTGGCAAAAATTGAGAAACCAGAAGATGGAGTTCAGGAAAATTTGCAAAGAAACAATGAATATTCCACTGAAGATTAGACATAGGAAAGAATAGAGCAAGAAATATAAAAGTAAAGGAGAAACACAAAGGAGAAGGACTCTAAAGAGGATCACGAGCAAGTGCAGTGAAGTCTGGGTGGAAGGCATGTGAAAATCCAGCAAATACGGTGGAGTCAAGAAGGCGCTAGGAAGGAGTAGAGGTGAACTGATGGGGTCTGAAGAGGATGGAGGCGCTAGGGACGGAGGGTGAAGGGAGGGTGGGCGAATACCAACAGAAACAGCAGGGATCACTTTACCAGGGACAGGACCAGAGGCAGAATCAAGGGCAATGGGAACGTCCATAGCCAGAAAAGAACGCCTCTACAGAGATAGGAGAGGGAGGAACCAAAACGGCAAAGGAAAGTGCAAGAAGCCTTCATACCTGCTGGGTGAGGAATACGGAGAGAATTAAGGTTTCCGTTTCTCACTGTGAGACACAGGCGTGCCAGTAGGAATGTACTGTACTTGGCAATGGCCTCCATAGTCCATTCATGGAGAGGGAAAACAAGAGTGGGAAATGGGAGGAGCGACAGTGACCTGGATGGAGAGGTGTGCAGGAGAAACAAAAGACAGAGGAGAAGATTGAAAAGAAAGACTTCATCAAAAAGTAAAGGAAGGCACAGAGAAGAGAGGAGAGAAGCAGCATTAACCAGGCAAAGAGAAGACAAATAGGAAGGAAGGTTAGAACCAATGGTCATGGATTCAAAAAGAACTCTGGCAACCACAAAAAGGACAGGAGGAGGAGGAGGAAGGGTGATAGAGGTGCTGGGGTTCAAGAACTGCAAATGGGTGGAGAACAAAGGAATGGAAGAAGGGAGGGGAAGAGTAGTGTCATGAACCGCACAAACATAAGAAAGGGAAGAGAAAGTCAAGATAGCGGACCCCGGCACCAAGCCTTGGGGAAAGAAATACGATCATAATGCTTCAAGGCGAGAATGGCCTGTTCAAACTTATAATGGATACATAGCCAAGAAAATGCAGGTTGCACATCCCTGCAGTTGACACAGCAAGCTTGGGAAAGAAGAGCAATTAGTACGAGAATGTCCAGGGGTCACCACACAAGAGTGTAAAGAGTCACCCCACTACCACACCTAGAAGAACCATGACCAAATCTCCAACACCTATTGCAGAGATGTGGAAAGGGAATGTACTCCTGAATGGAGCATCAGGCAGCAGCAGGGTCCTACCTTCAAAAGTAATATTAACAATATGAAGATGATAACCATGAGAGGGACGAGTGAAGGAGTCAGCCTGGAGGATAGAAAAGCCTTGGACAACAAGGAAATACATAATATCCTCATGGCAGTTCCTGAGGTCCCCAACACAAGTCGCAACATGGTGTGGAAGAACAACATTGCCAATGCTGGACTTCAACAGGGTATTTTTGGACACCCAAATGAAGGTCTCATCAAGGCAGGACAAAGTAGCAATGTGGGTGGTCGAGAAGGGACCGCAACTACACACGTGCCAGTTCGAGTGGGGGTTAAAAGTAACCTGGGAATCCACAGAGTCAACTAAGTATCCTGGTCGGGGCTTTGATACTTGATATCCAGGGGCCTGGTTGCCCACCCCATGAGCCTGAGAAAAGGAAAGTGGGTTGGAAGCAAACATGTAATGAACAAGAAAAATTTCATCCACGATTAAGCCCTCACACCCACCATGGGGCCACAATTAGAGGACAGGGAACTCAACAAAACAGGGCCATCCCAGGGGATGCATCCTGGATATACATCCCGCAATCATTACCTTAGGAACTGTCAGTCCATCGAGACTGGGATCAGCAACAAAAACAGGGTTTGACCTGTAAGTTTCGTACATGTCAGGTACTCCAGTTCTATAGACAAGAGAAAATGCCATCTCAACTCAACTTGCATCAGAACAGAAGTCAAATGAAAGAATAATCGAGATCGGAACCAAGTCGGAAGGAAGTAACAACCAAAAAGGAGTAGAGGTGGAGAGGGAAAAATGAAACAAGAGGAAGAGGGATCCAGCAAAATTAGCAGAGAAGGAGCACAAGGCTTAAAATGGACAGATGAAATGCTAACTGATCAAGCATCACAGTCCGAAAATCGAGCTCCGTGCACCAAGCTCCCTCATACCACAATGAGCTGGACAGTGATGGGGTTTTGGTTGGAAGATGAAGGAAGCATTAAATATTAATGTAAAATAGGTGTTTGGTGAGTAAAATCTTGACAAAGTGGACTATTTTTAGGATAAAAGTGGACTTTATCCTATTTTTCCTACATATGGATCCTTTAACATTTATGCAATTTCTGTAAGAATATAAGTCCCACATATCTTGGGCTGACAGTATTACCATTAGATAATAAAATCATTTGTAATTAAATACAATAACCTCACAATTCAGTATGATCTATACAGTGTTTTCAAACACACCACAGAAAATTAAACACTAATGTATTATTATTTTATCCTTCATGTATCACATCAAACATTAAACATCCAGGGAATATGTAAAATTGAGCATAATTTCTTAAAGCATATTGTAAATAACAGTTAAATATTAATTAGACAATTATTTTGAATAATATTCTTTGGTTAACTACTTCAATCATAAGTACACTACATGTATTATCAATATATTATTTGCTCAAAATCACGTATAATCTTAAAACACTGCTATCAGTACGCACCTACACGAGCAGAATGAGTGCTCTCCTGCTTAAAACCTAAGCCATGGACATAGTTGTCAGTACATGTACACTGTAACTAGCTTGTTAGTTAATAAAACTACAAATGTGATGTACCTGCATATCCCCTGAATCAGTACAATAGTAGTATGAAGTATGAAACTTGAAGCAGTATGTAATGTATGTATAGTACATCTTCACTTGCACTTGATAATCTTACTACAGATTACAAAATTTGAACTTTTTGTCAGACGACTTACATGGCTTAAGGGGCCCAGTGACAGAGGAGTATTTTCCAAATATGAAATATAATGAAATTTTTTAAACAAATCTCCCATTATTTGGCATCAGCATCATGAAAAATTTCATCCCAATATATTAAGAAATTGATTTTTAACGATTTTTTAAAATTAAATGCGTGCGCGACAGCAAACAGTACTGATAATAACGATAACACATCCTATTTACTGGAAATCAGGGATAAGCACCTGTCCGATGCACAAAGTAGTAGTAGTAAGGAGGGTCCACAAAGTGGATATGCAGCTACTGCCACCTGGAGGGCCTGATTTCACACATAATAATAAGTTAGTATGTTATTTTGCTGTATTTTGTTATATATCATATAAATACATTCCCCAATGGCAATATTTCTTATGCTGACAACCCCTTTTTTTTTCCTCTCCTTTCTTTCAATACGGATTTTGTTGTGACTTCTACATCTTGGAGAATGCATATCCGGCACTACGCATGTGAAGTTGGAACGAAAGTGGTCAACATGTTAATCAGCCACAGGTGGCAGAAGTTGTGACTTTTTTTTTTTACTGATTTATTTAGTTTTTAAATTCTATTCTCTTTGTCTCTTTAGGTTGTATTGATGAATGAGAACCAGATGAGGGCCTTATCACTTATATATGTGCAATAAAGTTACTGCAATATATATATATATGTTTGTTTTCCCTAATCTATCCCTATATTTTTTTTTTTAGTGGGGGGGGGGGTATATTTTCTTGACTTCATTTCAACACATATTGACCTACAACTTTCACATATTTCATATTTATTTCATATTTCACATATATTTAGTACGAATGCCAAGCAATCTTAATTAAAATTTACAAGATATGTCATAAATTCAAAGTACAGTACTATATTCATTGTCGAGAAATTTAACTTAATTTTTCTGTATAAACATTATTTTCAACTTTAAGACACTTTTAAAAATTCAGTTTCCGACTGATTCTCACCATTTTTACATATTATGTGCAACGTTTTTAGTTTTAAGGTTTCCTCGCTATCGTTTAGTCATAAACCCATAACATTTGGATTTATAATTTTTTTCCATCTAACTTTTGCACATACTTGGATGGCCACATTAAATTTTTTTACAGTAAACTATACTCTCAAACAATATTTTTCAGCAAGGAACATGAACATTATATGCCATTCTAAGACTATAAGGAATAAAATAACAATTGGTGACATTTAAATATTTATAAATCTAATCTGAAATGTGAAATTTTTTTTTTTTTTATTTTTTTTTTTTTTTCTGTTCAAGGTATGATGTTGATCCATTAGGACAAATTGGAGCATTTACCATGAAGATATTACTAAAAAAAAAAAATTGAGTGTGTTTGAGGAAATTTTGGTGCACCATCACCGGGCCCCTTAAATACTGTACTGTACATTTTTTTTGTCACTTGTAAAACCTATACTGCAAGTTAATGACAAAATATTCTGTCATTAGAAGTCATTGTCAAGATAACCATATGTAGACTAAAATTATACTACAAAAGTGCTCATATCACAATATGACCTACAATATGTTGCTCATTACACCTTAAGCATTATTAATTACATCCAAAATTTTAACATATTAAAAATTTAAATTACTGTACCTGTTTTGCAATGCAAGAATATTTATGCATCAATAAGGCAGCTGTTCAGCTTTTTTTTTCACATAAATACGTTAAACAGTCCCATAGACAAGGGATGCATAGTGCTAAGACTGCTGAAGTTCTATATACATCTATCACAGATTTGAGTAACAAAAAATATTTTTTCTTAGGTCTCTATAAATTGACATAGTTTGATTTCTAAGACAACATGTCTGAGTATGCATGTAGCATAAAACACATTATTGCACACTGTAAAGCCTATGACTGATACATAATTATAACATCTTGTGTACATATTTAACATAAATTAGTAAAGAAATATTAAACACAAACAAGTGTCCACTACTGAATGATAATGAGCAGAAGATATACTGATAAGTACCTAACAAGGCTTGTGTTGTTTATGGCCTATAAGAGTACAAGCTTCAAATGCGTAAATATACATTTATGCACTGTATTTGTGTTATTCGTGAAAACCATGCATTTTAAGTAAGAAATACAATAATAGATATGATGACCAAACCACACACCAGAAAATGAGGATGACGACGTTTCGGTCCATCCTGAGCCATTATCAAGTTGATCAACTTGATAATGGTCCAGGACGGACCGAAATATTGTCATCTCCTTATCTTCTTGTGTGGTTTGATCATCATATCTTCAGCCATGTTATTGTGACTCATCATCTGGAATAACAGATAACTTCAACCTTTAGTACAAGAACTGTACTGTTGAAGGTTGTTTTAACATTTTCATGTGTATTTACTGGTACAGTATTTACAATCATTTAGATGCAAACACCTCAAAGATATGTATGTATATATATAAAAGTGTATGAAGTGCTCAAGCAGTCTCCTATTTTCTGCTCCTTTTCTGATATCTGTTGTCATACATCAATGAATAAGTATACATAATAAGTAGGGCTTTTATACAAAGTGAAACAATTATTCACCATTTTCAACAAAACTCAATCATAACACAAGACTAGACAGTCTTAAATTTCCCACACAAACTTTCATTTTCAACAAATATTTAAGTGCAGAAACTTGAATTTCATAATATTTAGTAATAACAAATATGCAATATAACTATTTAATTCTATATACTGTATATTAATCTCTCTGGTGTAAAATTATGAAAAAACCAACAGAGAATCATCTACTTTATACAGTATATCATACTGTATATTACAGTATAGTATACTGTAATTTGAACATTTTAAATCATGCCTATCATTGAACAGTTTGCTTAATACAACACTGTACTTACTTTTAAAGGACAGGAAATTTTGTTTGAAAAGCATCACTTTACAGTCACTATCAAGAAAACCACAAGGTATGTGGTTTGACCATGCAGGAACATATCACAATTAATTTTGCTCAGGAGAATGTTGATACAATTAAATCTTATCCCTAAAGAGAAATATTAAGAAACAATGCTTTGACTCTTGAATGTCATGAACCTATCACAAATATTATTTACATCTCACATGTATGTACATACAGGTATTTAAATGTACTATAGCAGGATGTCAATATCAAATTTCACCTAGAAACCAAAGAAAAATAAAGTGCACAAAATATATAAACACTGTACAGCATTCTGAAACCACCATTGTTCTTGGTATAAGTATTTGTTCTTATTAACCCTTAAAGGGTGCAATACATATATACTGTATATGATTTGGGTAAATGTCACTGAACAGTGCACATCATATATAAAGTATATGACTGAGAGTACCGCATACGATTTAAACAGTCTGCCAGGCAAAGGGGGCACCCATACGCTAGCCAAGAGCGATAGTAAACAGACGCCATCTTGGAAAAAAATCCACCTACACCAACATTGTGGGAAGGCTACAGTTACCATACAGACACCTTGGCGAGCAAATCCTGGCGGCCGACCGTGCTCAGAGCACTGCTCCACCCAGTCATTAACCAAGGATGAAATTCATACTGAATCTTCCCCTAACATACTCCCTCGGGAAGAACCTGGGGAAAAGATAGACAGCCCAAGACCACCGGGCCTACCTCAAGGGCAAGGACAACCCCCAAGCTAGGATGGCCTCTAATGGGGAGCGAGTCCCGAATGCCCCAGGGAAGATAACCCTGAAATGTAAGGACAGTACTTATGGAGCACCCATGGAAGGTGTCCCTGGGCACGTGCAGCTCCTAGAACACTCAATACACCTGGCCATTGCACAACACGTGTGTAGGAACAGCCCCACAAGGCAAAAATCCAGAACAGAAAATCGAGGCCAGAGGTGACGTCCGACCACCAGCACATCAGCTCAAGAACTAGAGTGATGGGATGTCGGCTCACCCGGGTCGGCTCCCCCTTCCCCGCAGAGAGGGGATGGGGCTAGTTGGATGATGTGTTGCTCGTTTGCTTTCTTTCTGGGTGAGTTCTTTTGGTATTTTAAAGACGCAGCTTGCATATTTTAACCAGACAGTAGTCTGTTTTGATTTGCTTACCTTTCTGGGTCCTTCCCCAGTCAATGGCAAGTATGATAAACTTTAAATGTAAAATGCTCATAGGCCATTGCTCCCTGTGCCTCTCTGAAGGGGACAGGTTGTGGCTCGTGATCCCTGGTAGGCTTAAGGACTCTGTGACTGATAATCCCAACTAATATAGCACTGTATCAGTTTGGATAGCTTCAGGAAGCCAACAGGGCTCCCAACAGAAAAAATTTTTGTATGTGACATATTTTAGCCGTGATGGAGCCAAGAAGTTGAGCAATTTGTGAGTGCTGAGGTGCCGGCTAGGCTCAGCCAGCTCGTGGGGTGCCAATTGTCACAAATACATTTTTACATGATTATTTCAATGTCTCTCTGATTGTTTTTCTCTTTTTTTCAGTAATATTATTCAATATTGTGTAATTTGAGGAATTTATATACCTAGTTAAATGTGTTGAACATCATTATGCTTAAAATATAATGCTTAAATCAAGTGAAATGTATATTTTATATTTTTAGATGAATACAACAGTGTTTTGGCTATCAGTACGCTATATACACAAGTTGTATACATCTATATTTTCATAACCATAATGAACTACTAAGTAATTCTAACGTGGGTAGTGATGAAATCTTATTTCAATATAGATGTACACGCTACAACCAGCTGACTCCAGCAGCTGACATCACCTGACACATCAAAATACCCAGAACTACACTATGTACAGTGTTATTACCTCTTTGGATACTCTACTGCTATTATCATCAGATTCCTGTCACTAAGTCACAAATATGAATTCTTTTGCAAAAGAGTATTTTCTAAAGGAACACAAGGTCACGTTGCATGATGCATAGGTTCACAAACCTCTGCTGTGTGCTGTGATGTCTGCCTCCTGCTGTGAACATCATAACTAGCATTGTATTTACTGATATCTGATTCTTGTACATAATTATTATTACACTCAGGATCATCTATGACACTATCAAAGAAAAATAATTGCAGTTACTTATTTTATTCATTATTAAATGGTGATGTGGCCCCGACTTGTGCAGCTGTGCTGTGAGCTGGAGCTGCATGTGCCAGTCTTGGTCACTCTGGCACTGCTGAGCCTCTCACTGCCAGGAGGGATGGTTATCTTGAGATTATCTTGAGATGATTTCGGGGCTTTAGTGTCCCCGCGGCCCGGTCCTCGACCAGGCCTCCACCCCCAGGAAGCAGCCCGTGACAGCTGACTAACACCCAGGTACCTATTTTACTGCTAGGTAACAGGGGCATAGGGTGAAAGAAACTCTGCCCAATGTTTCTCGCCGGCGCCTGGGATTGAACCCAGGACCACAGGATCACAAGTCCAGCGTGCTGTCCACTTGGCCGACCGGCTCACATACAGATGATTTTTTTTTCAAGACGGTCTCTGTTTACTGGAGTCCTGAGGAATAGGATGTGAGCCCCATGTACCTGCTGGAGTTTTGAATCTTACAATATACTAATGTTCATCACATGTTTATTTATTATTTATTTATTTATATATATAAGAGTTCTTACATTCTTGTATAGCCACTAGCATGCATAGCGCTTCGGGCAATGCTTTTGGGCAAGTCCTAAATCCTAAGCACCACCCAACACTGCATGTTGGGTGGTGCAGAGCAGTGATTAACCAATTTGTTTAATAAATGGTATGCAATTCTGTGAAATAAACACACTAAATATCTATCATTTGGCTGGTGGCATTAAAACACTGTACAGTATGTAGACATAGTAATGGAAACTGATATAGTACACATTTCATCAAAATAAAAATAAAATCCAAAAATATAATTGAGAACATACAGTATAGAGCACTTAGTATCAAACAGCTTTTAAATATTATATTAAATGCATAGCCACATGCAATTACAGGATATTAACATATCATGCTTTATAAGTTTATGGTGGGTTCAATACTGCAACATAATTATGACATACATAGGTACTGCATGTTCAATCAGGCTCCTTCATAAAACTGAGAAGTGCTATCTTATCTGAAGTAAATATCACTTCATTAATTAACTACATATTTAGAGAAAGAAAAAATTAATCATCTCATGAGAGTAATTGTAAAATGACATTTTAACTAGAAATGTCATTTAAACCAAGTGTAACATCTGTATAGACTCTCTATCTTCTATAATAAACTACATTCCAGATAATGTATTTCTGGAATGCAAAATGAACTTCATGCTATACTATCTTTAATTTTGGATCAGGTACTGAATTTAACTAGGTTATTCAGCTCTGTGTTTTCCCAGGAATATAATCCACCAATCTTACATGACGGAATGAAAGACCATTTAATTAAAGAGAACATGTATAGAGAGTATCAATCTCATAAAAAAATCCTGAGACTTTAAATTGTTATTAAAATACTGTAATTTTAAGCAAATTTTCCCCAACTTCTAAGGTCTCTCTCGCAGAAACATTAAAGTAAACAACACAAACACAAACATGGCACAGCCAACTTGATATTTTCTTTGTCAAAAAGTATTATTATAACTATCAAAGATTTCATGCTACATTTTCTAACATGATGCAATATATGGTAAATCTCTTGCATATATGAAATAACACTCAGCATTTTTGTGTTATAACAGAATGACTATAAACAATATCAAGTAAAGTATGAATGCATATCTCTGGCAAGAAACTGCTTCATGAAAGACCAGACACACATAATTTGTAATAAATTCAAGTGCTATTAATATTTTTGTGTGAGAAAAATAATGATTTCACACTGCATATGCAGTGTTTGATAATGCAGATTACAATGAACTGGATGTCTCTTTAAAAATTTTATAAAAATACAAATTTTAATTACTAAACACACTTCCAGTTCCTACTTGAGATAATTAAATCTATTAAGATACAAAAGGTACTAAAATTTGAATGGTAGACAAAAAATAATCATTTCAAAAGCCATGGTGTTTCTTTGGCTTGCTGTTTACGATGTAGTTTTTGTACCTTTTTTCCAGGAACAACTCCTTCAGATAATCCAGGACGTCTTTTCTTTTTTATTGTCAGTTCATCTACAGTAGGTTCCGCCATTAAAACTTGAGTTCCTAATTCCCCATAAGATACTGAAGCTGCAATGGCATTTGTACTGGAGTTCTGAGCTTCCCTGGGTTCAGAAGGCTGGCTTATATCAGAATCATGTGCAAACTTGCAGTTGTGTCCAAACTTGCACCGACCTTTTCTATAATTCCAACAAATTTTCTTTCCATTGATTTCCAAGACATCTTTAGGGTTTTCTGTCATTTTTACATGCTTCTCCAATACCAATTTTTTATCTTCCTGTGCTTTATGAAATGGGTTAAAGAACACTGAAGCAGAATGGTCATCATCAAATGGAGATGGCAGTGCATCACCACGAAGAGGATTTGCAAGGATTACAGGTTTGCTGGTTTCCTTCTTACGTTTTTTTATTTGTTTTTCTTGATCAAAGGGAGAATCAAAGAAGTTGATAACTTTCTTCTTGGTGCCTTTACTCTGGTCAAAGGGAGAATCAAAGAAGTTGATAACTTCCTTCTTGGTGCCTTTACTCAGTCTGTAAAACAGGTAAACATTGTAAATGTAAAATAAAGTAAATAGATTCATGAGTATACATTGGTGAAAAATATTGGTGTTAATATTTTAATCAGTCACTCAATAACAAGGGATGCTGAAAGAGGGTTTCTAAGATGTAAGGAAATGTTTAGAACAAAAAGCTTTCAAAAGCTCACCCTATCATTTGGTGCTCCCTACAATTAAGGAGGTTAGGTGAGTAGTAGAGTGAGCTGTACCCACACACTTATAAATGTCTAGATTTCTCCTTGTAATTCGGTAGCCTCTTCCATAGGAAGAATCAAGTCTAAAGATTATCATTGAAGGATTAGCAGTTAGAAAATCAGCATGTGACTCACAGAGGCTCAAAGCAGTCACAGAACGACAGATGGAAACCATCTCAAGACCTACAACGATTCACATCTTGACAGATGGATTAGTTGATCAAGAAAGAGGTTCTGCTGGGGCAGCAGTTTACACTAACAACCATGAAGCTTACTGAAGCATGAATAGTGGGTGCTCAACACTGCAGACAGAATTATATGCCCTGAAGGAAGCCATAAACTATACAATTGAGAATAATTTACATGATGTCATCATCTTCAACCAGTGAGGCGTCACAGAGATGCCAAGCACCTTCAACCAGTGAGGCGTCACAGACATGCCAAGCACCTTCAACCAGTGAGGCGTCACAGACATGCCAAGCCCCTTCAACCAGTGAGGTGTCACAGGCAAGCGCCTTCAACCAGTGAGGTGTCACAGGCAAGCCAAGCGCCTTCAACCAATGAGGGCCTCACAGGCAACCCAAGTGCCTTCAACCAGTGAGGCTTCAGCAGCTGGCAGTGAAAACTAACTTTGCTTAACGAACTGTACAGTAATTTTAAATGTTAATTTTAGTGTTGTGTTAATAAAGGTTATGTAAATTGTCAAGAATTCTTAACTTCAAGATGTGTGGCATCAATCAAGAAGACGAACAACAGCAAGGTAAGTTGAGGTTTCTAGTCGAATATTTTATAATTATATGTGGCAAGGCAATTCAAATTATGTTGTTTGTAGTATAAAAATAGTTGGAAATGGTCACTTTTGGACTCAAGAGCTGAAAAAGTACGTTAATCTGGAAAACGTGATAATCCAGCTGAGGGGTCCTTCCCATATAGTCCGGATTAGCGAGTGGAGACAGTATTTAACCTTCGCATTGTATCCCAAATGCTTATAAAGTTTGGTCAAGAATTACAGGTTGGAAGCAGAGGCATTGTCAGCTGAATAATGGATCACAATGCTCTGAACATTAACTTTCCATTCACCTGGGCTCTGGGAGACTCGACCTGTGGACCACATGCGTGTCAGGCCGAAGCTCTATCGATCAAGCTACTGAGTAGTCTTAATAAGGAAAGTTTCCAGAAGCAACATCCTGGTGCCAAACTAGAATTTTTTACTTTCCCTGACTACTATTGAAGCTCAGAAAAATTAGTGACAGGAATTTTTTAGATTGACTTTCTGCTACACTTCACTGAATATCTATCACTTACTAAAGATTGTTCCAAGGGTCTAACGTAAGTGCATTGTCCACGGGAACACAGATAGGAGAGAAAAGTTTCGAAATGTCGTTACTATGTATCTGGTGCAAAGAGTGTGGTACTGCCTCGTGCACTGTAAACTGTTTCTGAGATTATGACACCTTTCACAACTTTTCAGTATTTCATAATGGAGCATAAAAATATAATGATTGATATAGTGTATACAATTTGATAACAACAAAAATAATATTATTATTAATCATAAAAAATATTTATGGTGAGCATATTAGTGACACATGAATATTTGTGTGTACCCTATGTTCCACATGTTCAGCGATATAAATACCTCAATTGACACATCATTTCTTAAACTAAATGAAAAAAAACACTTAAAAACAATTTAGTAACATCGTTAAACAAAAATTAAATTCAAGGCAACTCCTATCACTTACGCTTTCAGGTGTGATCCAGCTGCATGCCCGAGAGCGTGACAATCAGAATTTGATGATGCCATCATGATTGATTTATGTTTTTCAATATTTCTTGCTAGTTTGACAAATTATTGTACTAGTTTGGCTTTCCAATTCTTACTCATTTGTATACAGCCCTCTATTTTCCAATAAGGTTCTTTAATCCCATGGTTATCCAAACGAGTCATTATTTAAGGTAATCAATTTATATGGTACACAGTACTATGTTCCTGGGCTTTACTAAACCAGAAAGCAATATATAAGCCCTGTGTGATCTATTACTTAGGTACAGTATGTTTAATAATGTTTAGTTATTCAGTGCTCATATTGACTAGACTACTGTACAGTATACTGTAATTTTTGCAAACACGTACCATAAATATCACATAATAATTGTACAGCAAGTACCAGAAAATGAAACAATTTGCCAAGAAAATGCTTCAAGATGGTGTGTGTAACAACTTGGAAGAGAAAGTTGCATATAAACTTCAGAATTGGAAATTAATACCTTTATTTATAAAAAGCTAATATAAATGATAATGTTATATGTGTCATTAAAATTTATAGCCTTCATAGAGGGGTATGATAAAAAAATTGTGCACAGGAATTCTTCAAAGCTTATTCTTCAATTGTTAAAATTGATTGTAATTAATTTTGACAGGGACAGGAAGCCTGTAAATATACATACTTTAGAGTTGTTTCAACATTCCTCTAAGGTCAAACTACTGCCTTTAGGATGCAACCCAACAACAGTTGCCCAACTCCTGGGCACCTATTTACTGAATGGAGGCATTAGGTGAGAGAACACATGCCCAACCATTTCTGTGACCACCCGGGGAATTGAACCCGGTAATTGTTAGAATAAATTAGATTGGGTTGCAATGGGTTGTGTTGTTCTAGGTTTAGAGGCCTTAATAGCACAGTTGGGTTCGTTTTTGATTCACAATCGGGAATCCTGAATTCATATTCTGGGTGGGACAGAAATGGTTGGGCACATTTCCTATCACCTGACAATGACAATGGCGATTTTATTTACGGAAAAGTATATACATACAAAATAAGTTACAGGCAGAATGCTGGATTTCTAGATAGAGCAGTATAAACTATGCCTAAAGCCACTAGTACGAACATCATTTTAGGCCTCTAATACCTTCACCTAGCAGTAAATAGGTATCCAGGTATTTGTCAAGTGTTGTGAGGTTGCATTCTGGGGAGGGTAAGTAGTTTGTCCTTAGGGAGACCTCGATATAAGCTTGTGATTGACAAAATCAGGTAAAACCAGGTAAATCAGGTAAAAATCAGATAAAATGAATTACTATAAAATGATGAGAAGCAGGGGCAAAATTAAAAAAAAAAATTAAATCTTGGGTAAGAAGCAATCTTTATCATTCATAAAGGCCTAAGTTAAATAGTTTTCCAGGCATAAACACAATATTTATAGTTGGTAAGGACAAATTTAGATAATTCTCTGATTACTTGTTTGATATAACCAGAGTATTTACTACGAGATGAGCCAGTCTCCAATAACGTGCAAGATAATCATTGTGCCAAGTTATAGGAAACTAACTCTTTTGAATGGAACGGCAAGAAATTCCTTTATGAAGCAGAATTAAAAACACACAATATATAATGACACCCATAAGTTGAAATTTTCACCACTGACTGTTTGACTGCTAATATTATCCAATGCCATCAAGGATCCGGTCGGCTGAGCGGACAGCACACTGGACTTGTGATCCTGTGGTCCCGGGTTCGATCCCGGGCGCTGGTGAGAAACAATGGGCAGAGTTTCTTTCACCCTATGCCCCTGTTACCTAGCAGTAAAAACAGGTACCTGGGTGTTAGTCAGCTGTCACGGGCTGCTTCCTGGGGGTGGAGGCCTGGTCAAGGACCGGGTCGCGGGGACACTAAAAAAAAAAAGCCCCGAAAGCATCTCAAGATAACCTCAAGATAACTGCCAAGAATATCCCAGTTATGGTTGATGTTACTAGGGTGAGAAGCGCGTAGAAGTGGCTTCAGAAAATCACAAAATTCCTTATCATTCAGGCTTCTTGCTAAAATCATAAATTTTATTGAACAAACTGTTCTTCTTACGACTCGTCAGCAAGCTCTGTATCTTCTTTTTCCTCCTCAGAAGAGGAGCCATAGTCTGCCACCAGCCCTGCCATTATGTGTTTACAAACAAATGTTTTCTGTTGTTGTTTCTGGGGATACCATTATAGATCTTTTTTACACATAAATAATATATATGTTAGTTCTTTTAGCGTCTTTTTGTTCTGTGTCATAATATTAAAGTTTATACAATAATTTCATAATATTTAAATTATTCTCACTAAAATTGTAAATAGTTAACTGCCACGTGAATATTATACAATACAATACAATACAATACAATTTTATTTAGGTAAGGTACATACATACAATAAATTTTTACAAGGATTGGTTGACTTATAGGTAGAGCTAGTACATACAATGCCTAAAGCCACTATTACGCAAAGCGTTTCGGGCATGATAAACTTAAATGACAAGCTTAATACTAATTGAGCATAATGAGTAGAATGAAAACAAGAAATGAAAACATAGATGAAAAAGCAGCACAAATACAATTATGTCGACAAACAGCGCTCTTTAAAGAAAAAAAACAGACATGGGTTGACAATAGAAGGGTAAGGTAGGTTACAGGGAATTTATTAGGTATAGCTTCGCTTTTAACTTAAACTGGTTGAGAGAGGTACAGTCTTTAACATGGTTGGGAAGGTCATTCCACATTCTGGGCCCCTTGATTTGTAGAGCATTTCTAGTTTGATTAAGTCGTACTCTAGGAATATCAAAACTGTATTTATTTCTGGTGTGATGCTCATGGGTTCTGATACAACCTTCTATGAAGCTTTTAAGATCAGGATTGGCATTATAGTTTAGCGTTTTATATATGTATAATACACATGAGAGAATGTGCAGTGACTTAATGTCTAACATATTCAGAGATTTAAGTAGGGGTACCGAGTGATGTCTGGGGCCAGAATTGGATATTGTCCTAATAGCAGCTTTGTGTTGAGTAATTAGAGGACGTAAGTGATTTTGGGTAGTAGAGTCCCAAGCACAAATACCATAGTTGAGATATGGATAGATAAGGGAGTAATAGAGAGTCACCAGGGCAGGGCGTGGTACATAATATCTGATCTTAGAAAGAATGCCCACAGTTTTTGAAACTTTTTTTGATATGTTTAGAATGTGTCAATGGAAATTCAGCTTGTGGTCAATGAGAATGCCAAGGAATTTGCCATCTAATTTGTTACAAATTTGGGTATTGTTTATTTTGAGATTTATTTGATTAGAGGATTTATTGCCAAACAGAATATAGAAAGTTTTGTCAATGTTAAGGGTGAGTTTGTTGGCAGTTAGCCACAGATGGACTTTATTTAGCTCAGTATTTACTGTGGCATTTAGAGCAAGGGGATCAGGACTGGAGTAAATGAAGGTTGTGTCGTCAGCAAATAGAATTGGTTTGAGGTGTTGGGAGGCATTTGGAAGGTCATTAATGTAGATGAGAAAGAGGAGAGGGCCAAGTATGCTGCCCTGGGGAACACCAATGTTGATGGTAAGGTAGGATTTGAGGTATTGTAGGGAGTGTCCTCTGACTCCATAATGATGTAATTTAAGAAGAAGGTTTTGGTGGTTGACAGTATCAAAAGCTTTACGCAGGTCCACAAACAACCCAACAGGGAACTCATTTTTATCAAGAGCTGTATGAATCGAGTTAAGCATACTAATAAGTGCATCGTTATGCACTTGCCTATTATGCCTAATTATTTTGATTACCTTTTTTATTTACCTCAATTTACCCGAGGGTCCGAATTGGGCTTCTTTTGAGAGCCCCATGCAGGCTCCCAAATTTTTAAATAACCGCTGCATTACGTAGGAATGCGGAGGAATTTCTGATGGAGGAGAAGACAATTGCACAGCGCGATCCGCAGCGCAGCGTGCAGAGCGCCGCGGGGGGACTATATAAGAAGAGATGAGGGGACATGCGTTCTTTCTTGCTCCAGCCTCGCTCCGCTCCACAAGTCAAAGGAAAAAATTTTCCCACCCTCCTCCCCTTCCAATGGTCAGCGGCAAATAACCCTACGCACAGTCCTATGTACTTTGTCCTTTATTGTTGGTAAACTGGGGGGGTGCAGCGCCGGCCCCTAAGTATTACGCTGTCAGCAGCTACTTACTCTCACTTGTAAGAGTAATGTTAAATTTGTCCTATAGGTGTATTCTACAGCTACTAGTAATTTACCATTTCACATTATGTCTGGGATTGGCGCACTATTTCTGTCATGTGTTAGGCCACTATATGATACTCTATAAGCCCTGATTCTACTTGAAAATTATGTAAACGTTTGCCTTACTTGTACCAATAGTTAATAAGGATTCCGCGTTCTGCAGACCATGTTCTATTTAGTTACCGGATATAAGCATATGTATTAATGTTATTAAGTCATTGTAGTCAAGTTATACATGTATTTATGCTGTTGTAAACTTAAACAAGTTACCTGTTCATTAACATGGTCTGAAAAATTTATTTATTTGTTTCTACTAAAAAATTAAATAAAATAGTTCCCAATGCTGTCGTTGTCTCATTCCTCCGTTATCAGAAATTTAGCTACTTGCGACTTTTTGGGCTAGTTTAAACGCAAGTTGGGCTACTTTGGGCTATTAATATTAAGAAACTCAATGATGATTATTTATAATAATAATAATAATTTTTATTTAGGTAAGGTACATACATAAAGAGATTTTACAAAGTTTGTTGGCTTAATAGATAGAGCTAGTACATACAATGCCTAAAGCCACTATTAGGCAAAACGTTTCGGGCAGGAAAAACATTAATGACTAAAGCTTAAAACTAATGGGTAAAAAGAATAAAATATGTTGAGAACAAATAAAAATAGAGGTAAAAGAGGGGGGGAACATTGTTGAAAAAGCAGCACAAATACAATTACAAATTATTACAGAAAATTACATTCAAACAGCGTTGATTTGAAAAACAAAAAAAAAACAAAAAACATACAAGGGTTGACAACAGAGGGGTAAGGTAGGTTACAGGGAATTTATTAGGTATAGCTTCGTTTTTAACTTAAACTGGTTGAGAGAGGTACAGTCTTTAACATGGTTGGGAAGGTCATTCCACATTCTGGGCCCCTTGATTTGTAGAGAATTTCTGGTTTGATTAAGTCGTACTCTAGGAATATCAAAACTGTATTTATTTCTGGTGTGGTGCTCATGGGTTCTGTTACAACCTTCTATGAAGCTTTTGAGATCAGGATTGGCATTATAGTTTAGCGTTTTATATATGTATAATACACATGAGAGAATGTGCAGTGACTTAATGTCTAACATATTCAGAGATTTGAGTAGGGGTACCGAGTGATGTCTGGGGCCAGAATTGGATATTGTCCTAATAGCAGCTTTGTGTTGAGTAATTAGAGGACGTAAGTGATTTTGGGTAGTAGAGCCCCAAGCACAAATACCATAGTTGAGATATGGATAGATAAGGGAGTAATAGAGAGTCACCAGGGCAGGGCGTGGTACATAATATCTGATCTTAGAAAGAATGCCCACAGTTTTTGAAACTTTTTTTGATATGTTTAGAATGTGTCCCTGGAAATTCAGCTTGTGGTCAATGAGAATGCCAAGGAATTTGCCATCTAATTTGTTACAAATTTGGGTATTGTTTATTTTGAGATTTATTTGATTAGAGGATTTATTGCCAAACAGAATATAGAAAGTTTTGTCAATGTTAAGGGTGAGTTTGTTGGCAGTTAGCCACAGATGGACTTTATTTAGCTCAGTATTTACTGTGGCATTTAGAGCAAGGGGATCAGGACTGGAGTAAATGAAGGTTGTGTCGTCAGCAAATAGAATTGGTTTGAGGTGTTGGGAGGCATTTGGAAGGTCATTAATGTAGATGAGAAAGAGGAGAGGGCCAAGTATGCTGCCCTGGGGAACACCAATGTTGATGGGTAGGGTGGGAGAAATTGTATTATTCACAGAAACACATTGGAGCCTATCAGTAAGGTAGGATTTGAGGTATTGTAGGGAGTGTCCTCTGACACCATAATGATGTAATTTAAGAAGAAGGTTTTGGTGGTTGACAGTATCGAAAGCTTTACGCAGGTCCACAAATAACCCAACAGGGAACTCATTTTTATCAAGAGCTGTATGAATCGAGTTAAGCATACTAATAAGTGCATCGTTAGTGCTTTTTTTGGGCCTGAAGCCATATTGGCAAGGGCTAAGTATATTGAGTTTGGCTAGATATGAGTAAAGCTGCTTATAGATTAGTTTTTCAAATTTTTTTGACAAGTTTGGCAGGATAGATATAGGTCTGTAGTTGTTAACATCTGTGAGATCACCACATTTGTGGACAGGCGTTACTCTCGCTTTTTTTAGAATATCTGGAAAGGTTTGGAGTTCAAGTGACTTGTTGAAGAGCAAAGCAATAGCAGGGGCTAAAGATCTGGAGGCTTTTTTGTAGATTAAAGTTGGTATCTCCTCAAGGGCACCAGACTTGGTTTTAAGGGAAAGGATTATCTCATTGACGTCAGTGGAATTAATAGGCTTTAGGTAAAGCGACTGTGGATAGTTACCTGTAAGATAGTCCTTAATGTCAGTACTGGAAGATAGAATATCATTAGCAAGGGATGAACCAATGGAAGAGAAGAACCTATTGAACTCAATAGCAGAATCAGAGGCTGAAAGCTGACCATCGTTATTAGACAGGAGAGTCGGTTTGTTATTTAAAGACTTCTTTGATCCCAATATTTGCGAAATTGTTCTCCAAGTTTGTTTAATGTTGCTCTTTATTTGGGTAAATTTATCTTCGTAGTATTTAGTTTTGGCTCGTCTAATTATCTTAGATAGCAATAATGAGTAATTCTTTGAGAATTCTTTGGAGACAATTCCTAACCTATACTTCTTCTCAAGGTCATGTTTTTTATTAATAGATTTAAGTATTCCCTTTGTAAGCCAGGGATTGTTAAGCCTTTTGGTTGTGACTTATTTTGTAAGCATAGGACAGTGGGTATTATAAAGGCTAAGAGTTTTTTGAAGAAAAGATTGAACTGCTAGGTTGATGTCCTCTATGTTACCTAACTCGGACTCCCAGTTGACATTATCAGTAGCAGTTATAAAATTGTCTATAGCAGTTTCATTGTGTAGTCTAAAACGTATCTCTCTTGACTCAAGAGGTGGTTTGCTAATGTTAGTTAAGAGAAATGTGGGGTAATGGTCTGTAGTGCTATCGGTGATTATACCTGAAGTAAGCGGAGAGGTTATGTTTGTCCAGATGTGATCTAGAGTCGTGGCAGTGCTATCAGTGATTCTAGTAGGTCTAGTGATTAAGGGTATGAGGAAGCAGGAATTCATACAGTTGAGGAAGCTAACAGCAGTAGGGTGTTCTGGCTCGCAGAGGTCAATATTAAAGTCCCCTGCGATAATTAGGTGGTTTTTGTTCAGTCTGTTATCAAGTATTAGATTTCTAAGGTTTGAGTTGAATTCGGACACATCAGTGTTAGGAATTCTATAAACTGCACCCACAGACAGGACAGACTCGGCACCCTTGACTCTGAAGCTGGCGAAGATATACTCCCCATAGCAGTCTCTAGTTCTAATTTCTTTTAAGCATGTTAGTTCTTGGTGGTAGTAAAGAGCAGTGCCACCACCTCTCTGAAGTTGACGACAGTTGTGAATTGCTGAGTAGTTAGGCATGTTAAAGAGCTGAGTAGTATCCTCTTTCAACCATGTTTCAGTAAGTATAATAAAAGAGAATTTGTTGTCAATAGCTTCAATCAAGGCACTAACATCATCGAAGTGTTTACCTAGGGATCTAACGTTCAAATTGATTACAGAGATATTGTGATTATGAGTTAATACATTGTTTACATCATGTGCTGCAAAATATCTGCAATTTAGATCATTAAAGTGATTATTGTCATAGATAGTGGATAAGAGGTTAAGTTCTGGGTCTATACTTGACTGCATAAAAAAAGCTGATTGCAGGAAAACAAGGAAAGAAAGGCAAATTACAAGGTAGAAATAAGCTATAAAATAGGGAAAAAAAATGTACACAATACTGTGCAAAACAAACACAAAAGGGGCTTACAGGGGTACAATGGAGTAAGGGAGTATGGCTAGGCTAGGCAACCTAGGTAATAAATGAGATTAAAGAAAAAACATATAAACATGGACTATACAAAACACAAGATATAGATATACAAAACAAAAATATAAACAAGACTAAGCAATACAAAAACAAATTGAGCAAAAATGAAAAATGAGGTAGATTGCTTACAGGTACTCTCAGGTACACTGTAAGTAACAATAGATAGATAATATATATCAATATAGATAAGAATGTCACGATACAATAAGATAAGCAATTACAGGAACAGATGAAAACAAATCTGCTGTAAAATAGGAAGTAATTATAGCAAAACACAACAATATAATAATATAACAATACAATAAGAGCTTACAAAGTATTGAGTCTGCTAAATTAGAGAATAATTATGGCAAGACACAACAATAAATGCAAGTAAACAAGGAAGTGAAACAATTAGAGGTAGAATTAAGGTCACTAGATAGCCATGGAGGATACACAAGTTTGGTGGAGAGAACAAAAAATCAGTAGAGACTGTCAAGATGAATATATAAAAAAATTTGACAAATGATAATTGTAAAGTAAAATAATCTTAAAGATAATAAATTTTATTTAGCTTAGTTTTAACTTATAATTAGTATGAACTTAATTAAAAGAACAAAAATGAGCTCAATAATTGATTTCAATAAATGACATAGATCAATACAAATAAATTTAAAATATAAATGGAATAGGGTAAGATTAGATTTAAGAGTAAAATTTTACAATGAAACTAAAACTTTATGCTTTAATAATATAATCTGTACAAATCACAGCCGAGTCCAACAGCCTGATTGACTAGACCACTTACCGCAGGAGAGCCCTGGTCAGAGACCGGCCCCTGGGGACGTTGATCCTAGGAACCTTTGAAAGAAAAAGTAACCGCAAGGCAAGGTAATCCTCCCCAGGGGCAATAGATTTCCCAGCCTTAATTGTTAATAATACTTCATCCCAAAAGCTACAGCTGGTTCCTCAGATCTTCATTAAGGGGAGAAAGTTATCTAGAAATTTACAGATTGATAAATGATGAGAAAGATCCCTTACAGTTAATACCTTTGTCAGGAAGACGATGGTTGGCAAGGAGCGGTAGTGTAAAGCGGCCGTTTGATCAGTGGGGTTCTCTAACAACTCATTACCAAATAGCTTTTTCCTCTTGTGATAAATATGTTGCAAGGCAACTATTTTCAATGTACGCTGATCCCTCCAATAAGCTATATTTCACATGTCTCAAACCAATCCTAAATGATTTTGAAAGGATGAATTTACTTTATCAAAAATGAAGCAGATCAGAATAGCCTTCACACTGTCTTAGACAATTTCACTCTTGGAATACACAGAAGAATCTTTCGTCCTCATCATGCGAAGCTTCATGTTAATTTGAACTACAATTCTATGTATCTGCCCCTGGAGAAAGTGGACTTTGGTTACGAATTTTCAACACTTCTGATTGGCATATTTTCGGTGCAAAAAGTAGTAATTTGAAAATGAAAATAGATGCAGAGAGTCAGAATTCTGCTCAAAAACCACACTCAGGAGTCAAATTTCGGACATTTCAGATATTTTGAAAACTGCAGGGGGGTTTGGGCAAAATATGACCCATCGCCGTTTTAAGTAATTGGCATATTTTCGGTGTAAAAAGTAGTAATTTGAAAATGAAAATAGGTGCAGAGAGTCAGAATTCGGCTCAAAAATCACACTCAGGAGTCAAATTTCCGACATTTCAGATATTTTGAAAACTGCAGGGGGATTTGGGCAAAATATGACCCATCGCCGTTTTCAGTAATTGGCATATATTCGGTATAAAAAGTCGTAATTTGAAAATGAAAATAGGTGCAGAGAGTCAGAATTCGGCTCAAAAATCACACTCAGGAGTCAAATTTCGGACATTTCAGATATTTTGAAAACTGCAGGGGGGTTTGGGCAAAATATGACCCATCGCCGTTTTAAGTAATTGGCATATTTTCGGTGTAAAAAGTAGTAATTTGAAAATGAAAATAGGCGCAGAGTCAGAATTCGGCTCAAAAATCACGCTCAGGAGTAAAATTTCGGACATTTCAGATATTTGGAAAACTGCAGGGGGGTTTGGGCAAAATATGACCCATCGCCGTTTTAAGTAATTGGCATATTTTCGGTGTAAAAAGTAGTAATTTGATAATGAAAATAGGTGCAGAGAGTCAGAATTCGGCTCAAAAATCACGCTCAGGAGTCAAATTTCCGACATTTCAGATATTTTGAAAACTGCAGGGGGGTTTGGGCAAAATATGACCCATTACCGTTTTCAGTAATTGGCATATTTTCGGTATAAAAAGTCGTTATTTGAAAATGAAAATAGGTGCAGAGAGTCAGAATTCGGCTCAAAAATCACACTCAGGAGTCAAATTTCCGACATTTCAGATATTTTGAAAACTGCAGGGGGGTTTGGGCAAAATATGACCCATTGCCGTTTTCAGTAATTGGCATATTTTCGGTGTAAAAAGTAGTAATTTGAAAATGAAAATAGGTGCAGAGAGTCAGAATTCGGCTCAAAAATCACGCTCAGGAGTCAAATTTCCGACATTTCAGATATTTTGAAAACTGCAGGGGGGTTTGGGCAAAATGTGACCCATCGCCGTTTTCAGTAATTGGCATATTTTCGGTATAGAAATTCGTAATTTGAAAATGAAAATAGGTGCAGAGAGTCAGAATTCGGCTCAAAAATCACGCTCAGGAGTAAAATTTCGGACATTTCAGATATTTTGAAAACTGCAGGGGGGTTTGGGCAAAATATGACCCATCGCCGTTTTCAGTAATTGGCATATTTTCGGTGTAAAAAGTCGTAATTTGAAGATGAAAATAGGTGCAGAGAGCCAGAATTCGGCTCAAAAATCACGCTCAGGAGTAAAATTTTGGACATTTCAGATATTTTGAAAACTGCAGGGGGGTTTGGGCAAAATATGACCCATCGCCGTTTTCAGTAATTGGCATATTTTCGGTATAAAAAGTCGTAATTTGAAAATGAAAATAGGTGCAGAGTCAGAATTCGGCTCAAAAATCACGCTCAGGAGTCAAATTTCGGACCTTGGCTAAAATGGACTTTGGCAGTGCTATGTTACAAAACATTTATGGGTATATTTGTGGAAATTGTCTTAAATTAGGTTACACTTAGATAGGATAGTACAAATTTCGCCAACTTTAATCAAATCTATCTTTGGATACATATGCTAGTTATTTAGGTTCTAACTACAGGCCCATTCCCATTCTAAATGGCCATGGGGGGGGGGGTGCATTCCTGACTATTGTATATAACATTAGCGAGCGGTAATCCTCAGCCAACACTTCTAATGGTGGTTGAGGGCCGCCGGTGTAAACAACCACACCAGGAGTGGTGGTAGATGGCCCCAGCCACCAGTCTGGTGTGAGCTATAATCCCGCCCACGTCAACCACGTCACGGAGAGTGTGAAGGCCTAAGCCGGGCCCGGCAGGAGACACCACCATACCTAACACCTTCCGTGGCAACAGTGCCACCATCTGTGGCAACAGTGCCACCATCTGTGGCAACAGTGCCACCAGAAATATCAGGCATAACAGGGATTTTTTTTTTAAATTTGAAAATTAAATATTTTCAAATCTACGCTCAACATTATTTACAAATAAAAAAACTCACCATGATTAGAATTGTAGCTATTATTATATTAAGCACAATGTTAATATCCTTTTTTATATAATGAATAATTCATTGTGTCTGGGGACATGAAGACAGTGTATATATGTAGCACATGTTAGGCTTATATCGCGGTCCACCCCCCCCAGGGTCGAATTACTGTCCCTCCCCAGGATGCAACCCCACAACAAGCAGACTAACTATTGGGTATCTGTTTTCTGCTAGGTGGACAGAAGCATGAGGTGAAAGGAAAAGCGCCCAACCATTTCTGGGCCTTCCGGGATTCGAATATATTCGAGTCGTCGGAAGGCCGCCCTCTAATATATAACAATTCTCTCTCTAACAAAATTATAGCATCTTTAGGTTTCAGTGCTTTGTTAAGTGTAGTTGATAAATGAGATACGTGTGGGATACAGGTGTGGGATACATAGCCAGGTGTGGGATACATAGTCAGGTGTGGGATACATAGCCAGGTGTGGGATACATAGCTAGGTGTGGGATATATACATGGGGTGCCCTGGGCTGTGTGAACGTGTGTGTACACATGGGGAGCTCAGGGCTGTGTGGACGTGTGTGTACACATGGGGAGCTCAGGGCTGTGTGGACGTGTGTGTACACATGGGGTGCTCAGGGCTGTGTGGACGTGTGTGTACTCATGGGGTGCTCAGGGCTGTGTGGCAGGTGGGGTGGAAGATGCCACGGTGCCAGTGACCCGTGGCATCACACAGAGTGCAGCCATCCGTGGCCATGAACCAACACCCAACAGGAGGTAATACCTGCCACTGTAACCATTACATAAGTCATGTTCATATTGACATGAGTCATTAGAAGGCCCACTATGGCTCGCTCTCTCACCCCGGTATAACTTTATCCTGACCAACACCAACACGTTCTCACTACCAGCAAGAACACTTCATATTACTTATATAACAATATATACATATACACTTTTTAAGGGATGTATGACTCGACTTGCCTCCTGTCACATGTTGGTCTCTGTAGGAGCCTCGTGGTCACATGTTGGTCTCTATAGGAGCCTCGTGATCACATGTTGGTCTCTATAGGAGCCTCGTGGTCACATGTTGGTCTCTATAGGAGCCTCGTAGTCACATGTTGGTCTCTATAGGAGCCTCGTGGTCCCATGTTGGTCTCTATAGGAGCCTCCTGTCACATGTTGGTCTCTATAGGAGCCTAGTAGTCACATGTTGGTCTCTATAGGAGCCTCCTGTCACATGTTGGTCTCTATAGGAGCCTCGTGGTCACATGTTGGTCTCTGTAGGAGCCTCGTGGTCACATGTTGGTCTCTATAGGAGCCTCCTGTCACATGTTGGTCTCTATAGGAGCCTAGTAGTCACATGTTGGTCTCTATAGGAGCCTCCTGTCACATGTTGGTCTCTATAGGAGCCTAGTAGTCACATGTTGGTCTCTATAGGAGCCTCCTGTCACATGTTGGTCTCTATAGGAGCCTCGTGGTCACATGTTGGTCTCTATAGGAGCCTAGTGGTCCCATGTTGGTCTCTATAGGAGCCTCGTGGTCCCATGTTGGTCTCTATAGGAGCCTGGTGCTCATATATTGTTATGTGTGAACCAGCGGTGTTCACCGTATTTAGTATTGTGTATTTTGAGGACCATAACGTGCAAAATAAGACGTATTAGTTGAGTGGGCGGGTTGATAGCTGAGGAAGACACAGTAAACACACTCTCTCAGTGCTCTCTCACGTATGTGTCACGTATGTGTCAAGTATGTGTCACGTATATGTCTGCATGCTGCCCTTGACCGCCAGGCTGCTGGCTGGAGTCATGGCTGGTGAGGCGGGTCTGCTGGTGTGGTGATGGTGGTGACATGATGTGTGGTGCCACTGACCGGTGAGCAGACACAACCCCTGCAGTGTCTCCGTGGCAGACTGCAAGCTTGACCAGGTCGCTATCTAGGTCCACGGCGCTTACAGTGTTCATCACAGTTCAGAGGCGGACCCAAAGAGCCAGAGCTCAACCCCCGCGAGTACAACTAGGTGAGTAGAGTGGACATAACCTTTACAGGAGTCATGGTGAGGGCGGCCCACCTCCCCCATGGTGTGACCGGCCACCTCCTCCATGGTGTGACCGGCCACCTCCCCCATGGTGTGACCGGCCCACCTCCCCCATGGTGAGGACGGCCCACCATCCCCATGGTGTGACCGGCCACCTCCCCCATGGTGTGACCGGCCACCTCCTCCATGGTGTGACCGGCCCACCTCCCCCATGGTGAGGACGGCCCACCATCCCCATGGTGTGACCGGCCACCTCCCCCATGGTGTGACCGGCCACCTCCTCCATGGTGTGACCGGCCCACCTCCCCCATGGTGAGGGCGGTCCACCTCCCCCAGGGTGTGACCGGCCACCTCCCCCATGGTGTGACCGGCCACCTCCTCCATGGTGTGACCGGCCCACCTCCCCCATGGTGAGGACGGCCCACCTCCTCCATGGTGTGACCGGCCTACCTCCCCCATGGTGTGACCGGCCACCTCCTCCATGGTGTGACCGGCCACCTCCCCCATGGTGTGACCGGCCACCTCCCTCATGGTGAGGGCGGCCCACCTCCCCCATGGTGAGGGCGGCCCACCTCCCCCATGGTGTGACCGGCCCACCTCCCCCATGGTGTGACCAGCCCACCTCCCCCATGGTGTGACCGGCCCACCTCCCCCATGGTGTGACCGGCCCACCTCCCCCATGGTGAGGGCGGCCCACCTCCCCCATGGTGTGACCGGCCCACCTCCCCCATGGTGTGACCGGCCCACCTCCCCCATGGTGTGACCGGCCCACCTCCCCCATGGTGTGACCGGCCCACCTCCCCCATGGTGTGACCGGCCCACCTCCCCCATGGTGTGACCGGCCCACCTCCCCCATGGTGTGACCGGCCCACCTTCCCCATGGTGTGACCGGCCCACCTCCTCCATGGTGTGACCGGCCCACCTCTCCCATGGTGAGGACGGCCCACCTCCTCCATGGTGTGACCGGCCCACCTCCCCCATGGCGAGGACGGCCCACCTCCCCCATGGTGTGACCGGCCCACCTCCCCCATGGTGTGACCGGCCCACCTCCCCCATGGTGTGACCGGCCCACCTCCCCCATGGTGTGACCGGCCCACCTCCCCCATGGTGTGACCGGCCCACCTTCCCCATGGTGTGACCGGCCCACCTCCCCCATGGTGTGACCGGCCCACCTCCTCCATGGTGTGACCGGCCCACCTCCCCCATGGTGAGGACGGCCCACCTCCTCCATGGTGTGACCGGCCCACCTTCCCCATGGTGTGACCGGCCCACCTCCCCCATGGTGTGACCGGCCCACCTCCCCCATGGTGTGACCGGCCCACCTTCCCCATGGTGTGACCGGCCCACCTCCCCCATGGTGTGACCGGCCCACCTCCCCCATGGCGTGACCGGCCACCTCCCCATGGTGTGACCGGCCACCTCCCCCATGGTGAGGACGGCCCACCTCCTCCATGGTGTGACCGGCCCACCTCCCCCATGGTGTGACCGGCCCACCTTCCCCATGGTGTGACCGGCCCACCTTCCCCATGGTGTGACCGGCCCACGTCCCCCATGGTGTGACCGGCCCACCTCCCCCATGGTGTGACCGGCCCACCTCCCCCATGGTGTGACCGGCCCACCTCCCCCATGGCGTGACCGGCCCACCTCCCCCATGGTGTGACCGGCCCACTTCCTCCATGCCACAATCCCCCATGTTTACCCTCCGCGTGTTTTAACTCCGTCATTAAGCAAGTCACTTTCCATTTCTCACACCACAAATATTTGACTTGTTCCTTTGTGGCGGGAGTGACCCGTGAGCCCCGGGAGGAGGAGAGGACACACTCCGGTGCCTGAACCATCACTAGCGTCCAGGAGCCGTGACCTGCGTCATGGAGGGTGGTCACCTCTCATACACGCACCAGGATCACTCATTGTGGTGCTTTACACTGGACCAGCGCAGCCCACACTGACATGTAGGTGTGATCCTGTGTTACCAGTATTAGCTGTGAGAAAATCCACTGTCTCTATGGCAGACAGATAATCTACGGTCTCTATAGGAGCCTGGTGGTCACATGTTGGTCTCTATAGGAGCCTCGTGGTCACATGTTGGTCTCTATAGGAGCCTCGTAGTCACATGTTGGTCTCTATAGGAGCCTCGTGGTCACATGTTGGTCTCTATAGGAGCCTCGTAGTCACATGTTGGTCTCTATAGGAGCCTCGTGGTCACATGTTGGTCTCTATAGGAGCCTGGTGGTCACATGTTGGTCTCTGTAGGAGCCTCGTGGTCACATGTTGGTCTCTGTAGGAGCCTCATGGTCACATGTTGGTCTCTGTAGGTGCCTCGTGGTCACATGTTGGTCTCTATAGGAGCCTCGTGGTCACATGTTGGTCTCTATAGGAGCCTCATGGTCACATGTTGGTCTCTATAGGAGCCTGGTGGTCAATGTCGGAAAATTCTACACCATTTACTAATATTCAATACAATAAGCAAATAATATTGTTGCTGTTTGTAAATAATAAATTGACTCATAGAAGACGTGGTACACTGAAATTTTCCACTCATAGAAAACGAGATTTTCTCCCGTGGAAAACGGGATATCATTGCCACGTCGCTGTTAATTTCACCAGCTAATTATTTTGGGAATTATTCTTAATGCAGCAGTCTTTGGACTGTTAACATCATAAAAACATCTCAGTTGAATTAACTTAATTATTAGTACTAAGATAGAGTAAATGTGACCTTTCTACGACTTGTTGTCATCTGGACAAGAGAGCCAGGCCGTCAGTGAAGGAGGGCCAGGAGTCAGCCATTGTTAATTTTTAAGGTCGCTGGAGCAAATTTAGCTCCTAGAATTCTCCCTTGGACAGCTGTGTCACAGGAGTAAAGTGCTGTTATCGACACACAACTACGTCTACTATAAGGGAAGTGTATTACCGAAATCCGTTTATTATCTTTACATTCCTGGCCAGTTATGTTAGGTATATATAGAGCGAACCGGTTAGTACACGAGGCAGCGACCAACACATGGTGAGTAATATTCTCATCTCTTCATAATCAATATACTATATTTCCTTTGATATAGCTGTTATATACATAGGATTAATAAGGCCAGTTATGTTAGGTATATATAGAGCGAACCGGTTAGTACACGAGGCAGCGACCAACACATGGTGAGTAATATTCTCATCTCTTCATAATCAATATACTATATTTCCTTTGATATAGCTGTTATATACATAGGATTACTGCTATTATGTGTAAGTGTCCTTTGACAGGAACAAGAATTACTAGTTGCCTAGTACTCCAGTACATTGGGGGCCAGCCACACCCACAAAGTGGATCAACTGACTTATTCATCCGTGTTCATACTGATTGTCTAGGATATAACAACAATAAAATAAGGCCTCTTCATTTTAATTACTAATATATGTAGTTTAATACTGTAGTGAATGACTGCTAACCAATAATATATATGGTTGGCTACAATTCAACTTCTTTCTTTATTATGCACCCCATACCGATCCCGTGGGCGGTGGTGTAAAGGATTACAGAGGCACATAATCGGTTCAGGAACTGAACCCTCTACTTCGTTTAGCTAAGCAAATAACAATCTATTGACGCTAGTTACACAATTATTAATGTTATATATACATGTACACATACTCATACATACATGTACATATATATATACATATATACATACACATACATATTTAATTACCCACACAAATACACACATCAATAATCTTTGTATCACAAGTCATTCAACAAGAGGTTCACAACAGTCACTATACAAGGCACTTTACATCTATAGTGAGTCGCACAGTTACTAGTCTTGCTCCACACCCACCCAACTGGGCGGCAGCTTTACAGTCATGTGCAGGCTGCACCTACAGTAAGCAAATGTAGGATACTTCGCTAAGATTTCAGGCAGCACATCATTATGAATGAAGTACTTGCACATTTCTTGGACACTATTGATGGCGTTATCTCTAAATTCCGCAATTTTTTTCACATTCCATTATATAATGACGCAAAGTATGCGAATAGTTCTGCTGACAGAGTTTACATTTAGTCAAATCAAATCTACACATGTTACAAACTCCCAGAGGTACTTGTAGCCGAGCCTAAGCCTAGCAGTGGTGACATCTAGAAGTCTGCTAACCTTATTGGATGACCCATAGACGTGCGGTTCTTCCTGCATAATAGAATGATGATAGATGGAGCAACTGGTGTGAATTTCACTTTGCCTCAAGTCTCCGAAATTTAGTTTATGTTCCCGGAATATTGCTGCCCTCAGGCTGCTCAAAGGCAGTCTAAGTTGGTAATCAATTCCTTCTTTACGAGCAAAAGTCTTGGCTAGCTCATCAGTTCTATCATGCATTCGGAGACCAATATGGGAAGGAATCCACAGGAGACAGACTCTGACTACATCATTGATTATTTCATTATATCTGTGTCTAGCTTCAGAGATAAGCACGTCACAGTTATGCCTTAGGGAGCTGAGGGCAGTCAAGGATGACAAGGAGTCACTTACAATTAGCGTGTCAACTCAGAATTCATATACGCGCTCGAGTGCCAGGATTATGGCAACCAATTCTGTTTGAAGAGTGGAGGCCCAGTTACTGAGACGCGCTCCACACTCATGGGAGCAGGAACCATCTCTCCCTGTCACAACAACTGCACTTCCAGCTGCACCATGGGAGCAGGAACCATCTCTCCCTGTCACAACAACTGCACTTCCAGCTGCACCATGGGACTGGTGCAAGGAGCCATCAGTCTCTACATATAAAAATAATAAACCCCCCATAATGTATATGGCAAGAGATTTGTGAGACATTTTAAAAAATACAGACCACTGAACAACATAATATTTGTTATAGAAATATAAAAATTAACGTAAAATATTAATTCCATATAAATTCTAAAAAAATAATATATAAATCTCACAGGTCAATTCCCCACAGTCACATTTTGGTCAGAAATGTGATTACGAGGCGAGTTATCATAGTGTACACAGCTGTGTACATTGTCAGAGTGTACTACAGTTCTATAATAACTCCACCCACCGGGGAGATAATACCCCCACCCACCGGGGAGATAATACCCCCACCCACCGGGGAGATAATACCTGCACCCACCGGGGAGATAATACCTGCACCCACCGGGGAGATAATACCTCCACCCACCGGGGAGATAATACCTCCACCCACCGGGGAGATAATACCCCCACCCACCGGGGAGATAATACCTCCACCCACCGGGGAGATAATACCTCCACCCACCGGGGAGATAATACCCCCACCCACCGGGGAGATAATACCTCCACCCACCGGGGAGATAATACCTCCACCCACCGGGGAGATAATACCCCCACCCACCGGGGAGATAATACCCCCACCCACCGGGGAGATAATACCCCCACCCACCGGGGAGATAATACCTCCACCCACCGGGGAGATAATACCCCCACCCACCGGGGAGATAATACCCCCACCCACCGGGGAGATAATAACTCCACCCACCGGGGAGATAATACCTCCACCCCCGGGGAGATAATACCCCCACCCACCGGGGAGATAATACCTCCACCCACCGGGGAGATAATACCCCACCCACCGGGGAGATAATACCCCACCCACCGGGGAGATAATACCCCACCCACCGGGGAGATAATACCCCCACCCACCGGGGAGATAATACCTCCACCCACCGGGGAGATAATACCCCCACCCACCGGGGAGATAATACCTCCACCCACCGGGGAGATAATACCCCCACCCACCGGGGAGATAATACCCCCACCCACCGGGGAGATAATACCTCCACCCACCGGGGAGATAATACCCCCACCCACCGGGGAGATAATACCTCCACCAACCAGGGAGATAATACCCCCACCCACCGGGGAGATAATACCCCCACCCACCGGGGAGATAATACCTCCACCAACCAGGGAGATAATACCCCCACCCACCGGGGAGATAATACCCCCACCCACCGGGGAGATAATACCTCCACCAACCAGGGAGATAATACCCCCACCCACCGGGGAGATAATACCCCCACCCACCGGGGAGATAATACCCCCACCCACCGGGGAGATAATACCCCCACCCACCGGGGAGATAATACCTCCACCCACCGGGGAGATAATACCCCCACCCACCGGGGAGATAATACCCCCACCCACCGGGGAGATAATACCCCCACCCACCGGGGAGATAATACCCCCACCCACCGGGGAGATAATACCCCCACCCACCGGGGAGATAATACCCCCACCCACCAGGGAGATAATACCCCCACCCACCGGGGAGATAATACCCCCACCCACCGGGGAGATAATACCCCCACCCACCGGGGAGATAATACCCCCACCCACCGGGGAGATAATACCCCCACCCACCGGGGAGATAATACCCCCACCCACCAGGGAGATAATACCCCCACCCACCGGGGAGATAATACCCCCACCCACCGGGGAGATAATACCCCCACCCACCGGGGAGATAATACCCCCACCCACCGGGGAGATAATACCCCCACTCACCGGGGAGATAATACCCCCACCCACCGGAGAGATAATACCCCCACCCACCAGGGAGATAATACCCCCACCCACCGGGGAGATAATACCCCCACCCACCGGGGAGATAATACCCCCACCCACCGGGGAGATAATACCCCCACCCACCGGGGAGATAATACCTCCACCCACCGGGGAGATAATACCCCCACCCACCGGGGAGATAATACCCCCACCCACCGGGGAGATAATACCCCCACCCACCGGGGAGATAATACCTCCACCCACCGGGGAGATAATACCCCCACCCACCGGGGAGATAATACCTCCACCCACCGGGGAGATAATACCCCCACCCACCGGGGAGATAATACCCCCACCCACCGGGGAGATAATACCCCCACCCACCGGGGAGATAATACCTCCACCCCCGGGGAGATAATACCCCCACACACCGGGGAGATAATACCCCCACCCACCGGGGAGATAATACCCCCACCCACCGGGGAGATAATACCTCCACCCACCGGGGAGATAATACCCCCACCCACCGGGGAGATAATACCCCCACCCACCGGGGAGATAATACCCCCACACACCGGGGAGATAATACCTCCACCCACCGGGGAGATAATACCTCCAACCACCGGGGAGATAATACCCCCACACACCGGGGAGATAATACCTCCACCCACCGGGGAGATAATACCCCCACCCACCGGGGAGATAATACCCCCACACACCGGGGAGATAATACCTCCACCCACCGGGGAGATAATACCTCCACCCACCGGGGAGATAATACCCCCACCCACCGGGGAGATAATACCCCCACGCACCGGGGAGATAATACCCCCACACACCGGGGAGATAATACCTCCACCCACCGGGGAGATAATACCTCCACCCACCGGGGAGATAATACCCCCACCCACCGGGGAGATAATACCCCCACCCACCGGGGAGATAATACCTCCACCCCCGGGGAGATAATACCCCCACCCACCGGGGAGATAATACCCCCACCCACCGGGGAGATAATACCCCCACCCACCGGGGAGATAATACCCCCACCCACCGGGGAGATAATACCTCCACCCACCGGGGAGATAATACCTCCACCCACCGGGGAGATAATACCTCCACCCACCGGGGAGATAATACCTCCACCCACCGGGGAGATAATACCTCCACCCACCGGGGAGATAATACCCCCACCCCCGGGGGAGATGGTCGCAAAAACTGGTGGTAGTATGGTGGGTATGCCAGGGGGGTGGGGGGGGAGCTAGGCATGGGGCGAGAGTTGCTCAGTGTTAGTTTACGGGGCGGGCGGCGGGTGGTGAGGGCGGCACACACACACACACACACACACACACACTCACACCTCAGGTCAACACTTCTCACTCACACTTCTCTTGCTTACTATCGACGCCTCGCCACCATGATCTGTTAACACATCAGTACAGCAACTACAGCGGGTAGATAACTTGAGCATATCAACTTCTGGTGACTAATTGATGCACAAACTATGCAAAGAATGAGCCGGTGTTTACTTGTACTAATTACCACCGCTTTGTAACGAGGTACACAACTACTGTTCAAGTTCAAGTGTGTTTATTGAGATAAGCAATAAATACATCTCAAAGGGATAGAGTAGCTTAGGCTATTTCTATCCCCCCTGGTAGCCTGGTACCCCCTTACAACTACTGTATTTACAGTTAGCGTCCGTTAACGATAGCCATATGGCCCTGCCCCCCCTCCCTCCCTCACCTGTGAGTGAGGGCCCCTCACCTGTGGAGGGTAGAGTTGCCGCGCGTCGCTATAGGGAGGGAGGCCAGCCAGCCCTCAGGAGACACCACCAAGAAACTGCAGAGTTGCTCACAATCTCGAGTTAGTTTCCTGCCAATCTGGTCGACGGGAGGACGGGTGTCGCTCCCCCCCCCGCCTGCGTGTGTATGTGTGTATGTGTCAGTGCCCGTGCCCACAGGTGTCCGTGCCCACAGGTGCCCACAGGTGCCCACGGCGGTGAAGCTATCTGACGGAGGACATGTGTAGGAGGGGCGCGCCCAGCTGCTCCTAGGGGACCCTAGCATGCTGTGAGGACTTGTCCTGCAGGAGGTGCTCCACCGAGCATGGAGGTGAGGCAGGAGTGTCTGACCCGCGGGTCCTCAGGGGGGGGGGGGTTAACAATAGCAGTGTGGGGGGAGGTGAACAATAGCAGTGTGAGGGGGGAGGGATTAACAAAACCAACGTGGTGGAGAGATGGGGTTACAATAGCCGTGTGTGGCCGAAAAGTTAACAATAGGAGTGTGGGAGGAGGAGTTAACATTATCAGTGTGGGAGGAGGAGTTAACATTATCAGTGTGGGAGGAGGAGTTAACATTATCAGTGTGGGAGGAGGAGTTAACATTATCAGTGTGGGAGGAGGAGTTAACATTATCAGTGTGGGAGGAGGAGTTAACGTTATCAGTGTGGGAGGAGGAGGAGTTAACAATATTAACTTTAATATCAATATCAGCAGGAAGTCAATAGTTGATCTCCCACTGTGGTTCAGGTTATAATCAAATTATCATATTGAAGAAACGTCAAAAGGGGTGATGACAGCAATTACCAGGAGCGGAACCACTAGATCCTGCATCTAATTACCCCTTGTCATACCATCGTCCCATACTGTGACTCGGTTCTCTCGTCTGGGATAATACTGTGACTTTCACTGTCGGGGTAACTGTGCTATAATTCTCATTTTGTGTATACCTTGTAAGAAAGAATAATTATTAAAGTTTACATATAAAGAGAGTGATTCAACAGTAGTCGTTAGAGCAGTGTTAGGTTAACCATACGAGTGTGGGGGGGAGGGGGATATCTTGAGATGATTTCGGGGCTTTTTTAGTGTTCCCGCGGCCCGGTCCTCGACCAGGCCTCCACCCCCAGGAAGCAGCCCGTGACAGCTGACTAACACCCAGGTACCTATTTTACTGCTAGGTAACAGGGGCATAGGGTGAAAGAAACTCTGCCCATTGTTTCTTTCCGGCGCCTGGGATCGAACTCAGGACCACAGGATCACAAGTCCCGCGTGCTGTCCGCTCGGCCGACCGACCGGGGAGGGAGAAGGGGGTTAACAGTAGCGGTATGGGGAAAAGAGAAGAGGTTGATTCTCAGTTGATCTCTCCATGATTTAGGTCCCCCATGACCAGCAGTTTAGCTCTCATTCTGGGCGCTGTTGTTCATCTATATATGCCTTGTTGTTGTTGTCTTCATACTGTTGTCTGAGCCTTCTACTGTTTGGTGGGGGATTGTTGATTACCAAGATCACAATCTTCCTCCCATCACCTGTAAGAGTTCCAAGTATGGAGGTTGTGTTTCCATTAGTCCCCCGTTACTCTAGTTCATCAAACATTAATTTTCACTTTATTAGGAGTGTCACTCCCCTTCCCTGTCTCTCTGTCCTTTCTTTCCTTAACACTTGGTATCCTGGGAGTCGAGCGGACAGTACGCTAAACTTGTGATCCTGTGGTCCTGGGTTCGATCCCAGGCGCCGGCGAGAAACAATGGGGGAAAGTTTCTTTCACCCTTTGCCCCTGTTACCTAGCAGTAAAATAGGTAACTGGGTGTTAGTCAGCTGTCACGGGCTGCTTCCTGGGGGTGGAGGCCTGGTCGAGGACCGGGCCGCGGGGACACTTAAATGGCCCCGAAATCATCTCAAGATAACCTCAAGAAGATCCCCTTGGAAAGATTGCACCCGAGATCATGTAATTGACTTTAGTTTCCACTAATGCAATTATTTCTGGATCTGCTTCACTAAGCCTCTCTTTTATTTCTTCTGTTTTATTGGATACTCAATCAGCATTGGTGTACTATACCTTGAGACTTTTCTTGGAAACTCTGTTAGCAGAGCTCACATGGCTCATCTACCTTCCTGTCTCCCCTGGTGTGTGCTGCAGGTGAGAGATGGATGCTGTCCTAGCTCCAATAAGTGGTTGTGAGGCGGGAAGTGCCCGGGAATAGGGAGGGGGAATGAGAGGCTGAGGGTGATCTGGGAGCCAGGGGGGTGTAGATGGGTCTGGGCAGCTATGGAGGTGTGAAGAACATAGTGGGTCTGAGAGGTAGGATGGGCCTGAGAGGCATAGGGGGCTGTGAAGTAGAGTGAGGCTGAGAATCAGACAGAGGTTGAGAAGTAGAGGGGAGTATGGAGCATGGGAGGGAGGAGGGGGGGTGTAACACCTGGTAATTATTTGTAACACCAGTATATAGTACCACTAATGGTTACACTGGAACCAAAGGTACCCAAAAAAAAGGAAATACTACACAGGATTAACTACGCTGCCACCATCTGTCTTGTCCATTAACTATATCAAGCAACGAGGCAAGAAACATTGCTTGATTTGGAGAGTCCTTTCTTTCTTTCTTTCTTTCTTTAACTGTCATTAATTATGGGACGGTTGTTAGCAAACTATATCTAGAGGCTAAGAGGATTCAACAATTGACACAGATGGGAAGTTTAACACAAGTTTATTGAGAACAAAATTATGCTATTCACCACTCTAAATCCTACTCTAACACTGTAACACCCATGACCCCCCCCCCATCCCGCCCTTAGAGTTCACACCCAGGGAAGCCTTCTCCAAAAGGTCAGCCCAGATGACCTCCGGATTATCTTGAATGTTGATTAAAATTTCCTGGGTTAGTCTTAGCCAGCTAGTTTCAAGTATGTAATATTTCATGATATTCTTGTCAAACATTGCAATGGAATTAGACCCCCAGATTCTTATGTGTAAACATCCATGGATCTCCTCCTTTTAGCCAGGTCAGAGGTCAGTCACACACGTAATTAATAATTCCTCTCTTGAAGAGTGTATGGTGAATGCCACACAAGCTTAATGGAAAAGTTCTTGAGTGTTTGTGCACGTGTGGCCCGACCTCTTGCATCTTTGGTGTAGGTAGCAACAGCAAATCTCCCCCTCCAATTTTTTGGGGTGTATATATATATGGTCCTGTATCAGACTCAGTAGAGAGAGTGCCGGACACCAGGGTCCAGAGTGGGTCTGTGAGGAACATCACACAGCCTGGGAGAGACAGAGTGAATCCACCGGATGGAGAGACAAAGGTCTTAAGGTAATGTGTGTGATCTCTGAGGTTTTGTTCCATGTCTAAATTTCTTAACTATTGGCCAGTGTTAGAGTAGGATTTATAGTGGTGAATAGTGTTACGGTGCCCTCTCCTATTTCTTTCGTTTGCCGGCTTAAAGAGTCATATCAGCTCTCCCTACTGATTCTCTGAGGTTCAGGGAGTCTAATGATATATGTGGCGACCAGACCGGCTGCCATTTAATGGAAGGGGGTTATATTATAAGTTGTAAATAAAGGAAAGTTGGCGCCCTGATATAAAATGAAACAGTATCCCCTACGGCAGATATGACCTTGTGGAAGGGACACTATGCCAATCGCGGATTGGCCGACGTAGGTCGCGGGCGACAAATCAGGGCCCGCCATGACGTCACCGAGTGCCCCGGGCGGCGCCAACGTCAGAGTTGTACTGACCGTGGAAGCGACAGGACGCGCCTCGGTCTGCTCTCAAAGATTGGAGGCTCTGCAAGCCTTGTTCAGTGGATTGAGCTGGCCTTCGTTGCCCACCATAGTTATTGGAGACCCTGCGCTTCTGGGAAGCCAAAGAGGAACCAAGTTCAGTGAGCAGAGAAGTGCCAAACTTGGAAAATAGTCGGCGACGACGCTGGGCGGCGCCGCTGGCTGGACGTTGAGGTCTGGAAGGTGGGCGAGCAAGCTAGCTGTGACTGGGGTCACATCCACTGAGAATCTTGGAAGGACGACACCGTGCCTAGGACAAGGAGCGACGCCCTGTGGGAGAGGCGAGTGTGGGGAAAAATAGTGATTAGCTCAGCGCCCATCGATGAACCAGGATTGGGGCAGCTGAATCTCAGGGATTGGAACGGCGACGACGCGAAGGCTTCACGACACCTGAGGACCTGTGGAACGCCCTGGATCGTCGAGGATCGACCCAAGGAAGCGTGGGAACCTCACACCATCGAGGGACAGGCGTCGTGAGCCAGGAGTGTAAGGTAGATCATTTTTCCCTCCCATTACCCCTTGTATGAGTAGGCTAGTTAGGCCACAATATTTACTCGTGTATGTGGCAGCAAGACTTTATTACTTTAATAGTAGAGTAGGCTGCAAGGCAGCTTGTGTCCAGGACTGTCAGAGAGGACAGTGTGTATGGATGGCAGGACAGTGAAGAAGAGGTGCCGACGTGGTGAAGAGGCCCTCCTGTGAGAGTGTGAGACTCCTGTCTTCCTGCCCAGTTGAAGGAGAGTTGGAGGTCGTGGAAGAAGAGGCTGACGATCTCCAGACTCATCATCCATATTCCATATTCATGTATTACTTGTGATTGTGTGTGTGCGTTCATGTAATTTGCATCAGTAAATCCACACATTTTATTACTGTGTTTGAGTGTGCCTCCATTTGTGATATTTCTCTATGAGCATACATTTCTGGCTACAAACGATATATGGTACACCCACTGAACTGCATTGCTGGGGTGCAGATATAATAACCCAGCTGGCGACCTTGCTAAGAGGAAGATAGAGAAGACAGGCGGGAAAGGAGTTCCTGCAACCTTTTTTGTCTGGCAGGCAAGACTCAGGGAGGTTATGTTTATAGGTAAGCCTGAGTCTTCCTTCACTCCCCCACGGGTCTAGGCCGGAACTGTTAACAGCAGTTTCCCCGTGGTTGACTGAAGGGCTTCCAGGGTGAATCAGTGGCACCCCTTTGTGGTGGAAGCAAAGACCTGCGGAGGTGGGCATCGTTGGTCCTATCTTGTGTGACCAAGGAGACTCCGGTAAATCCAGGGAGTCGGAGGGGCTGAGTATTTGGGCCCTTTGAGCCCCTAGCAGTTAAGTGTTAGCAGAGCCCCGGACCGCCCACCCCCACGTGACAAGAGAACTGGCGACCTCGCCAGGATTCGAACCCCAGTAGCCAAGAACTGGGAACCTCGCCAGGAAGCGTGGAGCAAGCTACAGTGTGGACCAAATTTCAAGACAAGTGTTGCCAGGGTACTAATACAGTGTGGCCAGTGAATTCGGTGGTACTGTTACTCAACCGGCTAAGGGACTGAAACGGTGAAATTAGTGCCTACTAACTTGTCTGTGCTGTCGTGTATGCTCAATGATATAGAGATGGAGGAGGACAAAGTAAAGAAATTTATTGACACAAGGGACGAGAGAATTTTGGAAGAGTGTACCAAGGCCCAGCTCCAACAAGTGGCAAACCACTTTGGGATCAGGTTGAGGACGACTAAGGTAGCGGAGCGAAGGATAGAGATCATGGCACAGCTCACAGCTCGAGAGGAAGCGACGGGAGAGGAGCCATCTCAAGAGGAGCTGTCCCGAGGAGAGCCGTCGCAAGGTGAACCGTCCCGACTAGGGCCACCCCAAGCGCCTACCAGTGTGGAGAGAATTCACAGTGAACATGGGAGCAGTGGAAGGTCCAGCTGTAGTAAGAGGAGCCTGCAACTGGAAATAATGAAGATGCAACTGGAAGCCCAGCTGCGACGAGAGGAAAGAGAAGCGCAAATGCAGCGAGAGGAACGTGCGGCTGAGCTGCAGCGAGAGGAACGTGCGGCTGAGCTGCAGCGAGAGGAACGTGCAGCTGAGCTGCAGCGAGAGGAACGTGCAGCTGAGCTGCAGCGAGAGGAACGTGCAGCTGAGCTGCAGCGAGAGGAACGTGCAGCTGAGCTGCAGCGAGAGGAACGTGCAGCTGAGCTGCAGCGAGAGGAACGTGCAGCTGAGCTGCAGCGAGAGGAACGTGCAGCTGAGCTGCAGCGAGAGGAACGTGCAGCTGAGCTGCAGCGAGAGGAACGTGCAGCTGAGCTGCAGCGAGAGGAACGTGCAGCTGAGCTGCAGCGAGGTGAGCGAGAAGCACGGCTGCAGCTGCAGCGAGAGGAGCGAGAAGCTCGGCTGCAGCGGGAAGAAGGAGAGAGACAACTGCGACTGGAGGAGATAAGGGCAAAGAAAGAAGTCGAATTGCGTCGCGTTGAACGTGGTCTACCCTCACTACCTGCACGGCGGGATGACCTCAAGGTAAGGGAACGTGACTTACCTACGTTCGAACCACAAGAAGCTGAGGCGTTCTTCGAACACTTTGAACGGATAGCAACTCTGAAGGAGTGGCCAGAAGATGATTGGGCTGCTCTGGTCCAGGGCAGGTTGACTGGTGAGGCCCGGGAAGCCTATAACATGCTGGACCTAGAGGAGTGTACTAGTTATGACGCGATTAAGAATGCGGTTCTCCACTCATTCCGGCTGACTCCGGAGATGTACCGGAAGCGGTTCAGAGAGTGTACAAGGGCGTCGGGAAAGACTTACGCCGAGACCGCCAGGGATATGGAACGGAAATTCCTACGATGGTTGAAGGCGGAGGAAGCGGAGTCGGTGGATGATATCAAACGACTGATAGTGATGGAGAAGTTCATGTCGGTGCTCCATCCTGAGTTGCGAGTAAGGGTGAGAGAAGCAGGTATTAAGGACCTGAAGGCTGCAGCGGATCGAGCCGACATGCTGGAGGAGGCACTACATATCAGGAGGGAGGGGCCGCCCAGACACTCGCCTTACCCCAGGTCGGGAGGGAACCTTAGGAGTTCAGGAGGAGCGAGGACGGGTGGGGACTCTCCCAAGAGTAGTGTGCCCGATGAAGTAACGTGGTTCAAGAGCTCAAGAGACGCGGGGAGGAAGCCCCAAGCTGTGAGCAGTGGACCTAGCTCAGGAGCAAGTGCTGCAGTCCCGGACACGACGACGGGGAGTCCACGGAGGACCCAGGGTACGTCTGCAAGTGGTACCGCCAGAGGGACTGGCGAGTGGCCGCCCAGGGGAGGCAGCCGATGCTACAACTGTGGTGTGAGAGGACACTATGCCCGCGAGTGTGAGGAGCACCAAAGGAATGTAGGATTAATGTCGGAAGAGGAGAGAGTGTTTGTTCACACCCCATATTATAGTGGACCCAACGTGAATGGTTGGGAAATGAAGTTGGGTGAACATCCCTTCGTTTTCGAGGCCAACATGAAGTTTGGAAAGTCAGACCCAGTGGAGGTTGCCGTGCTTCGAGATACGGGTGCTGACATAAGTATGGTGACCAGGAGTATTCTCCCCAAGGAATTTAATGATTCACCTGTGGGAGTGGTGAGGATACGCAGTGTGGGGGAGGAATACAGGTTGCCACTTCACGAAGTACAGCTGATTGCCGACTGCGGAGTCGAGAAAGCTATAGTAGCTGTAGCCCCTAAGTTACCCCTAGAGCATGTACAGATGGTGCTGGGTAATGACCTCGGAGGAGGCAGGATACAACCCGATTGGGCCAGGAGTGCCTATGTTGCAAGCAGCGGTACAACCCTGCCAGGTGAGGTATCGGTCGTTCCAGATGGTCGTGAGGAAGCCGACTTCGCCAGGGAAAACGTCGCCAGAGACGACGACAACGAGGGCGAGAGTGCAGAGAGGTCGTCGGAGGTTGTGGAAAACCCCGACGGGGACCTCCGACTAAGCCTGATGATGCGTGTGGAGGAGTGGCGAGGAGCAGCTGTACAAACGCCTGGGGCGGTGAAGAGGCTGCAGACCGCACTCCCTCCATACAGAAACGTGAATAAAGTAAGCTCAGTGGATGAGCGAACGGCAGTGAGGGGCAGAGTGGAGGAACCACGACGCAGTGCACCCTATGCCGGCCAGATGAATAGTGGTAGGTGCAAGATGAACCACCGTGGTGAGGTGAGCCACAGGGAGGTGGATGAGCCCAACCACGAACCGAAGAAGATGTCTGCAGGGAAGAGAATCTCATGGAGGAGTGAAGATGTTCGTCGGGAACGAAGGAGCGAGTGGTATAGGAAAGGCAATACGAAGAAAGCAGGGAATAGGTACACCCAGGGTAGGCGCCAGCCTAACCAGAGGGGCATTGGGCCATCGCAAAAGCCTAGTGTGGAAGAGAGGGAGCTGCTGGATGGGGTACAGGTTACAAGTGCCACTGTGAGGAGACAACGCACCTACGGGAGAAGAGGAACCGAGAAGAGAGAAGATTGGCGAAGAGGAGATCATGGGAGGAAACATGGAGTACCTGTAGGACGCAATGGAAATGCAAGACTATCTCGGAGTGCACGACGCGGTGGAGGCGCTGCATGCACTGAATCTTACAGTGGTAACGAGCCGTGGGAGTACACTCGTAGCCACGGAGAGAGGATTTCTTGTAGGTGTTCAGGGAACACCCATCACACCCGGTCCTATGCGAGGTGGAGATACAATGAGGCAAGTGACTGGCAAGGTGGTACGAGCCACGTCACCAACTGGAGGAGTGACACTTCAGGAACGGAGGGAGCAAGAGTATAGGTTGCCCTCTTGAGTACTGCTCTTCCGATATGACTCTTATTTTAAGGGGAGGGGTATGTTACGGTGCCCTCTCCTATTTCTTTCGTTTGCCGGCTTAAAGAGTCATATCAGCTCTCCCTACTGATTCTCTGAGGTTCAGGGAGTCTAATGATATATGTGGCGACCAGACCGGCTGCCATTTAATGGAAGGGGGTTATATTATAAGTTGTAAATAATGGAAAGTTGGCGCCCTGATATAAAATGAAACAGTATCCCCTACGGCAGATATGACCTTGTGGAAGGGACACTATGCCAATCGCGGATTGGCCGACGTAGGTCGCGGGCGACAAATCAGGGCCCGCCATGACGTCACCGAGTGCCCCGGGCGGCGCCAACGTCAGAGTTGTACTGACCGTGGAAGCGACAGGACGCGCCTCGGTCTGCTCTCAAAGATTGGAGGCTCTGCAAGCCTTGTTCAGTGGATTGAGCTGGCCTTCGTTGCCCACCATAGTTATTGGAGACCCTGCGCTTCTGGGAAGCCAAAGAGGAACCAAGTTCAGTGAGCAGAGAAGTGCCAAACTTGGAAAATAGTCGGCGACGACGCTGGGCGGCGCCGCTGGCTGGACGTTGAGGTCTGGAAGGTGGGCGAGCAAGCTAGCTGTGACTGGGGTCACATCCACTGAGAATCTTGGAAGGACGACACCGTGCCTAGGACAAGGAGCGACGCCCTGTGGGAGAGGCGAGTGTGGGGAAAAATAGTGATTAGCTCAGCGCCCATCGATGAACCAGGATTGGGGCAGCTGAATCTCAGGGATTGGAACGGCGACGACGCGAAGGCTTCACGACACCTGAGGACCTGTGGAACGCCCTGGATCGTCGAGGATCGACCCAAGGAAGCGTGGGAACCTCACACCATCGAGGGACAGGCGTCGTGAGCCAGGAGTGTAAGGTAGATCATTTTTCCCTCCCATTACCCCTTGTATGAGTAGGCTAGTTAGGCCACAATATTTACTCGTGTATGTGGCAGCAAGACTTTATTACTTTAATAGTAGAGTAGGCTGCAAGGCAGCTTGTGTCCAGGACTGTCAGAGAGGACAGTGTGTATGGATGGCAGGACAGTGAAGAAGAGGTGCCGACGTGGTGAAGAGGCCCTCCTGTGAGAGTGTGAGACTCCTGTCTTCCTGCCCAGTTGAAGGAGAGTTGGAGGTCGTGGAAGAAGAGGCTGACGATCTCCAGACTCATCATCCATATTCCATATTCATGTATTACTTGTGATTGTGTGTGTGCGTTCATGTAATTTGCGTCAGTAAATCCACACATTTTATTACTGTGTTTGAGTGTGCCTCCATTTGTGATATTTCTCTATGAGCATACATTTCTGGCTACAAACGATATATGGTACACCCACTGAACTGCATTGCTGGGGTGCAGATATAATAACCCAGCTGGCGACCTTGCTAAGAGGAAGATAGAGAAGACAGGCGGGAAAGGAGTTCCTGCAACCTTTTTTGTCTGGCAGGCAAGACTCAGGGAGGTTATGTTTATAGGTAAGCCTGAGTCTTCCTTCACTCCCCCACGGGTCTAGGCCGGAACTGTTAACAGCAGTTTCCCCGTGGTTGACTGAAGGGCTTCCAGGGTGAATCAGTGGCACCCCTTTGTGGTGGAAGCAAAGACCTGCGGAGGTGGGCATCGTTGGTCCTATCTTGTGTGACCAAGGAGACTCCGGTAAATCCAGGGAGTCGGAGGGGCTGAGTATTTGGGCCCTTTGAGCCCCTAGCAGTTAAGTGTTAGCAGAGCCCCGGACCGCCCACCCCCACGTGACAATAGCATATTTTTTTTCTCAATAAACTCGTGTTAAACTTTGTCTGTGTCAATTGTTGAATCCTCTTAGCCTCTAGATATAGTTTGCTAACAACCGTCCCATAATTAATGACAGTTAAAGAAAGAAAGAAAGAAATGACTCCAAATCAAGCAATGTTTCTTGCCTCGTTGCTTGATATAGTTAATGGACAAGACAGATAGTGGCAGCGTAGTTAATCCTGTACTCACCTAATTGTGCTTGCGGGGGTTGAGCTTTGGCTCTTTGGTCTTTGGTCTGTGTAGCATTTCTTTTTTTTTTTGGTACCTTTGGTTCCAGTGTAACCATTAGTGGTGCTATATACTGGTGTTACAAATGATTACCGGGTGTTACAGGGGGGAGGGGGGGTAAGTGGAATAGAGGTTGTAGGAGTCAGGGGGTGTGTAAGAGGTAGTGGTGTGTCTTAGGGTAGAAGGGAGGTATGGAGGAGGTGGGGGTTGAGGGTGAGAGTGGGGCAAGAGAAAGGGTTTCGAGGGTAGTGGAGAGGTGAGAGAGGTGGGGGGTGGCCCTGTGTGAGGAGGTCATACGGGAGACGAAGCTGGAAAAAGTTCAAAGGTATGCCACTAGACTAGTCCCAGAACTAAGAGGCATGAGTTACGAGGAAAGGCTGCGGGAAATGCACCTTACGACACTGGAAGACAGAAGAGTAAGGGGAGACATGATCACAATCTATAAAATCCTCAGGGGAATCGACCGGGTAAACAAGGATAAACTATTCAACACTGCTGGTACGCGAACAAGGGGACACAGGTGGTAACTGAGTACCCACATGAGCCACAGGGACGTTAGAAGGAACTTGTTCAGTGTCAGAGTAGTTAACAGGTGGAATGCATTAGGCAGTGATGTGGTGGAGGCTGACTCCATACAGTTTCAAATGTAGATATGATAGAGCCCAGTAGGCTCAGGAATCTGTACACCAGTTGATTGACAGTTGAGAGGCGGGACCAAAGAGCCAAAGCTCAACCCCCGCAAGCACAAATAGGTGAGTACACACACACACACACACACACACACACACACACACACACACACACACAGAAGATTCAGTGGTATGCCACCAGGCTCGTTCCGGAACTGAGAGGAATGAGCTACAAGGAAAGGCTAAAAGAGTTAAACCTCACGTCCCTGGAAAACAGAAGAGTAAGGGGAGACATGATAACCACCTAAAATTCTCGGGGGAATTGACAGGATGGACAAAGACAAACTCTTCAGCACGGGTGGGACACGAACAAGGGGACACAGGTGGAAACTTAGTACCCAGATGAGTCACAGAGACGTTAGAAAGAATTTTTTCAGTGTCAGAGTAGTTAATGGATGGAATGCATCAGACAGTGATGTGGTGGAGGCTGACTCCATACACAGTTTCAAATGTAGATATGAGAGTTCAGTAGGCTCAGGAATCTGTACACCAGTTGACTGACAGTTGAGAGGCGGGACCAAAGAGACAAAGCTCAACCCCCGCAAGCACAATTAGGTGAGTACACACACACACACACACACACACACACACACACACACACACACACACACACACACACACACACACACACACACACACACACACACAGAGGAAGCAGCCTCTAACAGCTGGCTAACTCCCAGGCATCTATATACTGCTAGGTAACAGAGGCATCAGGGTGAAAGAAACTTTGCCCATTTATTTCTGCCTAGTCCGGGAATCGAACCCGGGCCATAGAATTACGAATCCTGCGCGCTGTTCACTCGGCTACTAGACCCCTTTAAACATGTATATTACTTAATCCGAGTTTGAATTCGCAACTCCAAGAATACCACTTACACACTTTACCACTGGACCACAGGACACTTGATAACTGTGTGTGTGTGTACTCACCTATTTGTGTCTGCAGGATCGAGCATTGACTCTTGGATCCCGCCTTTCGAGCCATCGGTTGTTTACAGCAATGACTCCGGTCCTATTTCCCTATCATAACTAGTTTTAAAATTGTGAATAGAGTTTGCTTCCACAACCTGTTCCTTAAGTGCATTCCATTTTTCCACTACTCTCACGCTAAAAGAAAACTTACTAACATCTCTGTGACTCATCTGAGTTTCCAGCTTCCACCCATGTCCCCTCGTTCTGTTGCTATTCCGTGTGAACATTTCGTCTATGTCCACTCTGTCAATCCCCCTGAGTATTTTATACGTTCGTATCATATCCCCCCCTCTCCCATCTGTTTTTTAGGGTCGTAAGACTCGGTTCATTCAGGCGCTCTTCATACCCCATCCCTCGTAACTCTGGGACGAGTCTCGTTGCAAACTTCTGAACCTTTTCCAATTTCCTTATGTGTTTCTTCAGGTGGGGACTCCATGATGAGGCGGCATACTCTAAGACTGGCCTCACGTAGGCAGTGTAAAGCGCCCTAAATGCCTCCTTACTTGGTTTCTGAATGATGTTCTAACTTTCGCCAGTGTAGAGTACGCTGCTGTCGTTATCCTATTTATATGTTACAAAGGAGATAGATTAGGTGTAACATCCACGCCCAGGTCACTTTCTCGCGTCGTCACAGGTAGGCAGTTCCCCTTCATTGTGTACTGTCCCTTTAGTCTCCTATCACCTAGTCCCATTTCCATAACTTTACATTTGCTCGTGTTGAACTCCAGTAGCCATTTCTCTGACCATCTCTGCAACCTGTTCAGGTCCTCTTCGAGGATCCTACAATCCTCACCTGTCGCAACTCTTCTCATCAACTTTGCGTCATCCGCGAACATCGGCATGTAGGATTCTACTCCTGTAAACATGTCGTTAATGTATATTAGAAATAGAATTGGTCCCATCACCGATCCTTGAGGTACTCCACTCGTTACTGTTCGCCAGTCCGACTTCTCGCCCTTTACCGTAATTCTCTGGCTCCTTTCTGTTAGGTAGTTCCTTACCCATGCTAGGGCCTTTCCTCCCACCCCAGCCTACATCTCAAGTTTGAACAGCAGTCTCATGTGCGGTATTGTATCAAAGGCTTTTTGGCAGTCCAGAAATATGCAGTCTGCCCAACCATCTATGTCCTGCCTTATCCTTGTTATTTTATCATAGAATTACAAAAGATTAGTTAGACAATATTTCCCTTTCCAGAACCCATGTTGGTGTTTGTTTACAAACCTAATGTTCTCCAGGTATGCAACCAGTCTTTGCCTAATTATTCTTTCCAGTATTTTACAGGGGATGCTTGTCAGTGATACAGGTCTGTAGTTAAGTGCCTCCTCCCTATCGCCTTTCTTGAAAATCGGAACGACATTTGTCCTTTTCCAGCAATTGGGAAATTCTCCTGACATAGGTGATTCATTAAAGAACCTTGCCAGAGGTACGCTGAGGGGCCTGCACTGCCTCTTTTAGTATCCACGGTGATACTTTGTCTGGTAAAACCATTTTAGTTGCATCCAGTGTTGTCAACTGTTTCATTACCTCCTCTGCTGTCACCTCTATATCTGATAGTCTTTCATCTAGGGTAATCTCTTCTACCAATGGAGCTGCTCAGGTTCGGCTGTGAACTCACCATGGAAACTGGCATTCAGTGCCTCGCAGATTTCCTTGTCACTTGCAGTATATGCCTCCTCTGTTTTCCTTAGTCTTGTCACTTGGTCGTTCACCGACATTTTTTTCTTATATGGCTGTGCAGTAATTTAGGTTGCTTTTTCGCTTTGATCGCAATATTGTTCTCATAATTTCTTTCCGATGCTCTTCTTATGATAATGTAATCGTTCCTAGTTCTGTTGCATCTGATCTTGTTGTCCTCTGTCCTTTGTCTTCTGTACTTCCTCCACTCTCTCCTACTTCTCATTTTTGCTTCCTAACACTGTCTATTAAACCATAGGTTATTATATTCCCTCTTACTTTTTTCCTTTACTGTTGGAATAAATCTCTCTTCGGCCTCCTGGCATTTCCGTGTGACTAGGTCCATCATATCTTGGACTGTTTTTCCTCTAATTTCTTTCTTCCACTGCACTTCTCCCAGGTAGTCCCTTATCCTCCTGTAGTCCCCTTTCCTGTAGTTAACTCTCCTTTCCCAGACCTCTTGTCCCATGGTCACAAGTTTGAGTTGCATCATGTTGTCAGAGACTAGGACACAATGGTCACTGGCCCCTAGAGGTATTTCATGTTCCAAATTCTCAATATCTTCTACGTTCCGGGTGAAAATCAGGTCAATAGGCTCGGTGTATCTCCTCCTCTTTCCCTTGTGTCTTCCTTCACATGTTGTGTTAGGAAATTCCTGTCTATAACATCTACTAACTTTGCTCCCCATGTTTCTTCCCCGCCATGGGGATTCCTTGATTACCAATTTACCTCTCCATAATTTAGGTCCCCCATGACCGGTAGTTTCGCTCTCATTCTGTGGGCTAATGTTGCTGCCTTCTGCAATTCATCTATGCATGCCTTGTTGTTGTCATCATACTCCTGCCTGGGTCTTCTACTGTTTGGTGGGGGGTTGTAGATCACAATCTTCCTCCCATCTGCTGTCAGAGGTCCATGTATGAAGCTTGTGTTCACATTGGTACCTCGATTTTCCAGGTCTTCAAACTTCCATTTCCGCTTTATTAGGAGTGCCACTCCCCCTCCCTGTCTCCGTGTCCTCTCTTTTTTTTATCACCTGGTACCCCTCTGGAAAGATTGTATCCGAGATCATGCCATTTATTTTAGTTTCCACTATTGTAACTGTCAGGATCTGCCTTACTAACTCTTTCTTTTATTTCCTCTGCTTTATTAGATACCCCATCAGCATTGGTGTACCAAACCTTGAGACTCTTCTTGGAAACTCTGGTACCAGAGTTTACCCTTTCTCTGGGGGTCTGGGGGGATCTGGTGGGGTGTCTCGGGGGTGAATGAGGTCTGGTGGGGAGTGCCTGGGGGGCGAATAGGGTCTGGGCATGTACTCACCTAATTGTACTCGCCTAATTGTGCTTGCGGGGGTTAAGCTCTGGCTCTTTGGTCCCGCCTCTCAACCGTCAATCAACAGGTGTACAGGTTCCTGAGCCTATTGGGCTCTATCATATCTACATTTGAAACTGTGAATGGAGTCAGCCTCCACCACATCACTGCCTAATGCATTCCATTTGTCAACCACTCTGACACTAAAAAAGTTCTTTCTAATATCTCTATAGCTCATGTGGGCACTCAGTTTCCACCTGTGTCCCCTAGTGCGTGTGCCCCTTGTGTTAAATAGTTTGTCTTTATCTACCCTATCGATTCCCTTGAGAATCTTGAATGTGGTGATCATGTCCCCCCTAACTCTTCTGTCTTCCAACGAAGTGAGGTTTAATTCCCGTAGTCTCTCCTCGTAGCTCATACCTCTCAGCTCGGGTACTAGTCTGGTGGCAAACCTTTGAACCTTTTCCAGTTTAGACTTATGCTTGACTAGATATGGACTCCATTCTGGAGCCGCATACTCCAGGATTGGTCTGACATATGTGGTATATAATGTTCTGAAAGATTCCTTACACAAGTTTCTAAAGGCCGTTCTTAAGTTAGCCAACCTGGCATGTGCCGCTGAAGTTATCCTCTGGATATGAGCTTCAGGGGACAGGTCTGGCGTGATATCAACCCCCAGGTCTTTCTCTCTCTCTCTGACTCTTGAAGTATTTCATCTCTCAAATGATACCTTGTATCTGGTTTCCTGCTTCCTACCCCTATCTTCATTACATTACATTTGCTTGGGTTAAAATCTAAAAACCATGTGTTCGACCATTCCTGCAGCTTGTCCAGGTCTTCTTGAAGCCTCAAGCTGTCCTTGACAGCTTGTGTGTGTGTGTGTGTGTGTGTGTGTGTGCTCACCTAGTTGTACTCACCTAGTTGTGTTTGCGGGGGTTGAGCTCTGGCTCTTTGGTCCCGCCTCTCAACTGTCAATCAACTGGTGTACAGATTCCTGAGCCTGTGTGTTTACTAGTTGTGTTTTTACGGGGGTTGAGCTTTGCTCTTTCGGCCCGCCTCTCAACTGTCAATCAACTGTTTACTAACTTTTTTTTTTTTTTTTTTTTTTTTTTTCCCCCACACCACACACACACACCCCAGGAAGCAGCCCGTGACAGCTGACTAACTCCCAGGTACCTATTTACTGCTAGGTAACAGAGGCATTCAGGGTGAAAGAAACTTTGCCCATTTGTTTCTGCCTCGTGCGGGAATCGAACCCGCGCCACAGAATTACGAATCCTGCGCGCTATCCACCAGGCTACGAGGCCCCCCTAAAAACATGTGTGTGTGTACTCACCTGTTTGTGCTTGCGGGGTTGAGCTCTGGCTATGGCCTGTGTGTGTGTGTGCTCCATTGGCTCACGCAGTTGGTCAACTAGCGCCACGCCCCACCACCTCACTGAGGTATACATACAAGAGGATGCAGCTAAAGAGTCTGAAACTGTCTCCTCCTCTCCTGTTGACAATGGCCGGATGTCTTGTCTGGCCAGAGATATAAGACTGAGACCTGTCTGCTTTTAGAGGGGCCCTTATCCCCGTTCTTGACAGCTTGTTTTCTAAACATCACCACCTTCCTCGTCGCTTCCAGCTTGCCCTTGCCTCCCTGAAATCTAACAACTCTATTCTTATCCTTCCTTCCGACAAAGGCAATTCGGTGGTTGTCCTTGACCGTGAGGACTACCTCCAGAAAGCAGATCTTGCTCTCTGACTCCCGCACATATGCCCCTCTAACATCTAACCCTTTGGATCGCCTCAAAACTTCCTATAACCGCAAACTAAGACAGCTCTTTAGTCTTTGTCTTCCTGACTTTGATCTCAGTAAACGTTTCCGTGTCATCTGCCCTTCTCTTCCTTATTTCTATGGTCTTCCTAAGACTCATAAACGTGGTGTTCCTCTTCGTCCTATTATTTCTTCACGGGGCTCTGTCAGCTATCCTCTTGCCTCCTGGCTCGCTAAAACCCTGACACCTTACCTTGGCACTTTTTCCCCTGCCCACCTTCGTCACTCTCAAGACTTCATAGAAAGACTGCGCCTGCAGCCCTCTTGTAAGATGCTTAGTCTTGATGTCGACTCTCTGTTCACTAATGTTCCGCTCGATGACGTTCTCTCTTTCCTTAGACAGAAGGCGTCAGAGGGCCTCCTTCCTCTCCCACTTCCCACTGACGTTTTCCTCGATCTCATTAGACTCTGTGTTGACTCTAACTCTTTTTCTTTCAACGGTAAATATTACACTCAAACTTTCGGTGTCGCTATGGGTTCCCCTCTCTCCCCTGTTCTTGCTAATTTCTATTAAACAGGAGCTGCCTCGTATGGGCCAATGGGCCTTCTGCAGTTATCTTTGTTCTTGTGTTCTTGTTTTCTCATTCTTACTAACCCCTTTATTACACCTTACCTTCCTTTGCTTTCTCTTCCTCTAAGATCTTCTTCTTCTCACCTCTCTTCTGCCTATTTATTGCCTTCTCCTTCAATCATCACAATCGACTTGAGAATGGTCCAGGACGGACCGCAGCGTCGTCGTCCCTTCACTTTCTAGTTTGTGGTCTGGTCAACATTTAAGACTGACATATACAGGAAAAAAACAGAGACATGGAGGGCATGAGTAAAAATGAAAAGGTAAACAAATATACATTTTTCATCCCTATGTACAGGATAAAATGTGTTTGTCAGTCCTTTCCTGGGTGGAGACCGGTCCCCTGGCCTCCAGGGTCAGCCTGGAGGCCATCAGGCCCTTGGGGGTCAGCCTGGAGGCCATCAGGCCCTTGGGGGTCAGCCTGGAGGCCATCAGGCCCTTGGGGTCAGCCTGGAGGCCATCAGGCCCTTGGGGTCAGCCTGGAGGCCATCAGGCCCTTGGGGTCAGCCTGGAGGCCATCAGGCCCTTGGGGGTCAGCCTGGAGGCCATCAGGCCCTTGGGGTCAGCCTGGAGGCCATCAGGCCCTTGGGGTCAGCCTGGAGGCCATCAGGCCCTTGGGGTCAGCCTGGAGGCCATCAGGCCCTTGGGGGTCAGCCTGGAGGCCATCAGGCCCTTGGGGTCAGCCTGGAGGCCATCAGGCCCTTGGGGTCAGCCTGGAGGCCATCAGGCCCTTGGGGTCAGCCTGGAGGCCATCAGGCCCTTGGGGGTCAGCCTGGAGGCCATCAGGCCCTTGGGGTCAGCCTGGAGGCCATCAGGCCCTTGGGGTCAGCCTGGAGGCCATCAGGCCCTTGGGGTCAGCCTGGAGGCCATCAGGCCCTTGGGGTCAGCCTGGAGGCCATCAGGCCCTTGGGGTCAGCCTGGAGGCCATCAGGCCCTTGGGGTCAGCCTGGAGGCCATCAGGCCCTTGGGGTCAGCCTGGAGGCCATCAGGCCCTTGGGGTCAGCCTGGAGGCCATCAGGCCCTTGGGGTCAGCCTGGAGGCCATCAGGCCCTTGGGGTCAGCCTGGAGGCCATCAGGCCCTTGGGGTCAGCCTGGAGGCCATCAGGCCCTTGGGGTCAGCCTGGAGGCCATCAGGCCCTTGGGGTCAGCCTGGAGGCCATCAGGCCCTTGGGGTCAGCCTGGAGGCCATCAGGCCCTTGGGGTCAGCCTGGAGGCCATCAGGCCCTTGGGGTCAGCCTGGAGGCCATCAGGCCCTTGGGGTCAGCCTGGAGGCCATCAGGCCCTTGGGGTCAGCCTGGAGGCCATCAGGCCCTTGGGGTCAGCCTGGAGGCCATCAGGCCCTTGGGGTCAGCCTGGAGGCCATCAGGCCCTTGGGGTCAGCCTGGAGGCCATCAGGCCCTTGGGGTCAGCCTGGAGGCCATCAGGCCCTTGGGGTCAGCCTGGAGGCCATCAGGCCCTTGGGGTCAGCCTGGAGGCCATCAGGCCCTTGGGGTCAGCCTGGAGGCCATCAGGCCCTTGGGGTCAGCCTGGAGGCCATCAGGCCCTTGGGGTCAGCCTGGAGGCCATCAGGCCCTTGGGGTCAGCCTGGAGGCCATCAGGCCCTTGGGGTCAGCCTGGAGGCCATCAGGCCCTTGGGGTCAGCCTGGAGGCCATCAGGCCCTTGGGGTCAGCCTGGAGGCCATCAGGCCCTTGGGGTCAGCCTGGAGGCCATCAGGCCCTTGGGGTCAGCCTGGAGGCCATCAGGCCCTTGGGGTCAGCCTGGAGGCCATCAGGCCCTTGGGGTCAGCCTGGAGGCCATCAGGCCCTTGGGGTCAGCCTGGAGGCCATCAGGCCCTTGGGGTCAGCCTGGAGGCCATCAGGCCCTTGGGGTCAGCCTGGAGGCCATCAGGCCCTTGGGGTCAGCCTGGAGGCCATCAGGCCCTTGGGGTCAGCCTGGAGGCCATCAGGCCCTTGGGGTCAGCCTGGAGGCCATCAGGCCCTTGGGGTCAGCCTGGAGGCCATCAGGCCCTTGGGGTCAGCCTGGAGGCCATCAGGCCCTTGGGGTCAGCCTGGAGGCCATCAGGCCCTTGGGGTCAGCCTGGAGGCCATCAGGCCCTTGGGGTCAGCCTGGAGGCCATCAGGCCCTTGGGGTCAGCCTGGAGGCCATCAGGCCCTTGGGGTCAGCCTGGAGGCCATCAGGCCCTTGGGGTCAGCCTGGAGGCCATCAGGCCCTTGGGGTCAGCCTGGAGGCCATCAGGCCCTTGGGGTCAGCCTGGAGGCCATCAGGCCCTTGGGGTCAGCCTGGAGGCCATCAGGCCCTTGGGGTCAGCCTGGAGGCCATCAGGCCCTTGGGGTCAGCCTGGAGGCCATCAGGCCCTTGGGGTCAGCCTGGAGGCCATCAGGCCCTTGGGGTCAGCCTGGAGGCCATCAGGCCCTTGGGGTCAGCCTGGAGGCCATCAGGCCCTTGGGGTCAGCCTGGAGGCCATCAGGCCCTTGGGGTCAGCCTGGAGGCCATCAGGCCCTTGGGGTCAGCCTGGAGGCCATCAGGCCCTTGGGGTCAGCTGGCCACCAGTACTCACCAGTACTCATGACCACCACACGTGACCCAGGAGAGGCCACCATCCATGGGGTGACCAGCAGGATGCGACCAGGCTCACGGGACTGGACCTCACCAGGCGGGGTCACCAAGACCACTCCACTTGAAAGCTTCTCTGGGAGCTCAATTTTGCACTTATGGTCGTAACCTTTCCCTTGCATTGCATCATGGAGCTCGTTACTTGCTCCCGAGGGTTGTATGGCGCGTTACTTGACGCCCCTCCCGCTGCTACTGAGGACGTTGCTGCCGGGAGTAACGGCGCGTTACTGGTGTTCCTTCTACCGGAGCATCTATAGAGCGGTCGTTCCCACACCTTCGTCGACGGAACAGTTTCAATGGGTCGTTGTGAAGGCTGCTGTGTCCTGTGTTGAACAGTCTCCTGTGGTGGTTAAATGCAGTTAACACTGAGAATAGCAATGTATGTGTAGGGGGCCACAGGTGCGGACGCAGGTGTAGGGGTCCACAGGTGCAGGGGTCCACAGGTGCGCACGCAGGTGTAGGGGGTCCGGTTCTAAATTATTGGACTGTCTCAAAACTCTAAAAATTTACACTTAGGAAAGGAGACGAGAAAGATATCAAGTAATATATACATGGAAGATACTGGAAGGCCAGGTCCCAAATTTGCACAGTAGGATAAGAAATGCTGCTAGTCAGCTGGGCTCAACAGCTGCTAGTCAGCTGGGCTCAACAGCTGCTAGTCAGCTGGGCTCAACAGCTGCTAGTCAGCTGGGCTCAACAGCTGGTTGACGGAAGCTCTCCTCTTAACCTTAGCCAAAGTATTAAATAACAGTGAAAGCACAAATGCTCTCCACATGACGGGGCCCTCAGCATACTGGAGTGTTCTCATAGTCCCTATATACTCTCCACATGACGGGGGCCCTCAGCATACTGGAGAGTGTTCTCATAGTTCCTGTATACTCTCCACATGATGGGGGCCCTCAGCATACTGGAGAGTGTTCTCATAGTTCCTGTATACTCTCCACATGATGGGGGCCCTCAGCATACTGGAGAGTGTTCTCATAGTTCCTATATACTCTCCACATGATGGGGGCCCTCAGCATACAGGAGAGTGTTCTCATAGTCCCTATATACTCTCCACATGACGGGGGCCCCTCAGCATACAGGAGAGTGTTCTCATAGTCCCTATATACTCTCCACATGACGGGGGCCCTCAGCATACTGGAGTGTTCTCATAGTCCCTATATATTCTCCACATGACGGGGGCCCTCAGCATACTGGAGTGTTCTCATAGTCCCTATATACTCTCCACATGACGGGGGCCCTCAGCATACTAGAGTGTGTTCTCATAGTTCCTATATACTCTCCACATGACGGGGGCCCTCAGCATACAGGAGAGTGTTCTCATAGTCCCTATATACTCTCCACATGACGGGGGCCCTCAGCATACTGGAGAGTGTTCTCATAGTCCCTATATACTCTCCACATGACGGGGGCCCTCAGCATACTAGAGTGTGTTGTCATAGTTCCTATATACTCTCCACATGACGGGGGCCCTCAGCATACAGGAGTGTGTTCTCATAGTTCCTATATACTCTCCACATGACGGGGGCCCTCAGCATACTGGAGTGTTCTCATAGTCCCTATATACTCTCCACATGACGGGGGCCCTCAGCATACTAGAGTGTGTTCTCATAGTTCCTATATACTCTCCACATGACGGGGGGCCCTCAGCATACTGGAGTGTTCTCAGTCCCTATATACTCTCCACATGACGGGGGCCCCTCAGCATACTGGAGAGTGTTCTCATAGTCCCTATATACTCTCCACATGACGGGGGCCCTCAGCATACTGGAGTGTTCTCATAGTCCCTATATACTCTCCACATGACGGGGGCCCTCAGCATACTGGAGAGTGTTCTCATAGTCCCTATATATTCTCCACATGACGGGGGCCCTCAGCATACTGGAGAGTGTTCTCATAGTCCCTATATACTATCCACATGACGGGGGCCCTCAGCATACTGGAGAGTGTTCTCATAGTCCCTATATACTCTCCACATGACGGGGGCCCTCAGCATACTGGAGAGTGTTCTCATAGTCCCTATATACTCTCCACATGACGGGGGCCCTCAGCATACTGGAGTGTTCTCATAGTCCCTATATACTCTCCACATGACGGGGGCCCTCAGCATACTGGAGAGTGTTCTCATAGTCCCTATATACTCTCCACATGACGGGGGCCCTCAGCATACTGGAGAGTGTTCTCATAGTCCCTATATACTCTCCACATGACGGGGGCCCTCAGCATACTGGAGAGTGTTCTCATAGTCCCTATATACTCTCCACATGACGGGGGCCCTCAGCATACTGGAGAGTGTTCTCATAGTCCCTATATACTCTCCACATGACGGGGACCCTCAGCATACTGGAGAGTGTTCTCATAGTCCCTATATACTCTCCACATGACGGGGGCCCTCAGCATACTAGAGTGTGTTCTCATAGTCCCTATATACTCTCCACATGACGGGGGCCCCTCAGCATACTAG
>NC_091217.1:14144658-14149658 GCF_040958095.1 Procambarus clarkii | reverse complement strand
CATGCGCGGCACCAGCGCCGGGCGGCCCCTGACGCATGCGCGGCACCAGCGCCGGGCGGCCCCTGACGCATGCGCGGCACCAGCGCCGGGCGGCCCCTGACGCATGCGCGGCACCAGCGCCGGGCGGCCCCTGACGCATGCGCGGCACCAGCGCCGGGCGGCCCCTGACGCATGCGCGGCACCAGCGCCGGGCGGCCCCAGACGCATGCGCGGCACCAGCGCCGGGCGGCCCCTGGCGCATGCGCGGCACCAGCGCCGGGCGGCCCCTGGCGCATGCGCGGCACCAGCGCCGGGCGGCCCCTGGCGCATGCGCGGCCCCTGACGCATGCGCGGCACCAGCGCCGGGCGGCCTCAGAGCAGCAAGCAACACGCAACAAAAACTTGCTTCTGTGCCTCAGACCTCTCACCTCTGGGACCTGTTTCCTCAGCGATACACACATCCCTCCGCATGTTTCTTCTTTCACATAGTTTCTCTTACGTATTAATACCTGTCTCCAGCAGACAAGCTGACACCGGCCTGGCGTCAGTCGTCAGCCATCGCTAACACAAGAGAATATAATGATTTCTCTCCGCACATGATGATTCCTAACGAAAACGCTAACTATTCCTGACTGGCAAAGATGTCTTTCTTTGGTATCTACCTAATTATTTAACTTATATTTGTCTTACTTGTGGCGCGGAGCGTAAGACACTGACCAAGAAGGTACACAAAGATCTTACGCAGGCGTCCCGCCCGTCCCTCTAACTGTTCCAGAGTTGCTGGACAGGTGGCATATTTGGCGCGACCTCTCTCCTCTGACGCAAGGCTGGCCCTGGACTGTGGCCACAGTCCGGGGCCAACGGGGCCACAGTTGGCCCCGGAGTGTGGCCACAGTTGGCCCCGGAGTGTGGCCACAGTTGGCCCCGGAGTGTGGCCACAGTTGGCCCCGGAGTGTGGCCACAGTTGGCCCCGGAGTGTGGCCACAGTTGGCCCCGGACTGTGGCCACAGTTGGCCCCGGACTGTGGCCACAGTTGGCCCCGGACTGTGGCCACAGTTGGCCCCGGAGTGTGGCTCCCTGGAACACTGTGTGGGAGGGTCGCTCCCTGGAACACTGTGTGGGAGGGTCGCTCCCTGGAACACTGTGTGGGAGGGACGCTCCCTGGAACACTGTGTGGGAGGGACGCTCCCTGGAACACTGTGTGGGAGGGACGCTCCCTGGAACACTGTGTGGGAGGGACGCTCCCTGGAACACTGTGTGGGAGGGACGCTCCCTGGAGCACTGTGTGGGAGGGACGCTCCCTGGAACACTGTGTGGGAGGGACGCTCCCTGGAACACTGTGTGGGAGGGTCGCTCCCTGGAACACTGTGTGGGAGGGACGCTCCCTGGAACACTGTGTGGGAGGGACGCTCCCTGGAACACTGTGTGGGAGGGACGCTCCCTGGAACACTGTGTGGGAGGGACGCTCCCTGGAGCACTGTGTGGGAGGGACGCTCCCTGGAGCACTGTGTGGGAGGGACGCTCCCTGGAGCACTGTGTGGGAGGGACGCTCCCTGGAGCACTGTGTGGGAGGGACGCTCCCTGGAACACTGTGTGGGAGGGACGCTCCCTGGAACACTGTGTGGGAGGGACGCTCCCTGGAACACTGTGTGGGAGGGTCGCTCCCTGGAACACTGTGTGGGAGGGTCGCTCCCTGGAACACAGTGTGGGAGGGACGCTCCCTGGAACACTGTGTGGGAGGGACGCTCCCTGGAGCAGTGTGTGGGAGGGACGCTCCCTGGAACACTGTGTGGGAGGGACGCTCCCTGGAACACAGTGTGGGAGGGTCGCTCCCTGGAACACAGTGTGGGAGGGTCGCTCCCTGGAACACTGTGTGGGAGGGACGCTCCCTGGAACACTGTGTGGGAGGGACGCTCCCTAGAACACTGTGTGGGAGGGACGCTCCCTGGAACACTGTGTGGGAGGGTCGCTCCCTGGAACACAGTGTGGGAGGGACGCTCCCTGGAACACTGTGTGGGAGGGACGCTCCCTGGAACACTGTGTGGGAGGGACGCTCCCTGGAACACTGTGTGGGAGGGAAGCCTCCCCTTCCACTTCCCCTCTCTCTTACTCTATCCCAGTTTTCTCCCAGTCATCCCACTTTCTCACCTCTGTTTCCATTTTCCCCTCCACTTTTCTCTCTCAAAATACCCTCTCTCACCCTCTCTACCCCCCCGCCCTCACCCCTCCCTATCTTCCCCCTCCATCTCCCCCTTCACTCGGATAAACGCCGGAAGTGGGAATAATAACTCAACACAAAACACAACCCATAATTTCAGACTTCATGAAAACAGCAGGAAGAAAGGGGGGAGGGGGGTACTTAAGATGCCGATTTTTCTTGAAGCTTGGCACGTGGGCCGACCCCGACCATGACACATCTCCCCCCCCCACATCCCTATGTGGGAGAGTCAAGCGAGGCGGGTCCGAAAAAGCCGAGAAAGTTAGGTTAGGTAGTCAAAAAAAATTAATGCATGAAAACTTGGCTTATTAGGCAAATTGGGCCTTGCATAGTAGGCTGAGAAGTGGGTTCTGGCTACTAGGTACGATATATATATAATATATATATATATATAATATAATATAATATAATATAATATATATATAATATAATATATATATAATATAATATATATTGTAGCTGTGGGGGGGGGGTGAGGTGAGTGTTGAGGGTGACGGGGGCAACAACATGCCATGATGGGATGTAATGAGGAAAGATCCCTGAACCACCACGATGACTTAATGTTTTATGACTACTGTGTAATGTAAAGGTAGTGTAGGTCTGGGAGTTGCTGGGGGTGTGACACAAGGTTGGTGTAGGTCTGGGGGTTGCTGGGGGTGTGACACAAGGTTGGTGTAAGTCTGGGGGTTGCTGGGGGTGTGACACAAGGGTTGGTGTAGGTCTGGGGGTGTGACACAAGGTTGGTGTAGGTCTGGGGATTGCTGGGAGTGTGACACAAGGGTTGGTGTAAGTCTGGGGGTTGCTGGGGGTGTGACACAAGGTTGGTGTAGGTCTGGGGGTTGCTGGGGGTGTAACACAAGGGTTGGTGTAAGTCTGGGGGTTGCTGGGTGTGTGGCACAAGGGTTGGTGTAGGTCTGGGGGTTGCTGGGGGTGTGACACAAGGGTTGGTGTAGGTCTGGGGGTTGCTGGGAGTGTGACACAAGGGTTGGTGTAGGTCTGGAGGTTGCTGGGGGTGTGGCACAAGGTTGGTGTAGGTCTGGGGGTTGCTGGGGGTGTGACACAAGGGTTGGTGTAAGTCTGGGGTTTGCTCGGGGTGTGGCACAAGGGTTGGTGTAGGTCTGGGGGTTGCTGGGGGTGTGGCACAAGGGTTGGTGTAGGTCTGGGGGTTGCTGGGAGTGTGACACAAGGGTTGGTGTAAGTCTGGAGGTTGCTGGGGGTGTGACACAAGGGTTGGTGTAGGTCTGGAGGTTGCTGGGGGTGTGACACAAGGTTGGTGTAAGTCTGGGGGTTGCTGGGGGTGTGACACAAGGGTTGGTGTAAGTCTAGGGGTGGCTGGGGGTGTGACACAAGGGTTGGTGTAGGTCTGGGGGCTGGGGGTTGCTGGGTGTGTGGCACAAGGGTTGGTGTAGGTCTGGGGGTTGCTGGGGGTGTGACACAAGGGTTGGTGTAGATGTGGGGGTTGCTGGGTGTGTGGCGCAAGGGTTGGTGTAGGTCTGGGGGTTGCTGGGGGGGTGACACAAGGGTTGGTGTAGGTCTGGGGGTTGCTGGGAGTGTGGCACAAGGGTTGGTGTAGGTCTGGGGGTTGCTGGGAGTGTGACACAAGGGTTGGTGTATGTTTGGAGGTTGCTGGGGGTGTGACACAAGGTTGGTGTAGGTCTGGGGGTTGCTGGGGGTGTGACACAAGGTTGGTGTAAGTCTGGGGGTTGCTGGGGGTGTGACACAAGGTTGGTGTAAGTCTGGGGGTTGCTGGGGGTGTGACACAAGGGTTGGTGTAGGTCTGGGGGTTGCTGGGGGTGTGACACAAGGGTTGGTGTAAGTCTGGGGGTTGCTGGGGGTGTGACACAAGGTTGGTGTAAGTCTGGGGGTTGCTGGGGGTGTGACACAAGGTTGGTGTAAGTCTGGGGGATGCTGGGGGTGTGACACAAGGGTTGGTGTAGGTCTGGGGCTTGCTGGGGGTGTGACACAAGGGTTGGTGTAAGTCTGGGGGTTGCTGGGGGTGTGACACAAGGTTGGTGTAAGTCTGGGGGTTGCTGGGGGTGTGACACAAGGTTGGTGTAAGTCTGGGGGATGCTGGGGGTGTGACACAAGGGTTGGTGTAGGTCTGGGGGTTGCTGGGGGTGTGACACAAGGGTTGGTGTAGGTCTGGGGGTTGCTGGGGGTGTGACACAAGGGTTGGTGTAGGTCTGGGGGTTGCTGGGGGTGTGACACAAGGGTTGGTGTAAGTCTGGGGGTTGCTGGGGGTGTGACACAAGGTTGGTGTAGGTCTGGGGGTTGCTGGGGGTGTGACACAAGGGTTGGTGTAGGTCTGGGGGTTGCTGGGGGTGTGACACAAGGTTGGTGTAAGTCTGGGGGATGCTGGGGGTGTGACACAAGGGTTGGTGTAGGTCTGGGGGTTGCTGGGGGTGTGACACAAGGGTTGGTGTAGGTCTGGGGGTTGCTGGGGGTGTGACACAAGGGTTGGTGTAAGTCTGGGGGTTGCTGGGGGTGTGACACAAGGGTTGGTGTAAGTCTGGGGGTTGCTGGGGGTGTGACACAAGGGTTGGTGTAAGTCTGGGGGTTGCTGGGGGTGTGACACAAGGGTTGGTGTAAGGTCTGGGGGTTGCTGGGGGTGTGACACAAGGGTTGGTGTAAGTCTGGGGGTTGCTGGGGGTGTGACACAAGGGTTGGTGTAAGTCTGGGGGTTGCTGGGGGTGTGACACAAGGGTTGGTGTAAGTCTGGGGGTTGCTGGGGGTGTGACACAAGGGTTGGTGTAAGTCTGGGGGTTGCTGGGGGTGTGCACAAGGGTTGGTGTAAGTCTGGGGG
>NC_091217.1:14030853-14144158 GCF_040958095.1 Procambarus clarkii | reverse complement strand
TTACTGTTGCGTTAAACAGAGGCTACAGTTAAGGATTTGCGCCCAGTAAATCCTCCCCGGCCAGGATACGAACCCATGACATAGCGCTCGCGGAACGCCAGGTGAGTGTCTTACCACTACACCACGGAGACTGTGCTCGGGCGTACATTACAATACGCGTACAACCCAACCAATAATAATGTTCATTCCTTGATGTTGCAAAAATCCTCTCAATTCATTATTTTTTTCTACATATGTAACAAATAAATATACATTTAGTGTGAGGATGGGATGGTCCCCCAACCTCTCTCTTCATGTACCAGACACGTTTATGACCTGAAAAGTTTTATCTTCAGTTATAACTATAACATGTAGCAGCACAGCTTGTATAGATGATGAGATCAGTGGCATGTACCAGCTTGTCATGCTGTAAGATAGGTATAGGTGAGCTGCACAAACTGCTACGTCACCACCACAGAGCAAGGCGCGCGTAAGGTGGTGGCATCAGGTACAACTAGTTAAATATGCAAGAATCCATAAAATAACTTGTTCCTCTGCGTCTTACAGCAAACAGTAGCGACGAAGGTCAACCCAACTCTCTCTTGCATATACACGAGTTGGAGATCTGATACAGATATAGGCAACTGTTGCTTAACACGGGGAGGAATTGGGTACACCCTCAAGGCTACTGTTGCTTAACCTGTGGAGGAATTGGGTACACCCTCAAGGCAACTGTTGCTTAACCTGTGGAGGAATTGGGTACATCATCAAGGCTACTGTTGGTTAACCTGTGGAGGAATTGGGTACACCCTCAAGGCTACTGTTGCTTAACCTGTGGAGGAATTGGGTACATCATCAAGGCAACTGTTGGTTAACCTGTGGAGGAATTGGGTACACCCTCAAGGCAACTGTTGGTTAACCTGTGGAGGAATTGGGTACACCCTCAAGGCAACTGTTGGTTACTTAATTAGCAAACATTTCCAACCCATTTGGCTTCATCATCAGCCAAAGAATGTGTTGATATATAATTTACAAACTTCCGCATCAAATAAATTGTTTAGGTTCAGCAGCTTGAGGAAGTATTCAGAAAATTTCCTTTCTGTGGTCTCTCAAATTTAATTTTTCACTTACAACAAAATATGAATATATATGTACAGATAGTGGGCACCAGGCAGATAACTAAAGATATCTGCATCACACGCTATAGACAAGAACAGAGCATAACATAACTTTAGAACATTGTTATAAATGCCACCACCACTAACACAGTAGCACTTCCAACCCGTGCTACTGTGATGTACGTCAAGTCATACTACCGTGATGTACGTCAAGTCATACTACTGTGATGTACGTCAAGTCATACTACTGTGATGTACGTCAAGTCATACTACCGTGATGTACGTCAAGTCATACTACCGTGATGTACGTCAAGTCATACTACCGTGATATACGTCAAACCGTGCTCCTGTGATATACGTCAAGCCGTGCTACTGTGCTGTAGGTCAAGGCATGCTACTGTGATGTAGGTCAAGGCATGCTACTGTGCTGTAGGTCAAGGCATGCTACTGTGAGGTGGTGCGTCAAGCCTCACTACGGTATAGTGCACAAGATAAAGGCAACAATTACTCACGTTGAGCGCGACCTTGACATTAGGACGAGCGTCAACACCTCCCTTGACGCCACGCTCCAGCCTGGGACGTGTGGGACGAGCGTCAACACCTCCCTTGACGCCACGCTCCAGCCTGGGACGTGTGGGACGAGCGTCAACACCTCCCTTGACGCCACGCTCCAGCCTGGGACGTGTGGGACGAGCGTCAACACCTCCCTTGACGCCACGCTCCAGCCTGGGACGTGTGAAACGAGCGTCAACACCTCCCTTGACGCCACGCTCCAGCCTGGGACGTGTGGGACGACCGTCAACACCTCCCTTGACGCCATGCTCCAGCCTGGGACGTGTGAGACGAGTGTCAACACCTCCCTTGACGCCATGCTCCAGCCTGGGACGTGTGAAACGAGCGTCAACACCTCCCTTGACGCCATGCTCCAGCCTGGGACGTGTGGGACGACCGTCAACACCATCCTTGACGCCATGCTCCAGCCTGGGACGTGTGGGACGAGCGTCAACACCCCCCTTGACGCCATGTTCCAGCCTGGGACGTGTGGGACGAGCGTCAACACCTCCCTTGACGCCATGCTCCAGCCTGGGACGTGTGGGACGACCGTCAACACCCCCCTTGACGCCATGCTCCAGCCTGGGACGTGTGGGACGAGCGTCAAGAGAATGCGTCGACATCAACAAGCACCACCCCACACGTCGACGTCCCAAGCACCACCACACACCCTGGGGACGACCCCAGGGTGTGTGGTGGTGCTTGAGACGACCCCAGGGTGTGTGCTGGTGCTCGGGACGACCCCAGCGTGTGTGCTGGTGCTCGGAACGACCCCAGGGTGTGTGCTGGTGTTGGGGACGACCCCAGGGTGTGTGGTGGTGCTCGGGACGACCCCAGGGTGTGTGCTCGGGACGACCCCAGGGTGTGTACTCGGGACGACCCCAGGGTGTGTGGTGGTGCTCTATAACTACCGAAAAGTAGTTATTTCTCTTATTTATTATGACATTTTCTCTTGTGCAGAGATATGCAGGCTGCAGGTAGCTCAAGCCACTCAGGTGTGTTATTGGGTTAGTCAAGGACTCCTAATTCAAGGACAGTCATGAACACAACAATAATGGATTGTGAACGGGCGCGCGCGCGCCAGCTCCTGCCATTATTCAGCTTCCGCCATACAAAACGTATTGTGTGGGTCAATGTATACAACCAATTTGCCCCTTGTAATGTTTCCCAATAAGTGGCTGCACCCACCTCTACTCCTACTGCCCAACCTGCCATTGGCTAGCTTACGTAAACTTAAATTATATGAAATTGAGATGCGTTGCTCCTTGGTTTAATATTGTTTGTAATTTAAGAATCACACGTGTTTACCTCTGTCACTCATCTTTGTACTGCTGTACAAAGTTTACCTCTGTCTTCTATCACTCCACGTCTCTGGGGAATTTACGTTGTTTCCTCAATATTCCTTCATAAAGTTAATCATCCTTAATTATACACTGAAGCGAAGCGACCTTGACTTTGCAGCTGGGTTTTGAGAAGCGCGGAACACATTGCAGGTTTGGTCGCACGAGGGCACAAGGTGTAGGTTGCTCTACTCGATCATTACTCACCTCAAGGAATTTGGGGTTCCACTTTCTGGGCCACATATTATGTATGTGGCTCAGAGCCACATATTATGTATGTGGCTCTGACCTCTTCCACTGCTGCTCACGGCATGGGTAAGGGGTGTGTAATATATTGAAATATGAAGGATAACATTGGAGGTGATGGTGGTGGTGTAGTAGAGGTGATGGTGGTGGTGTAGTAGAGGTGATGGTGGTGGTGTAGAGGTGATGGTGGTGGTGTAGAGGTGATGGTGGTGGTGTAGAGGTGATGGTGGTGATGTAGAGGTGATGGTGGTGGTGTAGAGGTGATGGTGGTGGTGTAGAGGTGATGGTGGTGGTGTAGAGGTGATGGTGGTGGTGTAGAGGTGATGGTGGTGGTGTAGAGGTGATGGTGGTGGTGTAGAGGTGATGGTGGTGGTGTAGAGGAGTAGTAGGGATGACGTGCCACAGGTACCTTTTTTTTTGGGGGAGAGGACCCCTGTGGACTGTACAGTCCACAGGTACCTTTTTTTTCTGGAAATTCGTGTGTAGCGCTTGGGGGTTTTCAGGTAAATTTTGTCAGTCACAGATTTTAGAAGTAAGGATTTCTTATGATGAAAATAATTTCCGAGACTTAGAAGTTTGTTAAGGGCTTATGGGAGAAATTCAAATAACGTATGTAGCTCTTTAGGGTTTCCAGGAGAACTCTACGGACATATTTTACATGTTTTCAACTTACAAAAATCGTCTATGTAAGCCTTAGTTATTCATGTCAATTTAGAAAGTTATCTGTGTAAGTCAGGGTTTTCAGGGGTTCGTACCTCACATCACCTCCCTCCCCCCCTTACCTCGCAATCTCTCGCGTCACCTTTATTTACCTTAGGCCCAGCCAGCCAGATGCTTCGTGTAGGTCTCCTCTTATCATATCTTATCTTATCTTCTCCATAATATCTGGACCGTCCCTCCTCTCTCTCTCTCCTCTTCATATTATTCTCTCTTCCTATTTTCTGACATACTAATGTTTTATTCCTTTTTCATTAACCAGTCAGTTTTATACAAATCAACCGAAGCATCTCAATGTAACCTTTAATACTGAAACTGTCTCAGAGACTAACTAAGCTGGCCCCAGCTACCTGCCCCAGGCTATCTGCCCGAGGCAATCATCACCTGATTACCTGCCCTGTCATCTACCAGTCATTGTCAGCGTTCGCCACCGTAATAATTTATATATATTGCATTAGGCGTTAATAAAACTTATTTATTTATTTATAATTTATTTAGTCATCTAATTCATAGTTTACACAATTTATAATAAACTACTCATTTAGCCCAAAGTTCTAAGAAGCTCACTCCTCAATCTGGTTCTATAATATCCGTCCTATTCGTCTGTAAGAATAACCATTTTAGTTAGCGTTTACGCATGTAGCCGCTACCTCCGTCCCTATCTCACAAGGCGGAGGGTCATCTCCGTAATCATACATTATCTAGCGTCGCCTCAACACCTGTTCATACCTCTCACCCGCTCCGCATCTCACTCCCGCATCACCTACACCGACCCCCACCGAACACCGCTGCTATCTTATCGTCACAATCTTATCTAGACCAGTCTCTCTCTACCTGACACCTTACTCTCCCTAATCATTATCATTAATATTGTTCTTTCTCAAATCCGTACAGCTATATGAACTTCGTAATACTAGTTCCATACATTAAACAAAACAGTTTTCTCAAATCAATCGATTCAATTGTCAAAACCTTAGCTCATGTCCTCGCATTACTTCCCTCGCACATCTTGTTTATTAACCCAGTCATACCCGGTAAATAAGATCAAGTCAGTTACTGAGCTCCAGCTCTCGTCCCCGCCTTAGTTCTCTTTCGTATCTTTATAAATAATCCATCAATTCCCCTGAAATTTTTTACCCTCTGTATTTCAGACACCTTAAATAAGATCGTCAGTTACTGAACTCCAGCTCTCGTCCCCGCCTTAGTTCTCTTTCATATCTTTGTAAATAATCCATCAATTTCCCGAAAATTTAAAAGCAGACATACTTCAAAGTTAGTAAATAAGATCAAGTCAGTTACTGAGCTCCAGCTCTCGTCCCCACCTTAGTTCTCTCGCGTATCTTTGTAAATAACCCATCAATTTCCCTTAAATTTTTACCCTCTGTATTTCAGACATAGTAAATATGATGAAAACAATTATAAAACTCTAGCTCTTGTCCTCTGTCCGAGTTCACTCCTGTAAATTCATTACTATCAGTCCAAATCCCCCAGAGATTTAAACACCCAACTACATTTTCAGACATAGTAAATAAAACCAGTTCAGTTATCAAGTTTCAACTCTTGTCCCCCAGCTTAGTTCATTTTGTACAAGTTCTTTATTTCCAACTAAATCACCTGAGATTTAAGATCACCTTATTTCTAACGTAGTAAAATTAATCAGGGCATTAACCAAGCTACATTTCCTCAGCCTTAGATCATCGAACATAATTATATCCGACCAAGTTCCTCTCCAGCCTATCTGTTTATCAGAATAATTACATTACCCTCCCCTCCCCAACGTATCCAAACCTTCAATAATCATACTGTATTTGCATATTTTCTCTATATTCAGCTGTGTTCTTCACTTTTTGTCCATGTTTTCTGTGTTCATTCCATGTTCTACAAATGTTCACAGCATGCTCAGTTCAAATTTTTTCTGCCGTTTTCCCCGTATGTTCACTATGTTCTTTGTCATGTTTTCATGTGCATCATATGTTCTCTGTATAACTTTTATACTCAATATTCATGTTCTCAATGTTCTTAGCGCATTCTTCACATTTTTCCATGTTTTCTGTGTTCATTCCATGTTCTACAAATGTTCACAGCATGCTCAGTTCAAATTTTTTCTGCCGTTTTCCCCGTATGTTCACTATGTTCTTTGTCATGTTTTCATGTGCATCATATGTTCTCTGTATAACTTTTATACTCAATATTCATGTTCTCAATGTTCTTAGCGCATTCTTCACATTTTTCCATGTTTTCTGTGTTCATTCCATGTTCTACAAATGTTCACAGCATGCTCAGTTCAAATTTTTTCTGCCGTTTTCCCCGTATGTTCACTATGTTCTTTGTCATGTTTTCATGCACATCATATGTTCCCTGTATAACTTTTATACTCAATATTCATGTTCTCAATGTTCTTAGCCTGTTCTTCACATGTTCAGTGTTCATTCTTTGTATTCCCTATGTTCCTTATCATGTCTTCATATTCTCTATAAGTTCATATTCCCTGCATGTTCACTCTATTCATCAACTTTTTCTTACATGTTTTCTGTGTTCACCGTATGTTCACTGTGTTCATTCCCCTACTTAACCTCAATTTTTTATGTTCTTTGTTTATTTCATTCACTAACTAGTTCTTTGTCAAATAATATTATACTGCATTACAGTTCCCTCAACAATTTTAGTCACCAAGTTTTTATTTGCAAAACTATGTCAAAGTAATTCTCGTAGTCAACTTATTAGTTCTACCAACCCCGTTCTTAAACAAAATCTACACTTTATTCAGTTCCAAATTTACAAAGACAAACCTTTCTCGTAACTTCTTAACTAAAAATCTTTCGCCAATCAACTAAAACATAGTCACTTTCGTCATTTTTCAACTAAACTTATCCATAGTCAACAGAAAATTGTCAAAGGAAACTTCTTTCAGCACTTTCTTAACAGCCGCTATGTTTCATCAAGAAAAAATTGTCAAAGGAAACTTTCCAAAACTGTTCATAACTAGCTTTTATCCATCGTCAATCAACTAAAAATAATAACTCATCATTTCTTAACTAAACTTATTCCCCAGTCATCAGAAAATAACCGTGTTCTTCATGTTTCATTGTCATTTCATAACTAAAATTATCCATCAACAGAAAAAGCCATGTTCATCATGTTTTGTCTTTTTGCTTAACTAAAATTATGTTTTGTCAAGTAAGAAAAAATAACCAAAGATATCTTTCATCGCTGTTCTTAACTGACATTATACTTTGGGGAGCACAAAAATAGTCTCCCTCGTCATGTTTTGTCTTTTTCCTTAACTAAAGTATTCATCAGTCAACTAAAAAATAGTTACTTCATCATGTTTCCTTGTCATTTCTTACCTGAAATATCACTTCTCTCATTTAAAATAGTCAGGTGTAGCCTCTTTCCAACACTGTTCTTAACTAAAGTAACCTTTCACTTCGCTAGAATAGTCATATTCATCGTTGTTCCTAACTAAAATTATATGTCGTTAAGTAAGAAATATAGTCAAAGACACTCTTCGAGACATCAAGGACTTACTCAAAGACATCAAAGTTGCACTCAAAGACATCCTTTGAGACATCAAAGACATCCTTTAAGACTTCAATGGGACTCTTCGAGATATCAAAAGACACTCTCAAACGCTCAAAAATTTACTTGCATCCTCAAAGTTATTCTCAGAGGCATAAAAGTCATTCTCAGAGCTATCAAATTATTCTCGATGTCATCAAAAAGTATTTTCTCGTTCATCAAAGTTAATCTCAGAGTTAACAAAGGTAATCTCTAACTCACTCTCGTACATCAAAGTTGTTTCAAAGACATCAAAGTTAATCTCAGAGTTATCCAAAGATATTCTCATGTCCACAAAAGTTATTCTGAGCTATCAAAGTTAATCTCAAACATCTCCGTTCATAAAAGTTATTCTCTAAGAGCTATCAAAAGTTATTCTCAGTCATCAAAGTTATTCCAAGAGACGTCAAAGTTAATCCAAGACATCATCTTTCATCAAAGATATTCTCTCTAAGCCATCAATGTTCTTCTCTAAGACATAAAAGTCATTCTCTGTCATCAAAAAGTTATTCTCTGAGCTAACAAAATACTACTCATGTTCTCAAAGACATTCTCCAATTCATCAATGTTGTTTCAAATACATCAAAGTTAATCTCAGAGTTATCCAAAGACATTCTCAAAGTCATCTAAAGTTATTCTCTAAGACTTCAAAGTTATTCTAAGAGTTATCAAAAGTTATTCTCAGTCATGTTATGTTATTCTCTAACTCACTTCCATTCATCAAAGACATTCTCTAAGCCCTCAAAGTTATTCTCTAAGACAACAAAGTCATTCCCAGAGTCATCAAAAAGTTATTCTTCGAAACATAAAATTTGCTCTGTAAGATATCTTCGTTCATCAAACTTATTCTCAGAGATATCTAAAGTTATTCTCAGAACAATCAAAAGTTATTCTAAGACAACAAAAGTTATTCTCAGAGCTACCCAAAGCTATTCTCAGAGTCACCTTCGTTCGTCAGAGAAACTTTCAAAACATCTTTGTTCATCAAACTTGTTTTCAAAGTCATCAAAAGTTAATCTAAGACATCTTCTTTCATCAAAGTTATTTTCAGAGACATCTAAAGTTATTCTCAGAGTCATCAAAGTGATCTCTAATTCACCTTTGTTCTCCCAAAGTTGTTCTCTAAGACACCTTCGTTCATCAAAGAAACTCTCCTTCTTCCATCATGTTATTCTTTAAGACATCTTCAGTCATAAAATTTCTCTCCAAAATGTAACTAGTTCAGCTTTTCATACCAAACCTGCATTTCTGTTAAAACATATTTTCTTAGTTGTTTTACCCTAAAACTGTTCTCTGAACTACACTGTTCAAACCTACGTAACCTATCCTCTCTACCCAATGTTACTTAGTTAACGTAACGTTCCTAAACCTAACTTTACCTATCCTAACATAACTTACCTTACCTATCTTACCTAACTTTACCTATCTTACCTAACTTAACCTGCATAACCTAACTTTACCTATGTTACCTTACCTTACCTACCTTTCCTAACTTAACCTGCTTAACCTATCTTACCTAACTTTACCTATCTTACCTAACTTAACTTTCATAACCTAACTTTACCTATCCTAACATAACTTACCTTACCTTCCCTATCTTACCTAACTTTACCTATCCTAACATAACTTACTTTACCTATCATACCTAACTTAACCTAACTTTACCTATCCTAACTTAACTTACCTAACTTATTCTGCTTAACCTAACTTACCTACATTACCTAACTTAACCTGCTTAACCTAACTTACCTTACCTTACCTAACTTAACCTGCTTAACCTAACTTATTTAACTTATCTTACCTATCCTAACCTAACTTGCTTTACCTAACTTAATCTTACATTCCCAAACTGATGTATCCTAACTTATCTAGTCAACCCAGACATGATCTAACTTACATAAGTATTCCTTCTTGTCTTTTGTGTTTCGTCAATCATTGTCTCATATTCATTTACTCATTTCATTAGTTAATTTCTCAAATGGTCACTTATGGATTTCAAGTGCTATTTGTTAGAGATTGGATATTTAAGCATTTCAAAGAATTTTTGTTATATATGGGCATTTACTCATTTCAAGGGATAATTTCTCAAATGGACGTTTTTGCATTTCAAGTGTTATTTGTTTAAGATTTGGTGTTTAACCATTTCAAAGGATTTTTGTTATATATGGGAACTTACTCGTTTCAAGGGCTAATTTCTCAAATGGTCATTTTTGCAGATCAAGGGTTATTTGTTAAAGTTCATCAAGTTGCTCAAAAGTTGTATTTATTATGTTTGTTATCATATGTTCTTATTCCCCAACCCCTTAACCTAACCTCTTGTAATCTTAGTGTATTTGGTAGGTTCTATCATATGTTCTTATTCCCCAACCCTTTAACCTAACCTTTCAGATGTAGTTTATGGTGTTTTTGACGTATTTGTTGAATATATTATCCTTTTCCTAACCTTTCAGATTTAGTTTATTGTGTTTTTTGACGTATTTGTTGAATATATTATCCTTTTCCTAACCTTTCTGATGTAGTTTTGTTTCTCCTTTGTATATTTTTACCCAAACCCACCATCCCACTTAACCTTCTTTTACTTTGTTTTCACATATAAGTTCATTCTTTATCATAGTAATAATAAAAATTACAATAGTAAAGAATCAGATCTACTAAGACTTGAATTTGAGAAACAAGAGCTCAAGGGAGTGAGAGCATGAAAGAAGAGCAAGGAGTAGGAGAGAGGGGGCGGACGAAAATGGGACCGAAGAAGAGAGAATGAGAGAGAGAGTGTGGGCATGGGGGAACTAAGATTTGAATTTGAGAAAAAGAAAAATAAGAGAATGAGAGAGAGTGAGCGAAGGGGGATAGAATGGGTGCATTAAGACTTGAATTTGAGAAAGAAGAGAGCATTTGAGCAAATGAGTGAGTGAGAGGGGGAGGAAGAGAGAGAATAAGGGAGAGAGATAGAAAAGGAGGGTTAGAAGGAGTGGGAGTAAAACAAAGTAAAAGAAGGTTAAGTGGGATTGTGGGTTTGGGTAAAAATATACAAAGGAGAAACAAAACTACATCAGAAAGGTTAGGAAAAGGATAATATATTCAACAAATACGTCAAAAACACCATAAACTACATCTGAAAGGTTAGGTTAAAGGGTTGGGGAATAAGAACATATGATAGAACCTACCAAATACACTAAGATTACAAGAGGTTAGGTTAAGGGGTTGGGGAATAAGAACATATGATAGAACCTACCAAATACACTAAGATTACAAGAGGTTAGGTTAAGGGGTTGGGGAATAAGAACATATGATAGAACCTACCAAATACACTAAGATTACAAGAGGTTAGGTTAAGGGGTTGGGGAATAAGAACATATGATAACAAACATAATAAATACAACTTTTGAGCAACTTGATGAACTTTAACAAATAACCCTTGATCTGCAAAAATGACCATTTGAGAAATTAGCCCTTGAAACGAGTAAGTTCCCATATATAACAAAAATCCTTTGAAATGGTTAAACACCAAATCTTAAACAAATAACACTTGAAATGCAAAAACGTCCATTTGAGAAATTATCCCTTGAAATGAGTAAATGCCCATATATAACAAAAATTCTTTGAAATGCTTAAATATCCAATCTCTAACAAATAGCACTTGAAATCCATAAGTGACCATTTGAGAAATTAACTAATGAAATGAGTAAATGAATATGAGACAATGATTGACGAAACACAAAAGACAAGAAGGAATACTTATGTAAGTTAGATCATGTCTGGTTTGACTAGATAAGTTAGGATACATCAGTTTGGGAATGTAAGATTAAGTTAGGTAAAGCAAGTTAGGTTAGGATAGGTAAGATAAGTTAAATAAGTTAGGTTAAGCAGGTTAAGTTAGGTAAGGTAAGGTAAGTTAGGTTAAGCAGGTTAAGTTAGGTAATGTAGGTAAGTTAGGTTAAGCAGAATAAGTTAGGTAAGTTAAGTTAGGATAGGTAAAGTTAGGTTAAGTTAGGTATGATAGGTAAGGTAAGTTATGTTAGGATAGGTAAAGTTAGGTAAGATAGGGAAGGTAAGTTATGTTAGGATAGGTAAAGTTAGGTTATGAAAGTTAGGTAAGATAGGTAAAGTTAGGTAAGATAGGTAAGATAGGTTAAGCAGGTTAAGTTAGGAAAGGTAGGTAAGGTAAGGTAACATAGGTAAAGTTAGGTTAGGTAAGATAGGTAAGGTAAGGTAACATAGGTAAAGTTAGGTTATGCAGGTTAAGTTAGGTAAGATAGGTAAAGTTACGTAAGATAGGTAAGGTAAGTTATGTTAGGATAGGTAAAGTTAGGTTTAGGAACGTTACGTTAACTAAGTAACATTGGGTGGAGAGGATAGGTTACGTAGGTTTGAACAGTGTAGTTCAGAGAACAGTTTTAGGGTAAAACAACTAAGAAAATATGTTTTAACAGAAATGCAGGTTTGGTATGAAAAGCTGAACTAGTTACATTTTGGAGAGAAATTTTATGACTGAAGATGTCTTAAAGAATAACATGATGGAAGAAGGAGAGTTTCTTTGATGAACGAAGGTGTCTTAGAGAACAACTTTGGGAGAACAAAGGTGAATTAGAGATCACTTTGATGACTCTGAAAATAACTTTGATGAAAGAAGATGTCTTAGATTAACTTTTGATGACTTTGAAAACAAGTTTGATGAACAAAGATGTTTTGAAAGTTTCTCTGACGAACGAAGGTGACTCTGAGAATAGCTTTGGGTAGCTCTGAGAATAACTTTTGTTGTCTTAGAATAACTTTTGATTGTTCTGAGAATAACTTTAGATATCTCTGAGAATAAGTTTGATGAACGAAGATATCTTACAGAGCAAATTTTATGTTTCGAAGAATAACTTTTTGATGACTCTGGGAATGACTTTGTTGTCTTAGAGAATAACTTTGAGGGCTTAGAGAATGTCTTTGATGAATGGAAGTGAGTTAGAGAATAACATAACATGACTGAGAATAACTTTTGATAACTCTTAGAATAACTTTGATGTCTTAGAGAATAACTTTAGATGACTTTGAGAATGTCTTTGGATAACTCTGAGATTAACTTTGATGTCTTTGAAACAACATTGATGAATTGGAGAATGTCTTTGAGAACATGAGTAGTATTTTGTTAGCTCAGAGAATAACTTTTTGATGACATAGAGAATGACTTTTATGTCTTAGAGAAGAACATTGATGGCTTAGAGAGAATATCTTTGATGAAAGATGATGTCTTGGATTAACTTTGACGTCTCTTGGAATAACTTTGATGACTGAGAATAACTTTTGATTGCTCTTAGAGAATAACTTTTATGAACGGAGATGTTTGAGATTAACTTTTGTGGACATGAGAATATCTTTGGATAACTCTGAGATTAACTTTGATGTCTTTGAAACAACTTTGATGTTCGAGAGTGAGTTAGAGATTACCTTTGTTAACTCTGAGATTAACTTTGATGAACGAGAAAATACTTTTTGATGACATCGAGAATAATTTGATAGATCTGAGAATGACTTTTATGCCTCTGAGAATAACTTTGAGGATGCAAGTAAATTTTTGAGCGTTTGAGAGTGTCTTTTGATATCTCGAAGAGTCCCATTGAAGTCTTAAAGGATGTCTTTGATGTCTCAAAGGATGTCTTTGAGTGCAACTTTGATGTCTTTGAGTAAGTCCTTGATGTCTCGAAGAGTGTCTTTGACTATATTTCTTACTTAACGACATATAATTTTAGTTAGGAACAACGATGAATATGACTATTCTAGCGAAGTGAAAGGTTACTTTAGTTAAGAACAGTGTTGGAAAGAGGCTACACCTGACTATTTTAAATGAGAGAAGTGATATTTCAGGTAAGAAATGACAAGGAAACATGATGAAGTAACTATTTTTTAGTTGACTGATGAATACTTTAGTTAAGGAAAAAGACAAAACATGACGAGGGAGACTATTTTTGTGCTCCCCAAAGTATAATGTCAGTTAAGAACAGCGATGAAAGATATCTTTGGTTATTTTTTCTTACTTGACAAAACATAATTTTAGTTAAGCAAAAAGACAAAACATGATGAACATGGCTTTTTCTGTTGATTGATGGATAATTTTAGTTATGAAATGACAATGAAACATGAAGAACACGGTTATTTTCTGATGACTGGGGAATAAGTTTAGTTAAGAAATGATGAAAGTTATTATTTTTAGTTGATTGACGATGGATAAAAGCTAGTTATGAACAGTTTTGGAAAGTTTCCTTTGACAATTTTTTCTTGATGAAACATAGCGGCTGTTAAGAAAGTGCTGAAAGAAGTTTCCTTTGACAATTTTCTGTTGACTATGGATAAGTTTAGTTGAAAAATGACGAAAGTGACTATGTTTTAGTTGATTGGCGAAAGATTTTTAGTTAAGAAGTTACGAGAAAGGTTTGTCTTTGTAAATTTGGAACTGAATAAAGTGTAGATTTTGTTTAAGAACGGGGTTGGTAGAACTAATAAGTTGACTACGAGAATTACTTTGACATAGTTTTGCAAATAAAAACTTGGTGACTAAAATTGTTGAGGGAACTGTAATGCAGTATAATATTATTTGACAAAGAACTAGTTAGTGAATGAAAGAAACAAAGAACATAAAAAATTGAGGTTAAGTAGGGGAATGAACACAGTGAACATACGGTGAACACAGAAAACATGTAAGAAAAAGTTGATGAATAGAGTGAACATGCAGGGAATATGAACTTATAGAGAATATGAAGACATGATAAGGAACATAGGGAATACAAAGAATGAACACTGAACATGTGAAGAACAGGCTAAGAACATTGAGAACATGAATATTGAGTATAAAAGTTATACAGGGAACATATGATGTGCATGAAAACATGACAAAGAACATAGTGAACATACGGGGAAAGCGGTAGAAAAGAATTGAACTGAGCATGCTGTGAACATTTATAGAACATGGAATGAATGCAGAAAAACATGGAAAAATGTGAAGAATGCGCTAAGAACATTGAGAACATGAATATTGAGTATAAAAGTTATACAGAGAACATATGATGCACATGAAAACATGACAAAGAACATAGTGAACATACGGGGAAAACGGCAGAAAAAATTTGAACTGAGCATGCTGTGAACATTTGTAGAACATGGAATGAACACAGAAAACATGGAAAAATGTGAAGAATGCGCTAAGAACATTGAGAACATGAATATTGAGTATAAAAGTTATACAGAGAACATATGATGCACATGAAAACATGACAAAGAACATAGTGAACATACGGGGAAAACGGCAGAAAAAATTTGAACTGAGCATGCTGTGAACATTTGTAGAACATGGAATGAACACAGAAAACATGGAAAAATGTGAAGAATGCGCTAAGAACATTGAGAACATGAATATTGAGTATAAAAGTTATACAGAGAACATATGATGCACATGAAAACATGACAAAGAACATAGTGAACATACAGGGAAAACGGCAGAAAAAATTTGAACTGAGCATGCTGTGAACATTTGTAGAACATGGAATGAACACAGAAAACATGGACAAAAAGTGAAGAACACAGCTGAATATAGAGAAAATATGCAAATACAGTATGATTATTGAAGGTTTGGATACGTTGGGGAGGGGAGGGTAATGTAATTATTCTGATAAACAGATAGGCTGGAGAGGAACTTGGTCGGATATAATTATGTTCGATGATCTAAGGCTGAGGAAATGTAGCTTGGTTAATGCCCTGATTAATTTTACTACGTTAGAAATAAGGTGATCTTAAATCTCAGGTGATTTAGTTGGAAATAAAGAACTTGTACAAAATGAACTAAGCTGGGGGACAAGAGTTGAAACTTGATAACTGAACTGGTTTTATTTACTATGTCTGAAAATGTAGTTGGGTGTTTAAATCTCTGGGGGATTTGGACTGATAGTAATGAATTTACAGGAGTGAACTCGGACAGAGGACAAGAGCTAGAGTTTTATAATTGTTTTCATCATATTTACTATGTCTGAAATACAGAGGGTAAAAATTTAAGGGAAATTGATGGGTTATTTACAAAGATACGCGAGAGAACTAAGGTGGGGACGAGAGCTGGAGCTCAGTAACTGACTTGATCTTATTTACTAACTTTGAAGTATGTCTGCTTTTTAATTTTCGGGAAATTGATGGATTATTTACAAAGATATGAAAGAGAACTAAGGCGGGGACGAGAGCTGGAGTTCAGTAACTGACTTGATCTTATTTACGGTGTCTGAAATACAGAGGGTAAAAAATTTCAGGGGAATTGATGGATTATTTACAAAGATACGAAAGAGAACTAAGGCGGGGACGAGAGCTGGAGCTCAGTAACTGACTTGATCTTATTTACCGGGTATGACTGGGTTAATAAACAAGATGTGCGAGGGAAGTAATGCGAGGACATGAGCTAAGGTTTTGACAATTGAATCGATTGATTTGAGAAAACTGTTTTGTTTAATGTATGGAACTAGTATTACGAAGTTCATATAGCTGTACGGATTTGAGAAAGAACAATATTAATGATAATGATTAGGGAGAGTAAGGTGTCAGGTAGAGAGAGACTGGTCTAGATAAGATTGTGACGATAAGATAGCAGCGGTGTTCGGTGGGGGTCGGTGTAGGTGATGCGGGAGTGAGATGTGGAGCGGGTGAGAGGTATGAACAGGTGTTGAGGCGACGCTAGATAATGTATGATTACGGAGATGACCCTCCGCCTTGTGAGATAGGGACGGAGGTAGCGGCTACATGCGTAAACGCTAACTAAAATGGTTATTCTTACAGACGAATAGGACGGATATTATAGAACCAGATTGAGGAGTGAGCTTCTTAGAACTTTGGGCTAAATGAGTAGTTTATTATAAATTGTGTAAACTATGAATTAGATGACTAAATAAATTATAAATAAATAAATAAGTTTTATTAACGCCTAATGCAATATATATAAATTATTACGGTGGCGAACGCTGACAATGACTGGTAGATGACAGGGCAGGTAATCAGGTGATGATTGCCTCGGGCAGATAGCCTGGGGCAGGTAGCTGGGGCCAGCTTAGTTAGTCTGAGACAGTTTCAGTATTAAAGGTTACATTGAGATGCTTCGGTTGATTTGTATAAAACTGACTGGTTAATGAAAAAGGAATAAAACATTAGTATGTCAGAAAATAGGAAGAGAGAGAATAATATGAAGTGGAGAGAGAGAGAGGAGGGACGGTCCAGATATTATGGAGAAGATAAGATAAGATATGATAAGAGGAGACCTACACGAAGCGTCTGGCTGGCTGGGCTTAAGGTAAATAAAGGTGACGCGAGAGATTGCGAGGTAAGGGGGGGAGGGAGGTGATGTGAGGTACGAACCCCTGAAAACCCTGACTTACACAGATAACTTTCTAAATTTACATGAATAACTAAGGCTTACATAGACGATTTTTGTAAGTTGAAAACATGTAAAATATGTCCGTAGAGTTCTCCTGGAAACCCTAAAGAGCTACATACGTTATTTGAATTTCTCCCATAAGCCCTTAACAAACTTCTAAGTCTTGGAAATTATTTTCATCATAAGAAATCCTTACTTCTAAAATCTGTGACTGACAAAATTTACCTGAAAACCCCCAAGCGCTACACACGAATTTCCAGAAAAAAAAAAAAGTTACCTGTGGACTGTACAGTCCACAGGGGTCCTCTCCCCCCCAAAAAAAGGTACCTGTGGCACGTCATCCCTACTACTTAGAGGTGATGGTGGTGGTGTAGAGGTGATGGTGGTGGTGTAGAGGTGATGGTGGTGGTAGATTATTATATAACACGGGCGGTGGATCATTATACAACACGGGCGGTGGGTCATTATACAACACGGGCGGTGGGTCATTATACAACACAGTCATTATACAGCAAGGTTGGTGGGTCATTATACAGCAAGATTGGTGGGTCATTATACAGCAAGATTGGTGGGTCATTATACAGCAAGATTGGTGGGTCATTATCCAGCGAGGTTGGTGGGTCATTATGCAGCGAGGCTGGTGGGTCATTATACAACAAAATTAGTGGGTCATTATACAGCGAGGTTGGTGGGTCATTATACAGCAAGGTTGGTGGGTCATTATACAGGAAGGTTGGTGGGTCATTATACAGGAAGGTTGGTGGGTCATTTTTCAGCAAGGTTGGTGGGTCATTATGCAGCGAGGCTGGTGGGTCATTATACAACAAAATTAGTGGGTCATTATACAGCGAGGTTGGTGGGTAATTATACAGGAAGGTTGGTTGGTCATTATTCAGCAAGGTTGGTGGGTCATTATACAGCGAGGCTGATGGGTCATTATATTTCACCATCCGGTCTTGCACTGGGACTATTTTGGTCTCTGGCTTGACGCTGTCCAAGTTTGTGGCGTCAGACCCACTGGGTGTACGTGGTGACGACCACTGGGTGTACGTGGTGACGACCACTGGGTGTACGTGGCGACGACCACTGGGTGTACGTGGTGACGACCACTGGGTGTACGTGGTGACGACCACTGGGTGTACGTGGTGACGACCACTGGGTGTACGTGGTGACGACCACTGGGTGTACGTGGCGACGACCACTGGGTGTACGTGGCGACGACCACTGGGTGTACGTGGTGACGACCACTGAGTGTACGTGGTGACGACCACTGGGTGTACGTGGTGACGACCACTGAGTGTACGTGGCGACGACCACTGAGTGTACGTGGCGACGACCACTGAGTGTACGTGGCGACGACCACTGGGTGTACGTGGCGACGACCCCTGGGTGTACGTGGTGACGACCACTGGGTGTACGTGGCGACGACCCCTGGGTGTACGTGGTGACGACCACTGGGTGTACGTGGCGACGACCCCTGGGTGTACGTGGTGACGACCACTGAGTGTACGTGGCGACGACCCCTGGGTGTACGTGGTGACGACCCCTGGGTGTACGTGGCGACGACCCCTGGGTGTACGTGGTGACGACCCCTGGGTGTACGTGGTGACGACCCCTGGGTGTACGTGGCGACGACCCCTGGGTGTACGTGGTGACGACCACTGAGTGTACGTGGCGACGACCCCTGGGTGTACGTGGTGACGACCCCTGAGTGTACGTGGCGACGACCCCTGGGTGTACGTGGTGACGACCCCTGGGTGTACGTGGCGACGACCCCTGGGTGTACGTGGCGACGACCCCTGGGTGTACGTGGCGACGACCACTGGGTGTACGTGGCGACGACCACTGAGTGTACGTGGCGACGACCACTGAGTGTACGTGGCGACGACCCCTGGGTGTACGTGGCGACGACCCCTGGGTGTACGTGGTGACGACCCCTGGGTGTACGTGGTGACGACCACTGGGTGTACGTGGCGACGACCCCTGGGTGTACGTGGTGACGACCCCTGGGTGTACGTGGCGACGACCCCTGGGTGTACGTGGTGACGACCCCTGGGTGTACGTGGTGACGACCCCTGGGTGTACGTGGTGACGACCACTGAGTGTACGTGGTGACGACCCCTGGGTGTACGTGGTGACGACCACTGGGTGTACGTGGCGACGACCCCTGGGTGTACGTGGTGACGACCACTGGGTGTACGTGGTGACGACCACTGAGTGTACGTGGTGACGACCACTGGGTGTACGTGGTGACGACCACTGAGTGTACGTGGTGACGACCACTGAGTGTACGTGGTGACGACCACTGAGTGTACGTGGTGACGACCACTGGGTGTACGTGGTGACGACCACTGGGTGTACGTGGTGACGACCACTGGGTGTACGTGGTGACGACCACTGGGTGTACGTGGTGACGACCACTGGGTGTACGTGGTGACGACCTCGTACTAGTCTGGTGGCAAGCCTTTGAACCTTTTTCCAGTTTAGTCTTATGCTTGACTAGATATGGACTCCATACTGGAGCCGCATACTCCAGGAATGGTCTGACATATGTGGTATATAATGTTCTGAAAGATTCCTTACCGGAGTTTCTAAAGGCCGTTCTTATGTTAGCCAACCTGACATATGCCGCTGATGTTAGCCTCTTGATATGGGCTTCAGGGGACAGGTCTGGCGTGATATCAACCCCCAGAGCCTTCTCTCTCTGACTCTTGAAGTATTTCATCTCCAAAATGATACCTTGTAACTGGTCTCCTACTCCCTACCCCTAACTTCATTACATTAAATTTGCTTGGGTTAAATTCTAACAACCATTTGTTCGACCATTCCTGCCGCTTGTCCAGGTCTTCTTGAAGCCTCAAGCTGTCCTGCTTTGTCTTAATCCTTCTCATAATTTTGGCATCGTCCGCAAACATTGAGAGGAATGAGTCTATACCCTCCGGGAGATCATTTACGTATATCAGAAACAGGATAGGTCCGAGTACCAGGATAGGTCCCCTGTGGGACTCCACTGGTGACTTCACGATAATCGGAGGTCTCACCCCTCACCGTAACTCTCTGCTTCCTATTGCTTAAATACTCCCTTATCCACTGGAGCGCCCTACCAGTTACTCCTGCCTGTTTCTCCAGCTTGTGTGTGTGTGTGTGTGTGTGTGTGTGTGTGTGTGTGTGTGTGTGTGTGTGTGTGTGGAGGCTGTTGTGAGTGCACCTGAACACAACCCGAGCTCCGTGTTTCCCAGTCGTGTTGTCGTGCCTATATCTGGGCTGACGGCAGAGTTGTGTGTTGATGAACTATTTACAGTTTGTCTCTCACTCTCACTTTATCTTTCCCCTCTAGCACATGTCTCGCCCCTTCCCCTCTTCTTCTCAGTAATTCCCCTCACAGCAACCCCCTTCACCAGCGGCATACCCTTCAGATATAACCTCCCGCAGCACCATACTCACAGCAACACCCCTCCCAGCATCACCCCTCCAAACTTGACCCCCCCCCCAGAGTGCCCCCGTCCCGTAGCCCCGCCGCATCATCCCCCAGCAGTAACGACCGTTGTGGTGCCCCACAGATGCGGGTGATGCTGCAGGTGTGGATGCTGGTGCCTGGGACCCGGGCCCGCAGGGTGCTGCTCCTCCTCCTGCTCATCAGCCTCCTGCTCGCCTCCCAGATCGTCACTCATCACGCCCGTCCAGGTGAGTCCTCGAGACGCCCAGGTGAGTCCTCAAGAGTCATGAGTAGTAGTAGGCATCCATCAGTGTCAGGAGACTATGGAGTTGCTCTCTGGTTGTCGGACTGGAGCGGCCTCTCCCGGGCGCAAAGCCAGAGTAGGTTGATACGGAGGAGAAGCTGTTACCCAAGCAGCAGGTTTCCCCTCGGAACCCCGAAAGTCTCCAATGGAAAGGCAAACGCCAATACGATTGGTTCCAGCGCCGTCGCAGGAACTGTCAGAACGAGGATGAAGGCAACAACGAACTGCCCCCAGGGGGCTCCAGCTCCGGGGTTGACCTCGAAGTTGGTGCAAGAAGACACAGGGACGCCAGACCCGGAGACCGCCGTGGTCGGGGCCGGAGAAGAACCACCCCAGCAAGGGCAAGAACGACCCCAGTCTCCTGAAGCAGAGCCTGGGGGGCCGCCCGAGCCCCGGGGGGCGGACGGCCCGGTCCCGTACCTACGGGTTCCAGACACAGGTCGTCGCAGCCCTCTTCCACCCGAGGCCCGTTCCCTTCATGACCCAGCAGCAGGAAGAGTGATAATTATTAAATACAACAATTATTATTACAATAATTTTTATAATAATATAACTAATTAATAATTATTCACAAGTGTCATTATAGTGTACACGAGTGTCATTATAGTGTACACGAGTGTCATTATAGTGTACACGAGTGTCATTATAGTGTACACGAGTGTCATTATAGTGTACACGAGTGTCATTATAGTGTACACGAGTGTCATTATAGTGTACACGAGTGTCATTATAGTGTACACGAGTGTCATTATAGTGTACACGAGTGTCATTATAGTGTACACGAGTGTCATTATAGTGTACACGAGTGTCATTATAGTGTACACGAGTGTCATTATAGTGTACACGAGTGTCATTATAGTGTACACGAGTGTCATTATAGTGTACACGAGTGTCATTATAGTGTACACGAGTGTCATTATAGTGTACACGAGTGTCATTATAGTGTACACGAGTGTCATTATAGTGTACACGAGTGCCATTATAGTGTACACGGGTGTCATTATAGTGTACACGAGTGCCATTATAGTGTACACGGGTGCCATTATAGTGTACACGGGTGTCATTATAGTGTACACGGGTGCCATTATAGTGTACACGGGTGTCATTATAGTGTACAAGGGTGCCATTATAGTGTACAAGGGTGCCATTATAGTGTACAAGGGTGCCATTATAGTGTACAAGGGTGCCATTATAGTGTACAAGGGTGCCATTATAGTGTACAAGGGTGTCATTATAGTGTACACGGGTGCCATTATAGTGTACAAGGGTGCCATTATAGTGTACACGGGTGTCATTATAGTGTACACGGGTGCCATTATAGTGTACAAGGGTGCCATTATAGTGTACAAGGGTGCCATTAAAGTGTACAAGGGTGCCATTAAAGTGTACAAGGGTGCCATTATAGTGTACACGGGTGCCATTATAGTGTACACAAGTGTCATTATAGTGTACACGAGTGTCATTATAGTGTACACGGGTGTCATTATAGTGTACACGAGTGTCATTATAGTGTACACGAGTGTCATTATAGTGTACACAAGTGACAGTAAAGTGTACAAAGGTGACAGTAAAGTGTACACAGCTTCCAGTGAGAGTACAGTACACATACGTGACTTAACAAGGCGGGGTTCTAAACACTACAAGAAACCTTAAACAAATGTCTTCACTCATTCACAACCAAGACTTTAAGTGGCTCTCTGCCGCACTGGTCAAACTTATGTTAGCTCTTGATCATTGTGTTCTCAGGGTGGCTCCCAGCCATGTGGCGAGGTGGCTCCCAGCCATGTGGCGAGGTGGCTCCCAGCCATGTGGCGAGGTGGCTCCCAGCCATGTGGCGAGGTGGCTCCCAGCCATGTGGCGAGGTGGCTCCCAGCCATGTGGCGAGGTGGCTCCCAGCCATGTGGCGAGGTGGCTCCCAGCCATGTGGCGAGGTGGCTCCCAACCAAGTGGTGAGGCTGCTCCCCGGTATGTTGCGAGGTGGCTCCCCGGTATGTGACGAGGTGGCTCCCAGGCATGTGGCGAGGTGGCTCCCGGGCATGTGGCGAGGTTCCTGCAAGATTTAAGGCAATCGTCAGTGGCGTGTTTTTGCGGATCCCCGACCGCAAAAACATGGAACGCTCCCATGTTTTTATCAATCCTCAAGAAATGTGTCGAGGTTCTTATGTCTCGTAACTGATTTGTCAACCAGGCCTACTCAGGCCAATATTTGTCAAGAGAAACCGGATATTAACAGACCAGTTGCCTCAGGAGGAACCTGAGTTCACTCACCTTTGGTTGCGCTTCCATCCTTCCATCACAAGTGGTCGGCCGCCCGGGACTGAGCATACAGCCCTGCTCTTGTGCCGAGTAAGTCCACTACGGGCTCACCATAACCCGTATTGCTTGCCGCTCCTGTGCCGGGTAAGTCCACTACGGGCTCACCATAACCCGTGCTACTTGCAACTTTTTGTTCCGAGTGGCTGAATCTAAAACGACAACAACACCGAGGACTTGCTTGCCCGCTGGGCGCCAGAAACTTGCTTGATCGGCTGTGTACCACCTCACCTGGTCCTCTGAAATATCATTAACCTGCTCCGGTTTCACTCGACACAAGACAAGCGGAGTAGCGCCTGCTGACGCCTGCTTAAAAAGCAAAGAAACCAGCTCTCTGTTTTCCCAATCATCCTCACCCAAACACTGTAGACTGGCTAGTCTTGAAGACAAGGACCCAGATTCACGAAACAGTTGCGCAAGTACTTACGAACCTCTACATCTTTCATCATTATTTGACGGCTTTGGTTACATTTATTAAACAGTTTACAAGCATGAAAACTTGTCAATCAACTGTTCTTATTGTTATAAACAGCCTCCTGGTGCTTCGCAGCTCATTAACTGTTTAATAATTGTAAACAAAGCCGCCAAAGATTTAGAAAAGATGGACAGGTTCGTAAGTGCTTGCGTAACTGCTTCGTGAATCTGGCCCAAGGGCACAGGAGAGGGAGAGGGGGTGATAACCATGTGTGGAGGAGAGACAAGTCATAGTACAGCGGTATGCATGTCGTCGACAGAGCCACCCAGATACGCCAGCAGACGCCATTCTGATGGCTTCTCGTGGCTCCTGTACCTTGAGGTTCTAATCTATGCCTACCATAGATTAGAACATTTTACTGTACACAGGTGACAGTATAGTGTATATAAGTAACATTACAGTGTACACATGTGACAATAATGAACACAGATAACAGTATAGTGTACATATGCGACAGTATAGTGTCTATGGACGACAATATAGTGAACACAAGGAACAGGACAGGTACAGGATGATGACTTTCTAGACCAGCATCCGTTGATGGTAGATGGTGTGCCTAGACCGTGGAGTACCCCCATCAAGAAGCGCGGACCTCATCCCTGATTGCTCAAACGTAATGGAATTATAATACTCCTGGAAGACCATACGCTGTTCGAAGAGGATATAACTTTATAAAGGCAGTTGGAACAGTATCATAACCTGGTAGATTCCGAGACAAAAATATCTAGCAAATATAAACGCGAGAAAAATAGCGGCCATCCTCAGTAATATCTAAAAGCATGGTGCCACCAGTATACTGTGATGGAACATTGCTTCTCTTAGAAAACTATATTCTGACTTCCATCACAAGGATATGACTGAAGACATAGATATTGTTCCCCTTGCAAGAAAATCTAATTCCTGTTGGTAACACCCCGTAAAATTCGTTAAAAACAAGTGTTTGACGAATCAAGACGCACATGTTTTACGTATCTTAAAAATGAATGCCCTTAAGCCACTCCCCGCTCAAGAAGAAAATGAAGGAGATAGGTTTCAGTATCATGGTATCTAGGAACACGTGGGTTAACTCTGCACTAAATCTATATAAATAAAAATTAAAATGTTCGTTTCTTCAAAATCGCTAATCTCCGAAAGTTCTTCACCGATTGCTTTGAAATTTTCACACAAAGTTCCATTCGCATCCGAGCGGGTTTTTATATGCATACTATATAGATGTCACGTCTGTGACAGGAAAAAAAAAATGTTTTTTTTTTTTTAACTGTTTTTATGTGAGGGAAATCTTCGAAACCTCTTTACCGATTACTTTAAAATTTTAACACAACGTTGCATTCGAATAGGCGCGTGTTTTTATATACCTACTATATACATGCCTCACCTGTGACAGGTAAAAACATGTTATTTTTGGAAAACAACGCCATTTGTTGGACGTAAGAGCAACACACGCTGTAATCTCCTAAATTTTTTCACTGATTGCCTTGAAATTTTGACACAACCTTCCATTTGAATACACCTGTGTTTTTATATACCTTCTATATAGATGCCATACCTGTAAGAGGTAAAAACATGCTTTTTGGAAAAACAGCGCCATCTGTTGCATGTAAGAGCAACACAATACTAATACTAAATATGTTATGTTTCAATTTCAATGTTTTTGATTGCTTAATAGGCCGAGTGATTATCTTTATTTTCCATAAATTATTTCCAATTGGTTTATTTGAATTATTATTATTATAGTATACTATGAACATAAAATATTGACTTAGTTATATTAGTTTAGGCTAGCTTAAGATAGGTTAAGATAGGTTAGGTTAGGTAGGGTAGTTTAGTTTCGGTCATATATCTACGTTATTTTTAACTCAAAACAAATAAAATGAACTCATACATAATGAAATAGATTGGTCTATCATTTCATAAGAAAAAAATTAGAAAAATATGTAAATTCAGGAAAACTTGGCTTATTATGCAAATTGGGCCTTGCATAGCAGGCCGAGTACGACGTTCTGGCTACTAGGTACAACATGTATATATATATATATATATATATATATGTCGTACCTAGTAGCCAAAACGCACTTCTCAGCCTACTATGCAAGGCCTGATTTGCCTAATAAGCCAAGTTTTCATGAATTAATTGTTTTTCGACTACCTAACCTACCTAACCTAACCTAACCTAACTTTTTCGGCTACCTAACCTAACCTAACCTATAAAGATAGGTTAGGTTAGGTAGGGTTGGGTAGGTTCGGTCATATATCTACGTTAATTTTAACTCCAATAAAAAAAAATTGACCTCATACATAATGAAATTGGTAGCTTTATCATTTCATAAGAAAAAAATTAGAGAAAATATATTAATTCAGGAAAACTTGGCTTATTAGGCAAATCGGGCCTTGAATAGTAGGCCAAAAAGTGAGTTCTGGCTACTAGGTACGACATATATATATATATATATATATATATATATATATATATATATGCGAACAAGCCTGAATAGTCCCCAGGACTATATGCGACTGAAAACTCACACCCCAGATATATATATATATATATATATATATATATATATATATATATATATATATATAATGTCGTACCTAGTAGCCAGAACGCACTTCTCAGCCTACTATGCAAGGCCCAATTTGCCTAATAAGCCAAGTTTTCATGAATTAATTTATTTTCGACAACCTAACCTACCTAACCTAACCTAACTTTTTCGGCTACCTAACCTAACCTATAAAGATAGGTTAGGTTAGGTTAGGTAGGGTTGGTTAGGTTCGGTCATATATCTACGTTAATTTTAACTCCAATAAAAAAATTGACCTCATACACAATGAAATGGGTAGCTTTATCATTTCATAAGAAAAAATTTAGAGAAAATATATAATTCAGGAAAACTTGGCTTATTAGGCAAATCGGGCCTTGCATAATAGGCCGAGAAGTGCATTCTGGCTACTAGGTACTATTATATATATTATATATATATATATATATATATATATATATATATATATATATAATATATATAATAGTACCTAGTAGCCAGAATGCACTTCTCGGCCTATTATGCAAGGCCCGATTTGCCTAATAAGCCAAGTTTTCCTGAATTAATATATTTTCTCTAAATTTTTTCTTATGAAATGATAAAGCTACCCATTTCATTGTGTATGAGGTGAATTTTTTTATTGGAGTTAAAATTAACGTAGATATATGACCGAACCTAACCAACCCTACCTAACCTAACCTAACCTATCTTTATAGGTTAGGTTAGGTAGCCGAAAAAGTTAGGTTAGGTTAGGTAGGTTAGGTTGTCGAAAATAAATTAATTCATGAAAACTTGGCTTATTAGGCAAATTGGGCCTTGCATAGTAGGCTGAGAAGTGCGTTCTGGCTACTAGGTACGACATTATATATATATATATATATATATATATATATATATATATATATATATATATATATATCTGGGGTGTGAGTTTTCAGTCGCATATAGTCCTGGGGACTATTCAGGCTTGTTCGCATATATATATATATATATATATATATATATATATATATATATATATATATATATATATATATATATATATATATATATATATATATATATATGCGAACAAGCCTGAATAGTCCCCAGGACTATATGCGACTGAAAACTCACACCCCAGATATATATATATATATATATATATATATATATATATATATATATATATATATATATATATAATGTCGTACCTAGTAGCCAGAACGCACTTCTCAGCCTACTATGCAAGGCCCAATTTGCCTAATAAGCCAAGTTTTCATGAATTAATTTATTTTCGACAACCTAACCTACCTAACCTAACCTAACTTTTTCGGCTACCTAACCTAACCTATAAAGATAGGTTAGGTTAGGTTAGGTAGGGTTGGTTAGGTTCGGTCATATATCTACGTTAATTTTAACTCCAATAAAAAAATTCACCTCATACACAATGAAATGGGTAGCTTTATCATTTCATAAGAAAAAATTTAGAGAAAATATATTAATTCAGGAAAACTTGGCTTATTAGGCAAATCGGGCCTTGCATAATAGGCCGAGAAGTGCATTCTGGCTACTAGGTACTATTATATATATTATATATATATATATATATATATATATATATATATATATATATATAATATATATAATAGTACCTAGTAGCCAGAATGCACTTCTCGGCCTATTATGCAAGGCCCGATTTGCCTAATAAGCCAAGTTTTCCTGAATTATATATTTTCTCTAAATTTTTTCTTATGAAATGATAAAGCTACCCATTTCATTGTGTATGAGGTCAATTTTTTTATTGGAGTTAAAATTAACGTAGATATATGACCGAACCTAACCAACCCTACCTAACCTAACCTAACCTATCTTTATAGGTTAGGTTAGGTAGCCGAAAAAGTTAGGTTAGGTTAGGTAGGTTAGGTAGTCGAAAAACAATTAATTCATGAAAACTTGGCTTACTAGGCAAATTTGGCCTTGCATAGTAGGCTGAGAAGTGAGTTCTGGCTACTAGGTACGACATATATATATATATATATATATATATATATATATATATATATATATATATATATATATATATCTGGGGTGTGAGTTTTCAGTCGCATATAGTCCTGGGGACTATTCAGGCTTGTTCGCATATATATATATATATATATATATATATATATATATATATGTCGTACCTAGTAGCCAGAACTCACTTTTTGGCCTACTATTCAAGGCCCGATTTGCCTAATAAGCCAAGTTTTCCTGAATTAATATATTTTTTCTATTTTTTTTCTTATGAAATGATAAAGCTACCCATTTCATTATGTATGAGGTCAATTTTTTTTTATTGGAGTTAAAATTAACGTAGATATATGACCGAACCTAACCAACCCTACCTAACCTAACCTAACCTATCTTTATAGGTTAGGTTTGGTTAGGTAGCCGAAAAAGTTAGGTTAGGTTAGGTAGGTTAGGTAGTCGAAAAACAATTAATTCATGAAAACTTGGCTTACTAGGCAAATTTGGCCTTGCATAGTAGGCTGAGAAGTGAGTTCTGGCTACTAGGTACGACATATATATATATATATATATATATATATATATATATATATATATATATATATATATATATATCTGGGGTGTGAGTTTTCAGTCGCATATAGTCCTGGGGACTATTCAGGCTTGTTCGCATATATATATATATATATATATATATATATATATATATATATATATGTCGTACCTAGTAGCCAGAACGCACTTGTCAGCCTACTATGCAAGGCCAAATTTGCCTAATAAGCCAAGTTTTCCTGAATTAATATATTTTCTCAAATTTTTTTCTTATGAAAAGATAAAGCTACCCATTTCATTATGTATGAGGTCAATTTTTTTTTATTGTAGTTAAAATTAACGTAGATATATGACCGAACCTAACCAACCCTACCTAACCTAACCTAACCTATCTTTATAGGTTAGGTTAGGTTAGGTAGCCAAAAAAGTTAGGTTAGGTTAGGTTAGGTAGGTTAGGTCGTCGAAAAACAATTAATTCATGAAAACTTGGCTTATTAGGCAAATCGGGCCTTGCATAGTAGGATGAGAAGTGCGTTCTGGCTACTAGGTACGACATATATATATATATATATATATATATATATATATATATATATATATATATATATATATATATATATAATATATATAATATATATATATATTATTTATATAATAACAAATTTCATCATATACAATTTACAAAATTACATTTTTATTTCATTATAACTTTTCATTAGAGCCTCGAACTCACTGAGTTTGAGTATGTGTGCAAATGTATAAGTTGTGCTTCAGTGTGGTTTTAACTATCCTATATTATATAATTACGTATTCTAAAAGTTCTTCTGAACCAATGGTTTTGTTTCTGGTGTTGTTGACAGTGTCTGAAGTGGAGGTCAGCGAGCCGCCTGACCCGACCGTGGTGGAGCACCAGGCTGGCGGCGAGGCTGAGGGCGCCAAGACTCCCGCACCGTCGCCCACCCCTAACACTGACGTGAGTCTTGTCACTGCTGACGGTACCGTAGCACACAGCCTGGTACAGCTGCTGCTTCTGCCGCCGCCTCTGTGTTGGTGCACCCGCTCCACGCTCACCTCGTCTGCATATTAACGTGACAGTAACCGATAACTGACTCTTTACACAACTAGGTTTCACCTCTAGACATTTCGAGAGTCGACAATGGTCTTTATTCTGCATTAGTTCGGTTACTTGTATATTATTTGCTTAAATGTATAATTATTTCATTACTGATATCTTCTTATATATATAAGAATAGAGTGCTGACTTTACTATGATACTAACACTGCCTTCAGTGCAATAACTACTGATTCACAATGGCCTTAATATCTACTCTAATCACATCTTTTATTCTAACATGGTGTGTTACAATATATTTATTTTTTTGAGGCATCCCGTCCTCGTAAAGAAAGGCCAAAGTCCATTCCATTCATCCGCCAAACACCACTGTTTATGAATTAAAAACGCCTTACACATGACTCGCAACTGATGACGTCCAAACACTTCCGGAACAAGTGCTTCACTGACGACTTTTGTTCGAACCACAACGCTGTAAATGCTTCACCCACGTACTACAAATACAAATAATCGTCAACAGAACATAAACACCTAACCTAACCTATGACTAAACATGCGCAATATGCTAATATATAATAATATTAATTTATATTTGAGAAAATTTCTGTTTTGAATGAACACTACGTTAAAATTGATGAATACGTCTTTGGGATCGATCACTGGATGGAATGGACTTGGTCCGAGGATGGGTCGAAAAAATCAGCAACGCTCAGCTGACGCCATACATACACCATCTAGCCTTCGCCAACAAGTGCATCAACTCCATCTGTAACACCTGTCTAGTTTAGCTGTCGCCCTTGTAGCACACAAGAAATCAACACCAACAACTCGTGAGCCTTGCCAATTAAATGAACAAATCCACAAGGGCCGTGACGAGGATTCGATCCTGCGTCCGGGAGCATCCCAGACACTGGCTTAGTCTTGCCAATTAAAGACTGACATGCCATTGTGACGCGTCCCCCAACACCTCCACTCGTCCAGTCAACCTTGACACAAACTGCCCATACCGTACCATAACGAAGACGAAGAGTTACAGGTGACACTCTTGGTGTCATAAGTACTATCTTAGCCGGCCACCACCACCCCTCTAACCCTCAAGACTCTGTCCAACCCCCAAGACCCTAGCAATCCCCAGCCAGACACTATCCTAGCCGGCTACCAAGCCAGATGCTAAGCAGGCCACCGCCACCACCTCAAATAATACACTAATCAGGCCCCACACCCTGGCTGGCCACCCACACAACCCCAACCCTGGCTGGCCACCCACACAACCCCAACCCTGGCTGGCCACCCACACAACCCCAACCCTGGCTGGCCACCCACACAACCCCAACCCTGGCTGGCCACCCACACAACCCCAACCCTAGCTGGCCACCCACACAACCCCAACCCTGACTAACCACCCACACAACCCCAACCCTGGCTGGCCACCCACACAACCCCAACCCTGGCTGGCCACCCACACAACCCCAACCCTGGCTGGCCACCCACACAACCCCAACCCTGGCTGGCCACCCACACAACCCCAACCCTGGCTGGCCACCCACACAACCCCACACCCTGGCTGGCCACCCACACAACCCCACACCCTGGCTGGCCACCCACACAACCCCACACCCTGGCTGGCCACCCACACAACCCCACACCCTGGCTGGCCACCCACACAACCCCACACCCTGGCTGGCCACCCACACAACCCCACACCCTGGCTGGCCACCCACACAACCCCACACCCTGGCTGGCCACCCACACAACCCCACACCCTGGCTGGCCACCCACACAACCCCACACCCTGGCTGGCCACCCACACAACCCCACACCCTGGCTGGCCACCCACACAACCCCACACCCTGGCTGGCCACCCACACAACCCCACACCCTGGCTGGCCACCCACACAACCCCACACCCTGGCTGGCCACCCACACAACCCCACACCCTGGCTGGCCACCCACACAACCCCACACCCTGGCTGGCCACCCACACAACCCCACACCCTGGCTGGCCACCCACACAACCCCACACCCTGGCTGGCCACCCACACAACCCCACACCCTGGCTGGCCACCCACACAACCCCACACCCTGGCTGGCCACCCACACAACCCCACACCCTGGCTGGCCACCCACACAACCCCACACCCTGGCTGGCCACCCACACAACCCCACACCCTGGCTGGCCACCCACACAACCCCACACCCTGGCTGGCCACCCACACAACCCCACACCCTGGCTGGCCACCCACACAACCCCACACCCTGGCTGGCCACCCACACAACCCCACACCCTGGCTGGCCACCCACACAACCCCACACCCTGGCTGGCCACCCACACAACCCCACACCCTGGCTGGCCACCCACACAACCCCACACCCTGGCTGGCCACCCACACAACCCCACACCCTGGCTGGCCACCCACACAACCCCACACCCTGGCTGGCCACCCACACAACCCCACACCCTGGCTGGCCACCCACACAACCCCACACCCTGGCTGGCCACCCACACAACCCCACACCCTGGCTGGCCACCCACACAACCCCACACCCTGGCTGGCCACCCACACAACCCCACACCCTGGCTGGCCACCCACACAACCCCACACCCTGGCTGGCCACCCACACAACCCCACACCCTGGCTGGCCACCCACACAACCCCACACCCTGGCTGGCCACCCACACAACCCCACACCCTGGCTGGCCACCCACACAACCCCACACCCTGGCTGGCCACCCACACAACCCCACACCCTGGCTGGCCACCCACACAACCCCACACCCTGGCTGGCCACCCACACAACCCCACACCCTGGCTGGCCACCCACACAACCCCACACCCTGGCTGGCCACCCACACAACCCCACACCCTGGCTGGCCACCCACACAACCCCACACCCTGGCTGGCCACCCACACAACCCCACACCCTGGCTGGCCACCCACACAACCCCACACCCTGGCTGGCCACCCACACAACCCCACACCCTGGCTGGCCACCCACACAACCCCACACCCTGGCTGGCCACCCACACAACCCCACACCCTGGCTGGCCACCCACACAACCCCACACCCTGGCTGGCCACCCACACAACCCCACACCCTGGCTGGCCACCCACACAACCCCACACCCTGGCTGGCCACCCACACAACCCCACACCCTGGCTGGCCACCCACACAACCCCACACCCTGGCTGGCCACCCACACAACCCCACACCCTGGCTGGCCACCCACACAACCCCACACCCTGGCTGGCCACCCACACAACCCCACACCCTGGCTGGCCACCCACACAACCCCACACCCTGGCTGGCCACCCACACAACCCCACACCCTGGCTGGCCACCCACACAACCCCACACCCTGGCTGGCCACCCACACAACCCCACACCCTGGCTGGCCACCCACACAACCCCACACCCTGGCTGGCCACCCACACAACCCCACACCCTGGCTGGCCACCCACACAACCCCACACCCTGGCTGGCCACCCACACAACCCCACACCCTGGCTGGCCACCCACACAACCCCACACCCTGGCTGGCCACCCACACAACCCCACACCCTGGCTGGCCACCCACACAACCCCACACCCTGGCTGGCCACCCACACAACCCCACACCCTGGCTGGCCACCCACACAACCCCACACCCTGGCTGGCCACCCACACAACCCCACACCCTGGCTGGCCACCCACACAACCCCACACCCTGGCTGGCCACCCACACAACCCCACACCCTGGCTGGCCACCCACACAACCCCAACCCTGGCTGGCCACCCACACAACCCCGACCCTGGCTGGCCACCCACACAACCCAGCCGCCTCGCTTGTACAGCAGTAATTGAGTCTTCTTAATTAATCTACTACTTACCTTTCTCACTAAACTTACTTGAACTTGAACATGATCGAGACACAATAAAACAACTGAGGTTCATGACAAACTTTAAACATTTAAAAAAATAATATTTAAAAAAGAATCCATTTAACAGTTTATATATGAAAAGTTATTATTAAAAATTTATATATAAAAATATTTAAATAGCTAAACACAAATATATTTTATAACTAAATATTTATTAAAATAATAAAATAATATTTAAATAGCTGTTAAAATATGTAATAGCTAAACACACAAATATTTAAATATTACAAAAATAATTAAAATAATGTTGAATTGTTTTTTCTATCTTGTATTGATGTGACGTGTGGGTGACGTGGTGGACGTGAAGGACTGGAAGGCGAGCGGGAAGGAGGACCCGCGGAACGCCATCCTGGAGGGACTGTCTCAGCTGCAGACCAAGGAGCTGCAGAAGGTGCAGCGCTTCCTGGACGCCACCAACAACCCCGCCGCCGTCCCCACCACCAGGATAGAACACGCTCTCCAGACCCTCAAGGTCTCTATCCTCTCTTCATCAAGCACCAGCTTCCTTGATGAAGCTGGTGCTTGATGAAGCTACTTCTTGGGTATAAACATTGTGCTTGATGAAGCTGGTGCTTGATGAAGCTGGTGCTTGATGAAGCTGGTGCTTGATGAAGCTGGTGCTTGATGAAGCTGGTGCTTGATGAAGCTGGTGCTTGATGAAGCTGGTGCTTGATGAAGCTGGTGATGGATGAAGCTGGTGATGGATGAAGTTGATGCGTGATGAAGCTGGTGCGTGATGAAGCTGGTGCTTGATGAAGCTGATGCTTGATGAAGCTGGTGCTTGATGAAGCTGGTGCTTGATGAAGCTGGTGATGGATGAAGCTGGTGATGGATGAAGTTGATGCTTGATGAAGCTGGTGCGTGATGAAGCTGGTGCTTGATGAAGCTGGTGCTTGATGAAGCTGATGCTTGATGAAGCTGGTGCTTGATGAAGCTGGTGCTTGATGAAGCTGGTGATGGATGAAGCTGGTGATGGATGAAGTTGATGCTTGATGAAGCTGGTGCTTGATGAAGCTGGTGCTTGATGAAGCTGGTGCTTGATGAAGCTGGTGCTTGATGAAGCTGGTGCTTGATGAAGCTGGTGCTTGATGAAGCTGGTGCTTGATGAAGCTGGTGCTTGATGAAGCTGGTGCTTGATGAAGTTGATGCGTGATGAAGCTGGTGCTTGATGAAGCTGGTGATGGATGAAGTTGATGCTTGATGAAGCTGGTGCTTGATGAAGCTGGTGCTTGATGAAGCTGGTGCGTGATGAAGCTGGTGCTTGATGAAGCTGGTGCTTGATGAAGCTGATGCTTGATGAAGCTGGTGCTTGATGAAGCTGGTGCTTGATGAAGCTGGTGATGGATGAAGCTGGTGATGGATGAAGTTGATGCTTGATGAAGCTGGTGCTTGATGAAGCTGGTGCTTGATGAAGCTGGTGCTTGATGAAGCTGGTGCTTGATGAAGCTGGTGCTTGATGAAGCTGGTGCTTGATGAAGCTGGTGCTTGATGAAGCTGGTGCTTGATGAAGCTGGTGCTTGATGAAGCTGGTGCTTGATGAAGCTGGTGCTTGATGAAGTTGATGCGTGATGAAGTTGATGCGTGATGAAGCTGGTGCTTGATGAAGCTGGTGCTTGATGAAGCTGGTGCTTGATGAAGCTGGTGCTTGATGAAGCTGGTGCTTGATGAAGCTGGTGCTTGATGAAGCTGGTGCTTGATGAAGCTGGTGCTTGATGAAGCTGGTGCTTGATGAAGCTGATGCTTGATGAAGCTGGTGCTTGATGAAGCTGGTGCTTGATGAAGCTGGTGCTTGATGAAGCTGGTGCTTGATGAAGCTAAAGCTTGATCAAAGGTCTGTGTGAGGGTGAAGACGTCAGGTGAATCAGCACTCACAGCTTCACGGCCAAACCTGATGACACATGCTCTCGTTGTGAAAAGTATCACTCACTCTTTATTAGGAGTGATGTGACATTTGACAAAATGGCTTACCACTAAGATAAAGTAGTCTGGAGTCAGACTATTATAACTTTATATAGAATTCTTGAATATTGTTGCACAAAATGGTACACAGATATCAAAGGATATTGAAACCTTCACTCATGTTACAAGAGGACACGTTGACCAGACATGACACTGGTGGCGAGGGAGACATGACACTGGAGGCGAGGGACACGTGACACTGGAGGCGAGGGAGACATGACACTGGTGGCGAGGGAGACATGACACTGGTGGCGAGGGAGACATGACACTGGTGGCGAGGGAGACATGACACTGGTGGCGAGGGAGACATGACACTGGTGGCGAGGGAGACATGACACTGGTGGCGAGGGAGACATGAAACTGGTGGCGAGGGAGACATGACACTGGTGGCGAGGGAGACATGACACTGGTGGCGAGGCAGACATTACACTGGTGGCGAGGGAGACATGACACTGGTGGCGAGGCAGACATGACACTGGTGGCGAGGCAGACATGACACTGGTGGCGAGGGAGACGTGACACTGGAGGCGAGGGACACGTGACACTGGAGGCGAGGGAGACATGACACTGGAGGCGAGGGAGACATGACACTGGTGGCGAGGCAGACATGACACTGGTGGCGAGGGAGACATATGACACTGGTGGCGAGGGAGACATATGACACTGGTGGCGAGGGAGACATGACACTGGTGGCGAGGCAGACATGACACTGGTGGCGAGGCAGACATGACACTGGTGGCGAGGGAGACGTGACACTGGTGGCGAGGGACACGTGACACTGGAGGCGAGGGACACGTGACACTGGAGGCGAGGGACACGTGACACTGGTGGCGAGGGACACGTGACACTGGTGGCGAGGGACACGTGACACTGGTGGCGAGGGACACGTGACACTGGAGGCGAGGGACACGTGACACTGGAGGCGAGGGACACGTGACACTGGAGGCGAGGGACACGTGACACTGGAGGCGAGGGACACGTGACACTGGAGGCGAGGGACACGTGACACTGGAGGCGAGGGACACGTGACACTGGAGGCGAGGGACACGTGACACTGGAGGCGAGGGACACGTGACACTGGAGGCGAGGGACACGTGACACTGGAGGCGAGGGACACGTGACACTGGAGGCGAGGGACACGTGACACTGGAGGCGAGGGACACGTGACACTGGAGGCGAGGGACACGTGACACTGGAGGCGAGGGACACGTGACACTGGAGGCGAGGGACACGTGACACTGGAGGCGAGGGACACGTGACACTGGAGGCGAGGGACACGTGACACTGGAGGCGAGGGACACGTGACACTGGAGGCGAGGGACACGTGACACTGGAGGCGAGGGACACGTGACACTGGAGGCGAGGGACACGTGACACTGGAGGCGAGGGACACGTGACACTGGAGGCGAGGGACACGTGACACTGGAGGCGAGGGACACGTGACACTGGAGGCGAGGGACACGTGACACTGGAGGCGAGGGACACGTGACACTGGAGGCGAGGGACACATGACACTGGAGGCAAGGTAATCACTGACGCTGCGCCACGCTCTGCCACAGGCGGGAATAACATAGCCACATTACTGACGTTGAACTTCACCTCACTTTATTGTGAGCATAGAGGCTCCTGCTATATTCCCCGGTGTCCCCATGGAGACGTGCGTCCCCATGGAAGTGTCCCCATGGACGTGCGTCCCCATGGAAGTGTCCCCATGGACGTGCGTCCCCATGGACGTGCGTCCCCATGGAAGTGTCCCCATGGACGTGCGTCCCCATGGAAGTGTCCCCATGGACGTGCGTCCCCATGGAAGTGTCCCCATGGTCGTGCGTCCCCATGGAAGCGTCCCCATGGACGTGCGTCCCCATGGAAGCGTCCCCATGGACGTGCGTCCCCATGGAAGCGTCCCCATGGACGTGCGTCCCCATGGAAGTGTCCCCATGGACGTGCGTCCCCATGGACGTGTCCCCATGGACGTGCGTCCCCATGGACGTGCGTCCCCATGGACGTGCGTCCCCATGGACGAGCGTCCCCATGGACGTGCGTCCCCATGGAAGTGTCCCCATGGAAGTATCCCCATGGACGTGCGTCCCCATGGAAGTGTCCCCATGGACGTGCGTCCCCATGGACGTGCGTCCCCATGGACGTGCGTCCCCATGGACGTGCGTCCCCATGGACGTGCGTCCCCATGGACGTGCGTCCCCATGGACGTGCGTCCCCATGGACGTGCGTCCCCATGGACGTGCGTCCCCATGGAAGTGTCCCCATGGACGTGCGTCCCCATGGAAGTGTTCCCATGGAAGTGCGTCCCCATGGACGTGCGTCCCCATGGAAGTGTCCCCATGGACGTGCGTCCCCATGGAAGTGTCCCTATGGACGTGCGTCCCCATGGAAGTGTCCCCATGGACGTGCGTCCCCATGGAAGTGTCCCCATGGACGTGCGTCCCCATGGAAGCGTCCCCATGGAAGTGTCCCCATGGACGTGCGTCCCCATGGAAGCGTCCCCATGGAAGTGTCCCCATGGACGTGCGTCCCCATGGAAGTGTCCCCATGGACGTGCGTCCCCATGGAAGTGTCCCCATGGACGTGCGTCCCCATGGACGTGTCCCCATGGAAGCGTCCCCATGGACGTGCGTCCCCATGGAAGTGTCCCCATGGAAGTGTCCCCATGGACGTGCGTCCCCATGGACGTGCGTCCCCATGGACGTGCGTCCCCATGGACGTGCGTCCCCATGGAAGTGTCCCCATGGACGTGCGTCCCCATGGACGTGCGTCCCCATGGACGTGCGTCCCCATGGAAGTGTCCCCATGGACGTGCGTCCCCATGGAAGTGTCCCCATGGAAGTGTCCCCATGGACGTGCGTCCCCATGGACGTGCGTCCCCATGGACGTGCGTCCCCATGGAAGTGTCCCCATGGACGTGCGTCCCCATGGAAGTGCGTCCCCATGGAAGTGTCCCCATGGAAGTGCGTCCCCATGGAAGTGTCCCCATGGACGTGCGTCCCCATGGAAGTGTCCCCATGGACGTGCGTCCCCATGGAAGTGTCCCCATGGACGTGCGTCCCCATGGAAGTGTCCCCATGGACGTGCGTCCCCATGGAAGTGTCCCCATAGAAGTGCGTCCCCATGGAAGTGTCCCCATGGACGTGCGTCCCCATGGAAGTGTCCCCATGGAAGTGCGTCCCCATGGAAGTGTCCCCATGGACGTGCGTCCCCATGGAAGTGTCCCCATGGACGTGCGTCCCCATGGAAGCGTCCCCATGGACGTGCGTCCCCATGGAAGCGTCCCCATGGACGTGCGTCCCCATGGACGTGCGTCCCCTTGGACGTGCGTCCCCATGGAAGTGTCCCCATGGACGTGCGTCCCCATGGAAGTGTCCCCATGGACGTGCGTCCCCATGGAAGTGTCCCCATGGAAGTGCGTCCCCATGGAAGTGTCCCCATGGACGTGCGTCCCCATGGACGTGCGTCCCCATGGAAGTGTCCCCATGGACGTGCGTCCCCATGGAAGTGCGTCCCCATGGAAGTGTCCCCATGGACGTGCGTCCCCATGGAAGTGTCCCCATGGAAGCGTCCCCATGGACGTGCGTCCCCATGGAAGCGTCCCCATGGACGTGCGTCCCCATGGACGTGTCCCCATGGACGTGTGTCCCCATGGACGTGTCCCCATGGACGTGTGTCCCCATGGAAGCGTCCCCATGGACGTGCGTCCCCATGGAAGTGTCCCCATGGACGTGCGTCCCCATGGAAGTGTCCCCATGGACGGGTGCACTGCTGGAGACAGTCACTGTATTGGGTGAGACCTTCCGCAACCCTAAAATGTATGTCAACTTTTCATTCCTTGAAGAACAGTGTGCATTGCTCTTCCAATACCATCAATCACTTGTTGACTGTTTGGTTCAACATCTGTTGGACATGTGATGGCACTCCACAACGCACTGATGCGTTCAAGACCTCATTGGTGGGGGGTTGGTTATGATGGGGGGTTTATCCACCCCCTATGAGGTGAGGGTCTTACACACAATGTCTGTCGCCAGAAATGTTGATGTTAATTGTGTTGTGAGCGGATGGGGGAGTGCTTGTGACTCCATGTGATCTTTGCAAGCATCTTGGCCAGATTAATGGTGAGGGTCAAGACGTGCTCCCTTGAGGCGGCCCGCATGCGTCTTCAGGGCAAGCTTTGGTGTGGTTTCTTCCGTGCATAATCCTTGGCTTAATATTGTTAAGTAAAAGTCAAACTACTTCTCGTCAGTTCAACCAGAATTTCCTGGAGCATTTTGATTTGTTTGTCAATTTTATGTTAAAATTAGTAGAGATACATTTGACCTCTTACAGCTAACAGGGTTACACCTCACCTCCAACTAGCCAACAGGGGTTACACCTCACCTCCAACTAGCCAACAGGGGTTACACCTCACCTCCAACTAGCCAACAGGGGTTACACCTCACCTCCAACTAGCCAACAGGGGTTACACCTCGCCTCCAACTAGCCAACAGGGGTTACACCTCACCTCCAACTAGCCAACAGGGGTTACACATCACCTCCAACTAGCCAACAGGGGTTACACCTCACCTCCAACTATCCAACAGGGGTTACACCTCACCTCCAACTAGCCAACAGGGGTTACACCTCACCTCCAACAAATCAATAGGGTTACACCTCGCCCTTTACCAGCTAAAAGAGTGGTGGTAAACTGTAATGTATTTCTGCTAATGTATTAACACCAGATATACTAATAGTTATACATTTGCATAACCAATCCCATGCCGGTCGTTATTTTATATAAGAGCGACTAAAACATTGAGGTTGAGCCGCCAGTATTGGTCAGAGAGAGAAGTGTTGATAAACATACAATTAGGTAAAGGTTAACATACATGTTCATGCAGGCGATGAGTCACAATAACATAGCTAAAGTAAGTTGACCAGACCACACACTAGAAGGTGAAGGGACGACGACGTTTCGGTCCGTCCTGGACCATTCTCAAGTCGATAGTCTTGAGGCTATCGACTTGAGAATGGTCCAGGACGGACCAAAACGTCGTCGTCCTTCCACCTTCTAGTACATGGTTATGGACTGACAGACGTGTATTAATGGTTGGTTGTTTTCGCGCAGGTTAGCATGATGGAGGAGGTGAGCGGACGCAAGTACTGGAGCATCATGGAGGCTGTTCATAATGCTCGGCCACTCTCCTCCCAGCCTCGTCCCAAGACGCTCAAGGTACGCAGTCCTATATGTGTATCTCTATATACCTGTCTCTCTCTCACTTTCTCAGTGTTCCCCTGGTACCATGTCCCTGTGGTGAGTCTCCTCAGTGTTCCCCTGGTACCATGTCCTTGTGGTGAGTCCCCTCAGTGTTCTCCTGGTTCCATGTTCCTGTGGTGAGTCCCTCAGTGTTCTCCTGGTACCATGTCCCTGTGGTGAGTCCCTCAGTGTTCCCCTGGTACCATGTCCTTGTGTTGAGTCCCCTCAGTGTTCTCCTGGTACCATGTCACTGTGGTGAGTCCCCTCAGTGTTCTCCTGGTACCATGTCCCTGTGGTGAGTCCCTCAGTGTTCCCCTGGTACCATGTCCCTGTGGTGAGTCCCCTCAGTGACATGATAACTGCGCCACACATCTGTAACTATGTACGAATGAACGTTTAAATATATATTTGACCAATTTAAGTTTAGGAAAAAAATTATTTGGTGAGTTATCTTAGGTTGATATTTTTAGAAGAGTGTAAGAGGTGAGTTAAGCGCACATTTTAAGCGTACGTTTAACTCGCCTTCCGACACCCTTATTAAGACTGTAAAGTTTCGTTTACGTTTTCTCTTTCGTTTTTTCTGTTTTTGTTTTGTTCTCTTCGAAAACGACGTTTTCTCTTCTTCACTTTGCTCTTTACACTTTCACCATAATTCACATCCTTTATATTGCTTAGGTAATTGACCACATTATCTTAATCATAAGATCACATCAGATATTCTTTGATCAACGCTTCTGTGTATAAAAGCATTTGACTAGTTTCTCTGTGTTACGTAATCTTTGGCTGGGATCCTAGAGGTGGTGGTGTGTGTGGCGCGTGGTGTGGCTCACGGGTGTGTGGCGTGGTGTGGCTCACGGGGTGTGTGGCGTGGTGTGGCTCACGGGGTGTGTGGCGTGGTGTGGCTCACGGGGTGTGTGGCGTGGTGTGGCTCACGGGGTGTGTGGCGTGGTGTGGCTCACGGGGTGTGTGGCGTGGTGTGGCTCACGGGGTGTGTGGCGTGGTGTGGCTCACGGGGTGTGTGGCGTGGTGTGGCTCACGGGGTGTGTGGCGTGGTGTGGCTCACGGGGTGTGTGGCGTGGTGTGGCTCACGGGGTGTGTGGCGTGGTGTGGCTCACGGGGTGTGTGGCGTGGTGTGGCTCACGGGGTGTGTGGCGTGGTGTGGCTCACGGGGTGTGTGGCGTGGTGTGGCTCACGGGGTGTGTGGCGTGGTGTGGCTCACGGGGTGTGTGGCGTGGTGTGGCTCACGGGGTGTGTGGCGTGGTGTGGCTCACGGGGTGTGTGGCGTGGTGTGGCTCACGGGGTGTGTGGCGTGGTGTGGCTCACGGGGTGTGTGGCGTGGTGTGGCTCACGGGGTGTGTGGCGTGGTGTGGCTCACGGGGTGTGTGGCGTGGTGTGGCTCACGGGGTGTGTGGCGTGGTGTGGCTCACGGGGTGTGTGGCGTGGTGTGGCTCACAGGGTGTGCCTGGGGGCGCGTCTCATGCCTCCACCGTCCCCCCAGGTCGTGATCGCCACCACCTGGCGCTCGGGCTCCACCTTCCTGGAGGAGCTGCTGGCCTCCCACTCGGCCGTCTACAACCACTACGAGCCTCTACTGCAGTTCGGCCTCCGTCAGATCAGAGACGGACAAGATGCTGTTGAAGCTCAAAAGATCATCCATGACCTCCTGTCGTGCAGGTAACCCTCATATGGAAATGTTCCTGTGGATTGCCCTTAAATTTACTTTAATGTACCTACTTTTTTTCTGTCAAATTTCTTATACAATGTTCTTTTGTTGTACTTTATTATAATGTATTTTTATACTTTTTTGCAATGTATATGTAAACATTTTTTTTAATTTTGCCAGAAATTACCTTCTTAAAATTATGTTAGAGTAAGGATCTGCCAGAAACGGTATGCGTGCTAGTGGCTTTACAAGAATATAAACATCCAGTCTCTGTACTCTCATGAACTCAATGTACTATACCGTCTTGTATATAAATAAATAAATAAATAAATAAATAAATAAATAAATAAATAAATAAATAAATAAATGTAACCTCGTGCAATAGACGTTTATGTACATATGTCATGTAGATAAATAGAAGGTCTCATGATACACGAGTGTGTTTAGTAATGTGGCGGCGGTGTGTAGCGAGGCTACACAGCTGTCTGTGCCCCGAGACACAGCAGCTCTACTGCTTACTGCCATCTTTCTCTCCTCGTGCATCACATAGTTTATCTTCAGTTTATGTGCCCTCCAATTTCATACTCATTATGACTCCAATTGTCGTAATTGGATTCATAATAACTATGAATCAATTATCTGCAGAATTGTATTTTCTCTAGTTGAATTTTCTACAAAATACGCAGAAACTATATTATTAAACTAATGCACTGCGTCTCTGTTACATGACCTGATTATTTATCTCGTTCTAGGTATTCAGGACATGAAGAATACATGAAGACAGCCCAGAACATCAAGGAAATGATTTCCCGCAACGTCCAGTTGTGGAACACTTGCAGCATCAAAGACTGGGGAGACGCCCTCTGTTTTAACGAAGTCTTCTTGACGGGGGCGTGTGAGCTCTTCCCCTGGGCCACCATGAAGATCGTCAGACTTCGTCTCAAGTTCTTGCGGCCAATCCTGGAAGACAGCAAGTTAAACGCTCACATAGTGTACCTGGTTAGGGACCCGAGGGGCGTCATCAACTCCCGCACCGACACCGTTAATTGGTGTAACACTCCCGACTGTAGCAACCCGGAGACCCTCTGTAGTGACATGGAGGCCGACCTTACGGCGGCGCTACAGCTCCAGGAGGAATTCCCTGGAAAGATCTACATCCTCAGGTATGAAGACATGTCCCTCAACCCGGCCAATAAGACTCGTGAATTACTAGATTATATCGGCCTCGACTTTGAGCCTAAAATGGAGGAGTTTCTTGACTCACATACAACTAAAAACCTTGACAAGCCTTGGAGCACCTCGCGCGAGTCCAAGACCAGAGTGACCTACTGGGTCTCCAGACTCTCCTCCATCAAGCTAAAAGCTGTGCAGGAGGCCTGTGGACCTGTGATGAAACGTTTCGGCTATCTGCCCATTACTTCCAAGAAAAATATAACTGTAGATAAAATACTGGGCCCCATGGCGTTGTAGCCATGATCAACGTGATCAAAAACAGTGCAGCTCGCCATTACACTAATACTGGTAATATATATAATGTGGGTCACTTTACTCGACGTTTGAAGTCACACGCAGACTAGTGTATGATCCGTTTTGTATAGTTTGCCATAATATTACACATTGAAAGTGCAATGTTTTGAGACGTTTTCTTTGAATCATTCTCAGATGAACGGAAGTAAAATGAAGGCTGTGAAAAATATGGAGAGAAATTATATTTTGGTAATATACCTGATAGTTCATTGTGATTTTAAGCCAGTGTGGCAATTTTATGAGACAACAGGGTTTCCTGCAGGACTAATTCAGTCAGGTGGTTCACAATAGTTTACCCTGGCCTGCTCCACTCAGCATCAGCTGACCAATGGTGCCATCAGAAACATCGGCGTATATGTAAAAGCTGCTATAATACATACTGCCGTCATGTGATAACAGTGATATAATACCATCATTCCATCCAGATACAGTGCTTTGCTTAGATATTACCTGACTTCACCTACGTTGGAGTGACTGTTATATATGTGCCAGGTGTATGACTGATGTGAGGGTAGTAGACTCTCCGGCCAAGCCCGGGGCAGCCTGGCTGGTGAAGCTTCATCCACACAAAATGCTATACTTGTAGACGCGACCTTCATTTTATAACAGTGTTGTGTTATATTATGTTATATTATATAATATATATATATATATATATATATATATATATATATATATATATATATATATATATATATATGTATATATATATATATATATATATAATGATATAATATATATATATATATATATATATATATATATATATATATATATATATATATATATATATATATATATATATATATACAACTTTAGAACACTTTCCCACCAGGAGACTCGAACCCTAGCCAGCACAGAAGCCTTCCAGCAACTGGCATAACAGGTACGCCTTAACCCTCTGCACTTAACCCTGTGCAGAGGGTTAAGGCGTACCTGTTATGCCAGTTGCTGGAAGGCTTCTGTGCTGGCTAGGGTTCGAGTCTCCTGGTGGGAAAGTGTTCTAAAGTTGTATACTTAACTCTCGTGTTTAGGAGAGTTGTGCCATATATATATATATATATATATATATATATATATATATATATATAATAAGATATAATATATATATATATATATATATATATATATATATATGTCGTACCTAATAGCCAGAACGCACTTCTCAGCCTACTATTCAAGGCCCGATTTGCCTAATAAGCCAAGTTTTCATGAATTAATGTTTTTTCGTCTACCTAACCTACCTAACCTAACCTAACCTAGCTTTTTTTGGCTACCTAACCTAACCTTACCTATAAATATAGGTTAGGTTAGGTTAGGTTAGGTAGGGTTGGTTAGATTCGGTCATATATCTACGTTAATTTTAACTCCAATAAAAAAAAATTGACCTCATACATAGAGAAAAGGGTTGCTTTATCATTTCATAAGAAAAAAATTATAGTAAATATATTAATTCAGGAAAACTTGGCTTATTAGGCAAATCGGGCCTTGAATAGTAGGCTGAGAAGTGAGTTCTGGCTACTAGGTACGACATATATATATATAAGATATAATATATATATATATATATATATATATATATATATATGCGAACAAGCCTGAATGGTCCCCAGGACCATTCTGTTTTGTGTTCCTCACGTGTGCCCCAAAGAATGAGGTGATTTGGTGAAATGCTATGCCCAAGATTACCATCCGAGTTGCCGTCGGGGAAGTGGCTCAAATAGCCTTGGCTATCACTTCCTTTTGACGGCCGTGATGGTCAAGCGGATTAAGGCGCCCTGTAGTTACCAGTTGCGTTGCTTCTGGGAGTATGGGTTCGAGTCACTTCTGGGGTGTGAGTTTTCATTCATATATATATATATATATATATATATATATATATATATATATATATATATATATATATATATATATATATATATATAATATTACATATACCAACATGAAGTTGTATTCGCAGCTAGTTCTACTGGGATTATAATTTATATATATCAGAAAATACTATTTGTGGTGTATGAAGCATTAGGGAGTTCAGGGAGCCCCGAGAGGGGAGGCCCACGTCCCCACCAACCAATGGGCTCAGAAAGACGCTGTGTTGCGGCATTTCCCTATAAACGTAACCTCGTCTTCATTTATATTTAGACTTGCTACACGAACACTGCGGTCAGGTCACCACCTGCAGAGGTATACTTCACCACAGAGGTGTCTGGGAGCTGAGCGGACAGCGCGCAGGACTCGTAATTCTGTGGCCCGGGTTCGATTCCCGGACCAATCAGAAACAAATGAGCAAAGTTTCTTTCACCCCTGATGCCCCTGTTACCTAGCAGTAAATCGGTACCTGGGAGTTAGACAGCTGTTACGGAGCTGCTTCCTGTGTGTGTGTGTGTACTCACCTAATTCACCTAATTGTACTCACCTAATTGTGCTTGCGGGGGTTGAGCTCTGGCTCTTTGGTCCCGCCTCTCAACCGTCAATAAACTGGTGTACAGATTCCTGAGCCTATTGGGCTCTATCATATCTACATTTGAAACTGTGAATGGAGTCAGCCTCCACCACATCACTTCCTAATGCATTCCATTTGCTAACTACTCTGACACTGAAAAAGTTCTTTCTAACGTCTCTGTGGCTCATTTGGGTACTCAGCTTCCACCTGTGTCCCCTTGTTCGCGTCCCACCAGTGTTGAAAAGTTCGTCCTTGTTTACCCGGTCGATTCCCCTGAGGATTTTGTAGGTTGTGATCATGTCCCCCCTTACTCTTCTGTCTTCCAGTGTCGTGAGGTGCATTTCCCGCAGCCTTTCCTCATAACTCATGCCTCTTAGTTCTGGGACTAGTCTAGTAGCATACCTTTGGACTTTTTCCAGCTTCGTCTTGTGCTTGACAAGGTACGGGCTCCATGCTGGGGCCGCATACTCCAGGATTGGTCTTACATATGTGGTGTACAAGATTCTGAATGATTCCTTACACAGGTTCCTGAACGCCGTTCTGATGTTAGCCAGCCTCGCATATGCCGCAGACGTTATTCTCTTTATGTGGGCTTCAGGAGACAGGTTTGGTGTGATATCAACTCCTAGATCTTTCTCTCTGTCTGTTTCATTAAGTACTTCATCTCCTATTCTGTATCCTGTGCCTGGCCTCCTGTTTCCACTGCCTAGTTTCATTACTTTGCATTTACTCGGGTTGAACTTCAACAGCCATTTGTTGGACCATTCACTCAGTCTATCCAGGTCATCTTGTAGCCTCCTACTATCATCCTCTGTTTCAATCCTCCTCATAATTTTTGCATCGTCGGCAAACATTGAGAGGAACGAATCTATACCCTCTGGGAGATCATTTACATATACCAGAAACAGTATAGGTCCAAGGACTGACCCCTGCGGGACTCCACTTGTGACGTCTCGCCAATCTGAGACCTCACCCCTCACACAGACTCGTTGTCTCCTGTTGCTTAGGTATTCCTCTATCCACCGGAGTACCTTCCCTCTCACTCCAGCCTGCATCTCCAACTTTCGCACTAGCCTCTTGTGTGGCACTGTATCAAAGGCTTTCTGACAATCCAAAAATATGCAGTCTGCCCACCCTTCTCTTTCTTGCCTTATTTTTGTTGCCTGGTCGTAGAATTCAAGTAACCCTGTGAGGCAGGACCTGCCATCCCTGAACCCATGTTGATGCTGTGTTACAAAGTTCCTTCGCTCCAGATGCTCCACTAGTTTTTTTCGCACAATCTTCTCCATCAGCTTGCATGGTATGCAGGTTAGGGACACTGGCCTGTAGTTCAGTGCCTCCTGTCTATCCCCTTTCTTGTATATCGGGACTACGTTAGCTGCTTTCCAAGTATCTGGCAGTTCCCCTGTTGCCAGTGATTTGTTATACACTATGGAGAGTGGTAGGCTCAGTTCTCTTGCTCCTTCCTTTAGAACCCAAGGGGAGATTCCATCTGGGCCTATAGCCTTCGTCACGTCCAACTCTAGTAAACACTTCCTTACTTCCCCACTGGTAATCTCAAACTCTTCCAGTGGTTCCTGGTTAGCTATTCCCTCACTTACCTCTGGAATTTCTCCTTGTTCTAAGGTGAAGACCTCCTGGAATTTCTTATTCAATTCCTCACACACTTCCTTGTCATTTGTAGTGAATCCTTCCGCCCCTATCCTTAATCTCATAACCTGTTCCTTTACTGTTGTTTTTCTCCTAATGTGGCTATGCAACAATTTAGGCTGAGTCTTTGCCTTGCTTGCGATGTCATTTTCGTATTGTCTTTCTGCCTCTCTTCTCATCCTGACATATTCATTCCTGGCATTCTGGTATCTTTCTCTGCTCTCCAGTGTCCTGTTATTCCTATAGTTTCTCCATGCCCTTTTACTTTGCTGCTTAGCTAGCCTACATCTTTGATTAAACCATGGGTTTCTCATCTTCATTTCTCTGTTTTCCTTTTGGACTGGGACAAACTTGTTTGCTGCGTCCTTGCACTTCTGCGTGATGTAATCCATCATATCTTGGGCCGTCTTTCCCGTGAGCTCTGTTTCCCATGCTATATCTGTTAGGAATTTTCTTATCCCCTCATAGTTTCCCTTTCGGTATGCTAACCTTTTGGTTTCGGTATCCCTCCTCGAGTTCAATAACCCTTCTTCAATCAAGTACTCAAACACCAGTACACTGTGGTCGCTCATTCCTACTGGGTCCTCAAAACCGATTTCTCTTATGTCGGAGTCGTTCAGAGTGAAGACTAGGTCGAGTCTCGCTGGTTCGTCATTGCCTCTCATCCTTGTGGGTTCTCCGACATGCTGCGTTAAAAAGTTGCTTGTCACCACCTCCAATAGTTTGGCTCTCCACGTATCCTCGCCTCCATGCGGTTCCTTGTTCTCCCAGTCAATCTTTCCGTGATTGAAGTCGCCCATGATGAGCAGGTGGGATCTATTTCTACAGGCAGCAGAGGCTGCCCTCTCAATTATAGTGTTAACTGCCTTGTTGTTGTTTTCATACTCTTGACTGGGTCTCCTGTCATTTGGTGGAGGGTTGTATATTACTGCTACTACTATTCTTGGTCCTCCCATTGTTATGGTGCCTGCTATGTAGTCTCTGAACTCCTCACAGCCCGGGATGGCCATCTCCTTAAAACTCCATTCCCTTCTCATGAGTAGGGCCACTCCGCCTCCTCCTCTACCTTCCCTCTCTTTCCTTATTACTGTATACTCCTGGGGAAACACGGCATTCGTTATGATTCCAGAGAGTTTTGTTTCAGTGAGTCCGATTACATCTGGGTTAACTTCTTGTGCTCTTTCCCTTAGTTCACTTGTCTTGCTTGTGATCCCATCTATGTTCGAGTACATCACCCTGAAACTGACTCTCTTCTGCTTCTTTTCTGGGGGGGACCTTTGGGATCTGGGGTGAGTGGGAGCTGGGGGGACCTGGCACCGGGGGATTGGTGGAGGAGGGAGGGCTTGGGGTGGTGGGGGAGAGGGGGAGGGTACAGGGGGTGGATAAGAGGGGGAGGGTACAGGGGGTGGATAAGAGGGGGAGGGTACAGGGGGTGGATAAGAGGGGGAGGGTACAGGGGGTGGATAAGAGGGGGAGGGTACAGGGGGTGGGTAAGAGAGGTAGGGTTGGGGAAGCATGGGGGGAGGAGAGGCTGTGGGGGATAGGGGAGATGGGGGGGCTTGGGGGGAGAGAAAAGGGTGGAGGGCTTGGGGGCGTGGGGGAAAAGGGAGGGCTGAGGTGGGTGAGGAAGAGGGGAGGGTTTAGGGGAGTGGGGGAGAGGGGAAGACTTAGGTGGGGTGGGGGAGAGTGGGGGGCTTAGGGGGGAGGGGGAGAAGGGAGGGCATGGGGGATGGGGGAGAAGGGAGGTCCTGGGGAGAGGGGTGAGGGGGAGAAGGGGGGTGAGTGGGGGGAGGGGGGAGGGTGCCCTAGGTGGGTACTTAGTGGGGGGCTGACAGGGGATGGGGCAGGTTGGGTGTCTGTTGGGTAGAATTTGGGGGTGGTGCCCCAATCCCTGTGGCTGTTGCACTGTTTGAGGAGGGTTCTCCACTTCCCTCTGGGATTGTAGGGTTCTGGGTTGTGGTACTCTGATTTCCTTCTCTCTCCCTGCGCTCCTTCCTCGCGTCTGCTGTCCGTATTCTCTCTTCCCTTGTCATATCCCTCTGCAGGAATATTTTCTTGAACTTCTCTACACCTTTTAGACAACACTTCCTTGCTAGCAGTTCCTCTTTCGCGATTTCGCTCATGAAAACCACCTTTATCATTCGGTCTCTGTCCTTGTTGTACTTTCCAAACCTGAAAACCTTTTCAACATTTCGCTCAGCTCCCTCCATCCTTACCTCTTTAAGGATCTCTTTAATCATGTTTTTGTCCTTGTCTCTCCGCTCCTTTGGTCTGGTCCCTGTTTGTTCTTCAATGCCTGCTACTACTACTGCTCTATTTCTCTCTATCAGCCGGCTAGTACATCTAGCTGCTTCCTGAGAGGAAGCCACTTCCATGGCAACTTCCTTAACCGCAGACCTAGCTTCAGGGCTCTTTTTAAGCATTTCAGCAAATGAGATCTGGGTTGTGGTGGTCCCCTCCACAGTAGCATTCCCATCTCCCTGGGGTACGGTTTGTGCCTGGTATTGTGGAAGAGTCTCCTTTAGGTATCTTATCTCCTCCTTTGCTGCCCTTAAATCAAAATGCCCTTAAATCATTGGGTCCTCTGTGTGTGTGTGTGTGTGTGTGTGTGTGTGTGTGTGTGTGTGTGTGTGTGTGTGTGTGTGTGTGTGTGTGTGTGTGTGTGGAAAAAACAGTTAGTAGTTATTTACAGATGATTGACAGTTGAGAGGCGGGCCGAAAGAGCAGAGCTCAACCCCACAAGAACAACTAGGTGAATACAGGTGTACACATACTAATACAGATATACACACAGCACCCTAGGTATACAAACAACACTACAAATATACATTCAACTCTGTAGGTATACACACATTACAGACATACTGTACACATACACCTGTGTAAAAAAAATCAGTTGCGTTATGTGGTGGGGCGCTCACCACACATATGCGCCACACACGGGCCACACACACATACCTCACAGGCCACATGCGCCACATACGCTCCACACATGCGCCACATACGCTCCACACATTCGCCACACACACGCGAACAGTTTCGACTGTACTGGGTTAGATCCTTGAATAGGAAGAGGCGCCTGAACCTGTCCTCCTAATATAGCGTCGCATCTTGACGCATACTCTACCTACGGCCAAAAATGGTCGTACTAGAAAATAGCGGCTCGCGAAAGTGACACATTGTCCCATTTTTGTTTTGGGTCCTCTGAAGTCTAGTAGGTTAGGCAGCCCGTCTTCGCATACAAAGATCCAAGCTCGTTAATCCAGCCGCCAAACCCCCATGTTTATGAATGAAAAGATGTTTACACACGACTCACAACTAATGACATCCGAACACTCTGGAACAAGTGCTTCACCTACCTCTGTTCGAACCGCAATTCTATAAATGCTTCACCCACGTACTACAAATGCAAATAATCGCCAACAGAACCTAAACACCTGACCTAACCTATGCCTATATATGCACAATATTAATTAATTTCTGAGAAAATTCCCGTTTTAAATGAACAGCATGTAAAAATTGATGAATGCGTGTGTGGGGTCGACCGCTGGATGTAATGGACTTGAGTCGTGGACGGGTTGTGCCAACAGAACCTAAACACCTAACCTAACCTACCCCTAACTATAAATAATGTTTTTATGTATAATAATATATATATTAGAACAAACCAATTGTTAATACACAGTATGTTAACATTGATGAATGTGTCTGGGGAAGACAATGTGGGGAAATGACTTGTGAGATTTATATCTAGTTTATATTAATTTATATAATAATTTATATTTTATGTTAATTTATATTTTTCGATAGCAAACTATGATGTTTAAAGTGGAATTGATTTAAGAATTCCCACATAACGATTCCTTACCCACTCTGGGGCTTTATCCAATTGATATATAGTCTATCAAACTAAATTATTGATTAGTAGACATTCACTACAGTATTAGACTATATATGTTATTAACTAAAATGGGGAGGCCTTATCTGTATTGTAGTGGGCCTGGTCCACCAGTTATGAGCAAGGGTGATTACACCAAGTAGTCCTGGTGGGTGAGGCTGGTATATCCACATGTTACTGAATTTTTTCATTTAAATTTTTTTAATTTAATTTGCCCCGAGGGGTGAGTTTATTGGGCAGCGCCACTCATCTTGCGAGTGGACATACCGCCATAGTGACAGTATTGGGCAGCGCCACTCATCTTGCGAGTGGACATACCGCCATAGTGACAGTATTGGGCAGCGCCACTCATCTTGCGAGTGGACATACCGCCATAGCAGCATGTACAACACTCCCCAATAGGAAGAAAACCCGCTGGGTTGTTATGTTACTGGTTGTGCCAAATAGTTAACTGTGCTTCTTCTTCCCCCTTCAATTACACCTGTTAAAGGGAACTCACAATAATGGCAGTAATCCTAAATATGACAGCTATTTCAGAGGAAATATTGGCAATTTAAATAAAGATATGAGAATATTGCTCACCTGTTGTTTGTACTGGGAATACATTGTGACCGGGCCGCCCTGTTCATTTGTGATTGTTGCCGCCGGAAAGAGCTAGTTTATTGTGCACCCCATACTCATCCTGTGAGCGGTAGCGCAAAAGCATTACAGAGGGCACAAAAGGTCTTTATCAGGCCTCATCTTAGATTATTACATAAACAATTGCATCTATCCTTCACACCTTATAGTTACAAAGTCAGCTAGTTACAGACTGCCTAACATTACTGGCCAGCAATGTAAAGATAAGAAATGGGTTTCGGTAGAACACTTCCCTTATAGTAGATGTAGATCATGTTGATAATGGGAGCACTTTACTCCCATAACACTGTTGTTCAAGGGGAAGTTATTGGAGCTCCATTTGTGCCAGCGAGATTGATAGGATTTTAATGGCGACTTACTTGCTAACAGACGGCTAACAGACGGACTTACTAGTTAACAGACGGATTGCATTAGGCAGAGATGTGGTGGAGGCTGACTCCATACACAGTTTCAAGTGTAGATATGATAAGGGTCCAGAAGGCTCAGGAATCTGTACACCTGTTGACAGTTGAGAGGCGGGGCAAAAGAGCTAGTTCAGCCCCTGCAAGCACAAGTAGGTGAGTAGACACACACACACACACAGGGTTATGCAGTATGTGTGTGCATGTTTCTCAAACGCTTCCGCCCATGACGGGGGGGGCGTTTGAGCAATGTTTCATTTAATTTCACCTGACGCCTATGTTCACATAGCAGGAAACAGGTACCTGGGACTTGACTACTGTAAATTATCTTCTGAGAGTGATCAGTACTTGACCAAGTAGGCATGACAGGGAAAATAGGTCGGGAGTCATTACACTAGACAAGTGGCACATTTAAGTGAATACAAACAATTTGAGTACACACACCCGTGGTGTGAGAGTGTGACAACGGGTGTATGTGTAGCACCACACACATCCTCCACTGTTGCATAAGGTCGTCCATGGTGTGACACCAGTGGTGTGACACCAGTGGGGTGACACCAGTGGGGTGACACCAGTGGGGTGACACCAGTGGGGTGACACCATGAGTGGGGTGTCGTGCACTGTTCAACACCACAACAAAACGTATCTCCTCCAAGTTGTCAATCATAGTTTATCAACAACAATTTCTACTGTGTGTGTATATGTAGTGTGTAGTCGAAGCCTTTACAAGCATATACATTGTTCAGTGTTAATAGATTGTCTATTTTGCTTATTTTATAATTAATCTGCTGTTAAGATACGCAGATTAGGCAATGCAGTGTGGCATAAGTTATGTTAATTACTTTGAAATCTATTGTCATTATCCACGGATAAGAGTCTATGAGAATTATAACAATAGGTAAGAACAAAGAATTACTGAGAGCGCCTTATAAGAGCTTTCCATTCATTATCTTAATAATAAGTAGTAATAATTGACCTGTAACTTAATGATATATTCTCTCTAGTTTGTCATTCAAATCTGTAGTTCAACCATCCTCCTGAAATTATTATATTTACAATATGTATTTGATGGAACCCACCAACATGTAATGATGGACCTCACTAGTAAGTAAAGTAGGGGAAGTAAGTAGTAAGGGGAAGTAAGTCACTTTTTGTACTTTTATATTTATAGAGTCTGGGGGGGGGGGGGGAAAGCTAAGAACCAAGTTTAAATATTATAGGCCTAGTATAGGACATATATGAACTATGTTGGGCCTAAGAAAGCATGTAATCTGACCTAGACCCAACTAACCTCTCCTAGGACTGCTAGAAGAGGTCAGGTTACTTCAGGTTAACTTTTATATTAATGTTGCTTTAAAAAAAAATAAAAAAAAAAAAGTTTCTGGTTTGTCCAAATTCAGTAATACAGGAATTAACTTTCTGGTCCGTCACCCCATGTCGGTGGTCCGTCACCCCATGTCGGTGGTCCGTCACCCCATGTGGTGGTGGTCCGTCACCCCATGTCGGTGGTCCGTCACCCCATGTCGGTGGTGGTCCGTCACCCCATGTCGGTGGTGGTCCGTCACCCCATGTCGGTGGTGGTCCGTCACCCCATGTCGGTGGTGGTCCGTCACCCCATGTCGGTGGTGGTCCGTCACCCCATGTCGGTGGTGGTCCGTCACCCCATGTGGTGGTGGTCCGTCACCCCATGTGGTGGTGGTCCGTCACCCCATGTGGTGGTGGTCCGTCACCCCATGTCGGTGGTCCGTCACCCCATGTCGGTGGTGGTCCGTCACCCCATGTCGGTGGTCCGTCACCCCATGTGGTGGTGGTCCGTCACCCCATGTCGGTGGTCCGTCACCCCATGTCGGTGGTCCGTCACCCCATGTCGGTGGTGGTCCGTCACCCCATGTCGGTGGTGGTCCGTCACCCCATGTGGTGGTGGTCCGTCACCCCATGTCGGTGGTGGTCCGTCACCCCATGTCGGTGGTGGTCCGTCACCCCATGTCGGTGGTGGTCCGTCACCCCATGTGGTGGTGGTCCGTCACCCCATGTCGGTGAACCACCACCCCATGTGGTGGTGGTCCTGCTTGAGCCAGTAACCGGGTTCATTTTACTTAATGGGCCATAGTCTCCTCTTATGATCCCACCCAAAGTCAATAGTAAGTTCTCAAGGTTTAGCGGTAACAGGTGAAAGTGCAAGGAATAAAGAGTTAAACAAGACACAATTACACCTTCACCAATATATTATCTATAGAAATATAACTGCACTTATATACACAGTGTCGCTTTCACACAGGACACTCAATATATCTGCAGTGTTCTTCAAAACCCGGTGAGTCCATTATCTTCAAGTATACGGCGTCCACTTTTAATGGTAATCACCGGCGAGTTTACTCACAACATGGGCCAGTCCACAGACCGTATCGTCACAATGTCCTAATGCTCCCACATCTACTCTCCACCAACACACTGGCAGAGGGCTTCAGCTACACGCTGACAGGGGTCACAAATCACTTCCAGAGGTCTCTATAACCCTGGCAGAAGTCTCTAGCAACACACACTAGCAGCCCTTCTCAGCAGACGGTCACTACTGTCGTCTTCACTGACGCCACCCCTCCGTCAACAGATGGCGTTGTCTGCATCTCACCTAATGCCTTGGTGTTGGAGTGCAGGTCCATAGATGGCGCTGAAATCACTCCTCCACACATCAACAACGGTGTTGATACCATGACAGTGGTTCATCACTACATGTTGGTGCTCCCGCCAGTCTCTGTGAGAACCTTCACTTTAGGAGGCTGCTGGGGCCAGATTCACGAAAGCACTTACGCAAACACTTACGAACCTGTACATCTTTTCTCAATCATTGCCGGCTTTGTTTCCAATTATTAAACAGTTAATGAGCTCCGAAGCACCACGAGGCTGTTTATAACAAGAACAACAGTTGAATGGGAAGTTTTCATGCTTGTAAACTGTTTAATAAATATAACCAAAGCCGTCTAAGATTGAGGAAAGATGTACACGTTCGTAAGTGTTTGCGTAAGTGCTTTCGTGAAGGGCTGGAGAGTTGACAGCTCACCACACTGATGTTTGCTAAGGAGGCCTGGTCAGGAACCGGACCGCGGGGACAATGGGCCCGGAAACCAACGCATGGTAACCGCAAGGTAAGGAACACCTGGTGTAACTGTAGTTACTACGGAGCTCCTCGTGCAAGAGGGTGGTAAAGATGGCTCAAAATTCCACAAGTGCCAACGAGGCTGACGCCTGACGTTGTCATCCTGTAGCGCACCAACGAGGCTGACGCCTGACGTTGTCATCCTGTAGCGCACCAACGAGGCTGACGCCTGACGTTGTCATCCTGTAGCGCACCAACGAGGCTGACGCCTGACGTTGTCATCCTGTAGCGCACCAACGAGGCTGACGCCTGACGTTGTCATCCTGTAGCGCACCAACGAGGCTGACGCCTGACGTTGTCATCCTGTAGCGCACCAACGAGGCTGACGCCTGACGTTGTCATCCTGTAGCGCACCAACGAGGCTGACGCCTGACGTTGTCATCCTGTAGCGCACCAACGAGGCTGACGCCTGACGTTGTCATCCTGTAGCGCACCAACGAGGCTGACGCCTGACGTTGTCATCCTGTAGCGCACCAACGAGGCTGACGCCTGACGTTGTCATCCTGTAGCGCACCAACGAGGCTGACGCCTGACGTTGTCATCCTGTAGCGCACCAACGAGGCTGACGCCTGACGTTGTCATCCTGTAGCGCACCAACGAGGCTGACGCCTGACGTTGTCATCCTGTAGCGCACCAACGAGGCTGACACCTGACGTCATCCTGTAGCGCACCAACGAGGCTGACGCTTGACGTTGTCATCCTGTAGCGCACCAACGAGGCTGACGCCTGACGTTGTCATCCTGTAGCGCACCAACGAGGCTGACGCCTGACGTTGTCATCCTGGAGCGCACCAACGAGGCTGACGCTTGACGTTGTCATCCTGCAGCGCACCAACGAGGCTGACGCCTGACGTTGTCATCCTGTAGCGCACCAACGAGGCTGACGCCTGACGTTGTCATCCTGTAGCGCACCAACGAGGCTGACGCCTGACGTTGTCATCCTGTAGCGCACCAACGAGGCTGACGCCTGACGTTGTCATCCTGTAGCGCACCAACGAGGCTGACGCCTGACGTTGTCATCCTGTAGCGCACCAACGAGGCTGACGCCTGACGTTGTCATCCTGTAGCGCACCAACGAGGCTGACGCCTGACGTTGTCATCCTGTAGCGCACCAACGAGGCTGACGCCTGACGTTGTCATCCTGTAGCGCACCAACGAGGCTGACGCCTGACGTTGTCATCCTGTAGCGCACCAACGAGGCTGACGCCTGACGTTGTCATCCTGTAGCGCACCAACGAGGCTGACGCCTGACGTTGTCATCCTGCAGCGCACCAACGAGGCTGACGCCTGACGTTGTCATCCTGTAGCGCACCAACGAGGCTGACGCCTGACGTTGTCATCCTGTAGCGCACCAACGAGGCTGACGCCTGACGTTGTCATCCTGTAGCGCACCAACGAGGCTGACGCCTGACGTTGTCATCCTGTAGCGCACCAACGAGGCTGACGCCTGACGTTGTCATCCTGTAGCGCACCAACGAGACTGACGCCTGACGTTGTCATCCTGTAGAGCACCAACGAGGCCTTACAGCACGCGTTAACAACCGCTCGCTAATGACCAGGATGAATTGGTCGTATATTTTACCCAGGAGCTTAATATTTACTACGCGACAGTGAGTCTTCCTAAGATGGCAGTGGTGTTCTTTCTCCATAATTCAATTTCATATTCAATTAATAGACGGTATAATAACGTAATAACGTTCTCTTGTCTTAGTAGAGCACAAGAACGTAACGTTCTCTTGTCTTAGAAGAGGACAAGAACGTAACGTTCTCTTGTCTTAGAAGAGGACAAGAACGTAACGTTCTCTTGTCTTAGAAGAGGACAAGAACGTAACGTTCTCTTGTCTTAGAAGAGGACAAGAACGTAACGTTCTCTTGTCTTAGAAGAGGACAAGAACGTAACGTTCTCTTGTCTTAGAAGAGGACAAGAACGTAACGTTCTCTTATCTTAGAAGAGGACAAGAACGTAACGTTCTCTTGTCTTAGAAGAGGACAAGAACGTAACCTTCTCTTGTCTTAGAAGAGGACAAGAACGTAACCTTCTCTTGTCTTAGAAGAGGACAAGAACGTAACCTTCTCTTGTCTTAGAAGAGGACAAGAACGTAACCTTCTCTTGTCTTAGAAGAGGACAAGAACGTAACCTTCTCTTGTCTTAGAAGAGGACAAGAACGTAACCTTCTCTTGTCTTAGAAGAGGACAAGAACGTAACCTTCTCTTGTCTTAGAAGAGCACAAGAACGTAACGTTCTCTTGTCTTAGAAGAGCACAAGAACGTAACGTTCTCTTGTCTTAGAAGAGGACAAGAACGTAACCTTCTCTTGTCTTAGAAGAGGACAAGAACGTAACCTTCTCTTGTCTTAGAAGAGGACAAGAACGTAACCTTCTCTTATCTTAGAAGAGGACAAGAACGTAACGTTCTCTTGTCATAATAATCACTTGTGGGTTTCAATAAGAATGAAATACGAACCCCGTTTGAATTCTACATCGCTGGTGTTGCCGACTAGTGAAGCTGAAGTTAATATAATACGCTAATATTGCGCTAATATTGACTTCTGTTGTAATGGTGTAATATTCCTGAAGCTCTAATTGAGAGGCGTCAATTCTGTTGTAAAAGGATTTACAAATATTTAAAAATGCTTAGTCGTGTAGCTCCAATACTTTATTTTATATATATATTGTAATAATTTGTTATGTATATATTATTATCGACTTGCAATCAGGGAACCCGGGATCGATTCCCGGATGGGACAGAAATGCTTGGGTATGTTTCCATTCACTTAATATGTCTGTACACCTACCAGTAAATGGGTAGACAGGCAACTGTTGTTCGGTTGCATCCTGGGTCCGGTCTGCTGTTCCACCTACAACAGGTACCTACAGTCTGCTGTTCCACCTACAACAGGTACCTACAGTCTGCTGATCCACCTACAACAGGTACCTACAGTCTGCTGATCCACCTACAACAGGTACCTACAGTCTGCTGATCCACCTACAACAGGTACCTACAGTCTGCTGATCCACCTACAACAGGTACCTACAGTCTGCTGATCCACCTACAACAGGTACCTACAGTCTGCTGATCCACCTACAACAGGTACCTACAGTCTGCTGATCCACCTACAACAGGTACCTACAGTCTGCTGATCCACCTACAACAGGTACCTACAGTCTGCTGTTCCACCTACGACAGGTACCTACAGTCTGCTGATCCACCTACAACAGGTACCTAAAGTCTGCTGATCCACCTACAACAGGTACCTACAGTCTGCTGATCCACCTACAACAGGTACCTACAGTCTGCTGATCCACCTACAACAGGTACCTACAGTCTGCTGATCCACCTACAACAGGTACCTACAGTCTGCTGATCCACCTACAACAGGTACCTACAGTCTGCTGATCCACCTACAACAGGTACCTACAGTCTGCTGATCCACCTACAACAGGTACCTACAGTCTGCTGATCCACCTACAACAGGTACCTACAGTCTGCTGATCCACCTACAACAGGTACCTACAGTCTGCTGTTCCACCTACAACAGGTACCTACAGTCTGCTGTTCCACCTTCAACAGGTACCTACAGTCTGCTGATCCACCTACAACAGGTACCTACAGTCTGCTGATCCACCTACAACAGGTACCTACAGTCTGCTGATCCACCTACGACAGGTACCTACAGTCTGCTGTTCCACCTACGACAGGTACCTACAGTCTGCTGATCCACCTACGACAGGTACCTACAGTCTGCTGATCCACCTACAACAGGTACCTACAGTCTGCTGATCCACCTACAACAGGTACCTACAGTCTGCTGATCCACCTACAACAGGTACCTACAGTCTGCTGATCCACCTACAACAGGTACCTACAGTCTGCTGATCCACCTACAACAGGTACCTACAGTCTGCTGATCCACCTACAACAGGTACCTACAGTCTGTTGATCCACCTACGACAGGTACCTACAGTCTGATGATCCACCTACAACAGGTACCTACAGTCTGCTGATCCACCTACGACAGGTACCTACAGTCTGCTGATCCACTTACAACAGGTACCTACAGTCTGCTGATCCACTTACGACAGGTACCTACAGTCTGCTGATCCACCTACAACAGGAACCTACAGTCTGCTGATCCACCTACGACAGGTACAAGCCACAAGTATGGGGGGTAGAAAATGTCTAAGCTACTCTATCCCTTTGAGATGTCTGTCTTTCTTATCTCAATAAACATACTTGAACTTGAAGCCACAAGTCTTTACCCAACCTCCGGAGGGCCGCCGCACCACCTCCAACCAACAATTGAATGTGTGTGTACTCGTCTAGTTGTACTCACCTAGTTGTGCTTGCGGGGGTTGAGATTTGGCTCTTTGGTCCCGCCTCTCAACCGTCAGTCTACTGGTGTACAGATTCTTGAGCTTCTCGAACTCTATCATATCTACATTTGAAACTGTGTATGGAGTCAGCCTCCACCACATCACTTCCTAGTGCATTAGCCTTTCCTCATAACTCATGCCTCTTAGTTCTGGGACTAGCCTAGCGGCATACCTCTGAGCGTTTTCCAGCTTCGTCTTGTGCTTGACAAGGTACGGGCTCCATGCTGGGGCCGCATACTCCAGGATTGGTCTTGCATATGTGGTATACAAGGTTCTGAAGGATTCCTTACACAGGTTTCTGAAGGCGGTTCTGATGTTAGCCAGCCTCGCATACGCCGCCGATGGTATTCTTTTGATGTGGGTTTCAGGAGACAGGTCTGGCGTGATATAAACTCCTAGATATTTCTCTCTGTCCGTTTCACGAAGGACTTCATCTCCCATTCGGTATTCTGTGACTGGCCACTTATATCCTCCGCCTAGTTGCATCACCTTACATTTACTTGATCTGAACTTTAGTAGCCATTTGTTGGACCATTCCTTCAGTTTGTCTAGGTCATCGTGTAGCCTCATACTATCTTCCTCCGTCTTAATCCTCCTCAAAATTGGTGTCGCGTTGCTGGAGCCGGAACTGAACCCGTTGAGAACAATCATTGCTGTTCCTGTACTCGAGTGGCTACTTGCTGAGTAGGCAAGTAATTATTTGTAATTTTTCTTTTGTGTGTTTTTATTTATATATTTTGTATGTACAAAAAGTAAAAATCCTGCGAAGAATGTTTGGTTTAATTGGGCTGAGACACACAATTGCCCGCATTCTCAGCTTATTTACAAGGCATAACCCGTATGTTTGCACATGGATCGGCGTGTTTGATCCAAGTTGTGTCGAGGTGAATGTTGAATGTGCAGCTTCTATATACCAATATTTATTTTTGTATATTTATTATGAAACACCTACCCCGCTAACGCCCTATATTTAGATTTATAAGGAGATTGGTGCATTGAAATCTTTACGGTCTGTGTGTATTGCAAACAAATGATTACGAAGGTGTTCGTTATACACAGTTTGGAGGGAGTTTACTGTAGAGTGTGAGGTAGTGCGTGTAACATTAGGCTACTACTGTTTTCTGTTGTGGTGAAGAGAGCGAGGCGCTTCACCCATCACATTGTTGATAAATCTAGTCTAGTTTATCTTGCCAATAAAAAAAACAAAAGATCTTCCACTTTTTTATTATCCTTAAATATTAAAGTAAAAAATCTCTATTGTCTATCAGATATCTTTGCATATTATGGTATAAAAATGTCATAAAATGTAGAATATGAGTATATGGATAAAAATTGATTCATCACAGGAGATTGGCACAGGGAAGCTTATTATAAAAGGCTATATCTCACAACACAGTTGAGATCAAGTTTGAACTTCAAGTTCACAAGACAATTGCTCATATTCGAGCAGCAGTCATCAAGTCATGGAGTTGGCCTCACAAGGAGAATTCGTGTCAGGTAATTTGGAAAATATCCTCAATATTGAGACCGTGAGCGTCATAGGGGCAAGTGTGTGATAAGACGCATACGTCATAAGATGAAAACTCTACTGGAACAAACACTGTCTGGGAGACCTTATAAGTTACCACCTCTCGACCAACTTCGATGGCACGTCTCCTGCTGACTGCCGGAACACTTATAACATTAAATTATCATAAATCAAAGATAAAAATAGAGACTATGTATAAATATCTAAGGCAAAAGAGAGGTGTGAATGGGGTGGTGTCAGTGTGTGGGTGGGGTGGTGTTAATGTGTGGGTGGGGTGGTGTCAGTGTGTGGGTGGGGTGGTGTCAGTGTGTGGGTGGGGTGGTGTCAGCGTGTGGGTGGGGTGGTGTCAGCGTGTGGGTGGGGTGGTGTCAGTGTGTGGGTGGGGTGGTGTCAATGTGTGGGTGGGGTGGTGTTAATGTGTGGGTGGGGTGGTGTCAGTGTGTGGGTGGGGTGGTGTTAATGTGTGGGTGGGGTGGTGTCAGCGTGTGGGTGGGGTGGTGTCAGTGTGTGGGTGGGGTGGTGTCAGTGTGTGGGTGGGGTGGTGTTAATGTGTGGGTGGGGTGGTGTCAGTGTGTGGGTGGGGTGGTGTCAGTGTGTGGGTGGGGTGGTGTTAATGTGTGGGTGGGGTGGTGTTAATGTGTGGGTGGGGTGGTGTCAGTGTGTGGGTGGGGTGGTGTCAGTGTGTGGGTGGGGTGGTGTTAATGTGTGGGTGGGGTGGTGTTAATGTGTGGGTGGGGTGGTGTTAATGTGTGGGTGGGGTGGTGTCAGTGTGTGGGTGGGGTGGTGTCAGTGTGTGGGTGGGGTGGTGTTAATGTGTGGGTGGGGTGGTGTCAGCGTGTGGGTGGGGTGGTGTCAGCGTGTGGGTGGGGTGGTGTCAGTGTGTGGGTGGGGGTGGTGTTAATGTGTGGGTGGGGTGGTGTTAATGTGTGGGTGGGGTGGTGTCAGTGTGTGGGTGGGGTGGTGTCAGTGTGTGGGTGGGGTGGTGTTAATGTGTGGGTGGGGTGGTGTCAGCGTGTGGGTGGGGTGGTGTCAGTGTGTGGGTGGGGTGGTGTCAGTGTGTGGGTGGGGTGGTGTCAGTGTGTGGGTGGGGTGGTGTTAGTGTGTGGGTGGGGTGGTGTCAGTGTGTGGGTGGGGTGGTGTCAGTGTGTGGGTGGGGTGGTGTCAGCGTGTGGGTGGGGTGGGGTCAGCGTGTGGGTGGGGTGGTGTCAGCGTGTGGGTGGGGTGGTGTCAGCGTGTGGGTGGGGTGGTGTCAGCGTGTGGGTGGGGTGGTGTCAGTGTGTGGGTGGGGTGGTGTTAGTGTGTGGGTGGGGTGGTGTTAGTGTATGGGTGGGGTGGTGTTAATGTGTGGGTGGGGTGGTGTCAGCGTGTGGGTGGGGTGGTGTCAGCGTGTGGGTGGGGTGGTGTCAGCGTGTGGGTGGGGTGGTGTCAGCGTATGGGTGGGGTGGTGTCAGTGTGTGGGTGGGGTGGTGTCAGCGTGTGGGTGGGGTGGTGTCAGCGTGTAGGTGGAGTGGTGTCAGAGTGTGGGTGGGGTGGTGTCAGAGTGTGGGTGGGGTGGTGTTAATGTGTGGGTGGGGTGGTGTCAGTGTGTGGGTGGGGTGGTGTCAGCGTGTGGGTGGGGTGGTGTCAGCGTGTGGGTGGGGTGGTGTCAGTGTGTGGGTGGGGTGGTGTCAGCGTGTGGGTGGGGTGGTGTCAGAGTGTGGGTGGGGTGGTGTCAGCGTGTGGGTGGGGTGGTGTCAGCGTGTGGGTGGGGTGGTGTCAGTGTGTGGGTGGGGTGGTGTCAGCGTGTGGGTGGGGTGGTGTCAGCGTGTGGGTGGAGTGGTGTCAGTGTGGGTGGGGTGGTGTCAGAGTGTGGGTGGGGTGGTGTTAATGTGTGGGTGGGGTGGTGTCAGCGTGTGGGTGGGGTGGTGTCAGCGTGTGGGTGGGGTGGTGTCAGAGTGTGGGTGGGGTGGTGTCAGCGTGTGGGTGGGGTGGTGTCAGCGTGTGGGTGGAGTGGTGTCAGTGTGGGTGGGGTGGTGTCAGAGTGTGGGTGGGGTGGTGTTAATGTGTGGGTGGGGTGGTGTCAGCGTGTGGGTGGGGTGGTGTCAGAGTGTGGGTGGGGTGGTGTCAGTGTGTGGGTGCGGTGGTGTTAATGTGTGGGTGGGGTGGTGTCAGCGTGTGGGTGGGGTGGTGTTAATGTGTGGGTGGGGTGGTGTCAGCGTGTGGGTGGGGTGGTGTCAGCGTGTGGGTGGGGTGGTGTCAGCGTGTGGGTGGGGTGGTGTTTATGTGTGGGTGGGGTGGTGTCAGTGAGGTGGAAGTAGCGGGGATGAGGTCCGAGAAGTTTGATGTCAGTGAGACAGAAGGGTGGGTAAGGACAGTGAGGTGAAGGGAGATGAGGTAAAGATGAAAGAAGTTAAAGATTATGTTACATATTACGTAAGTTAAATAAGATATCACAGCCCAGCCTCCAATAATAATGACTATACTTTTAGCAATATTTGACCAAACAGACTGTTGGGCTCAAAAGCTTCACGCTTAGTATTATATAATTAACCCAGATGGCATACAAGAAAAATGGAAAAGTAATAAAGAACATAATATAACCTCTCCAATCCTAGGGCTAATATACGCTATCCTAGCCCTATATTGTAAATATATATGCGTTATACTAGGCTAAAAATGTTTGTTTGGTTTTTTGTCTTTTTTTCCTGTCCTCTAAAAAATTAATTGTAAAAAACGTGATTCTTATTGAGCGTTCGACCAAACAGTTGCTGTAAGTATACCGTCACTTTAAGAGGTTGGCTTTGATAACGATGCGACACGTCGCCAGGTACCAGCACAATATGTACTTTATTATTGTCACTATTAGCATTTTTAACTTTATTTTGAAAGTAGTAAGGGACAACTGTGCCTTTGAGTTTATTTTAATTAAAAATCTGGCACTATTTGATCCAAATAAAGAGGTAACAGTATCATAAAGCGTGAGGCACTCTGTATGGTTGGTTTGGACCAGACAGTTATTTTGAGTAGATAATGAAGCTGGTGTTAATTAATTAATTAAGCCGAGCTTGAGAGCTGACAGAGAGAGCATTCGGCAACCTGCTACACGGTCGTGTGGACGGGCGTGACCTAGGCAGTCGGTCGTGTGGACGGGCGTGACTTAAGCAGAGTCGTGTACGTCAGCTTGCGACGAGAAGTCGTCGTCTTCCACATCGAGAATATCTTCATCCTCGGTGTCGGTGAGCGGGTGGGCCGAGGGCGGGAGGACCTCCGGGTGGCGCGAGCGAACGTGTCTGTCTAAATCTCTGCGTCGCACCAACACCTTCCCGCAGTGGTCGCACCTGTAGGGCGTCTCGCCCTCCGCGTGCAGCCTCACATGCTTGTTCAGGTTGCTGGGGTCGCCGAACGGTCGCAAGCAAACTTTGCACTTGAGCGGCTTGTAGCCTGTGTGAGTGCGGATGTGAATTTTGAGGCCGTATTTACGGGAGTAGAGCTTTCCGCAGTACAGACAAAGGTGACCTCGTCGGCTGCGGCCTAAGTTTGACACCAGCGTCTCCATTTCAGCGCAGGGGTCCACCACGACCCTTGCAGGATCCGCCTCCAGGAGCGGGCGGGCAGCACTCGTCAGGGGCATGACGGGCATAAGAGGCTGGGCAGCACTGGTGCTCTGGGGGTGCGGGGGCAGCAGTGTACCGAACAGCAAACGTGGATGAAATAATAAATCATGGTTGCTTGTGGGCGGCGGGCCTCCCATGATGAGTGGATGCACTGTGGAAGACCGGAAGGAAGCCCGGGAAGGTCCGGCAGGGAGGAAACTTGGAGGCCTTGGGCAAATTTGGAGTCTGGGACCCGGGCTCTCTGGGGGCCCCGTGGTGTTGCTATTGACTCTACGAAAAGCAGACCGTGGCTCCTGTTGGAGGGAGGACCTGGGTGGAGAGGGTCTGGGGTCGCCCATGTGAGAGCTTGTGGAATCGGGAGAGACAGACTTGCTGCCACCGGGCGACCCTCGGCCCCCTGACGTCTCTGCAGGTCTTCCTGGGGACCTGTTGACGGGTCTAGAGGGCGGCGTCTGGGGCCTGGGCGACACGGAGACCATCTCGAAAGGGCGGGATGAGAGGAGAGGCGTGAACCAGGGCTTGGGCGTGGTGCGGGCGGGCAGGCAGGAGAGGCGCTCCCACAGCAGGTGTGAGGCCAGCGTGTCGCAGCGGGCCGCCAAGTGCAGCTTCAGGGGGTTAGGGGCCGTGAAGGGTCGGCTGCAGTGCGGACACACGTACACTCCGTCTGCAAGGAACCAGAAGGTAGTGGGGTAAGAAACCTTGCGAAGGAGAGGAAAGGTAAGGAAGATGGAGGAGAGAGAATCGTGTTAATGGGGAGTCCAGTATTCACCTAGTTGTGCTTGAGGGGGTCGAGCTCTGCTCTTTCGACCCGCCTCTCAACTCTACTACTACTTTTTTTCACCCACACCACACACAGACACATACCCCAGGAAGCATCCTATGACAGCTGACTAACTCCCAGGTACCTATTTAATGCTAGGTAACAGGGGCATAGGGTGAAAGAAACTGGCCATCGTTTCTCGCCGGCGCCCGGGACCACAGGATCACGTGACCAGCGTGCTGTCCGCTCGGCCACCGGATCCCGAGCGGATAGGTAGTGGTGCGGACACCACTACCTAGCAGTGGTGCGCAGGTAGTGATGATGGTTACAGTTTAGTGAAGATGGTCGCAGTAATGAGGATGGTCGTTTAAATTGTAAGGTAATTATCAGGAAAAAGCGCTAAGCCATTATGACCATATAGCACTTGGAAGGAATGAGGAGACGGATTTGGGATAAGACGAAGGGAAGGAATGGTGCTCAGTCACTTGGAAGTTCAGGAATTGAACACCGATTTTGCAAGAAACAAGACCGTCGCTCTACCATCCAGTCAAACTGGTTGGACGTTTTGATTGCAAACCCTACTGTGAAGGGTAGGGAAGGTGGTGAAGGGTAGGGAAGGTGGTGAAGGGTAGGGAAGGTGGTGAAGGGTAGGGAAGGTGGTGAAGGGTAGGGAAGGTGGTGAAGGGTAGGGAAGGTGGTGAAGGGTAGGGAAGGTGGTGAAGGGTAGAGAATGTGGTGAAGGGTAGGGAAGGTGGTGAAGGGTAGGGAAGGTGGTGAAGGGCAGGGAAGGTGATGAAGGGTAGGGAAGGTAGTGAAGGGTAGGGAAGGTGGTGAAGGGTAGGGAAGGTGGTGATGGGTAGAGAAGGTGGTGAAGAGTAGGGAAGGTGGTGAAGGCTAGGGAAGGTGGTGAAGGCTAGGGAAGGTGGTGAAGGCTAGGGAAGGTGGTGAAGGGTAGAGAAGGTGGTGAAGGGTAGGGAAGGTGGTGATGGGTAGAGAAGGTGGTGAAGAGTAGGGAAGGTGGTGAAGGCTAGGGAAGGTGGTGAAGGCTAGGGAAGGTGGTGAAGGCTAGGGAAGGTGGTGAAGGCTAGGGAAGGTGGTGAAGGCTAGGGAAGGTGGTGAAGGCTAGGGAAGGTGGTGAAGGCTAGGGAAGGTGGTGAAGGCTAGGGAAGGTGGTGAAGGCTAGGGAAGGTGGTAAAGGGTAGGGAAGGTGGTGAAGGGTAGGAAAGGTGGTGAAGGGTAGGAAAGGTGGTGAAGGGTAGGGAAGGTGGTGAAGGGTAGGGAAGGTGGTGAAGGGTAGGGAAGGTGGTAAAGGGTAGGGAAGGTGGTGAAGGGTAGGGAAGGTGGTGAAGGGTAGGGAAGGTGGTGAAGGCTAGGGAAGGTGGTGAAGGCTAGGGAAGGTGGTGAAGGCTAGGGAAGGTGGTGAAGGGTAGGGAAGGTGATGAAGGGTAGGGAAGGTAGTGAAGGGTAGGGAAGGTGGTGAAGGGTAGGGAAGGTGGTGAAGGGTAGAGAAGGTGGTGAAGGGTAGGGAAGGTGGTGAAGGGAAGGGAAGGTGGTGAAGGGTAGGGAAGGTGGTGAAGGGTAGGGAAGGTGGTGAAGGGTAGGGAAGGTGGTGAAGGATAGGGAAGGTGGTAAAGGGTAGGGAAGGTGGTGATGGGTAGGGAAGGTGGTGAAGGGTAGGGAAGGTGGTGAAGGCTAGGGAAGGTGGTGAAGGCTAGGGAAGGTGGTGAAGGGTAGGGAAGGTGATGAAGGGTAGGGAAGGTGGTGAAGGGTAGGGAAGGTGATGAAGGGTAGGGAAGGTGGTGAAGGGTAGGGAAGGTGGTGAAGGGTAGGGAAGGTGGTGAAGGGTAGGGAAGGTGGTGAAGGGTAGGGAAGGTGGTGAAGGGTAGGGAAGGTGGTGAAGGGTAGGGAAGGTGATGAAGGGTAGGGAAGGTAGTGAAGGGTAGGGAAGGTGGTGAAGGGTAGGGAAGATGGTGAAGGGTAGGGAAGGTGGTGATGGGTAGGGAAGATGGTGAAGAGGGAAGGGAAGGTGGTGAAGGGTAGGGAAGGTGATGAAGGGTAGGGAAGGTGGTGAAGGGTAGGGAAGGTGGTGAAGGGTAGGGAAGGTGGTGAAGGGTAGGGAAGGTGGTGAAGGGTAGGGAAGGTGGTGAAGGGTAGGGAAGGTGGTGAAGGGTAGGGAAGGTGATGAAGGGTAGGGAAGGTAGTGAAGGGTAGGGAAGGTGGTGAAGGGTAGGGAAGGTGGTGAAGGGTAGGGAAGGTGATGAAGGGTAGGGAAGGTGGTGAAGGGTAGGGAAGGTGGTGAAGGGTAGGGAAGGTGGTGAAGGGTAGGGAAGGTGGTGAAGGGTAGGGAAGGTGATGAAGGGTAGGGAAGGTAGTGAAGGGTAGGGAAGGTGGTGAAGGGTAGGGAAGATGGTGAAGGGTAGGGAAGATGGTGAAGGGTAGGGAAGGTGGTGATGGGTAGGGAAGATGGTGAAGAGGGAAGGGAAGGTGGTGAGATGGGGGTACATGGAGGTGTCCGGATAGTGATGAAGATGGTGACAGTGAAGAAGATGGTGTGTAACAGATGGTTACAGTGATAATGGTCGTTAAAAGGGAAGGTCGTGTGTAGTGCCGATGGTTACAGTGTTGGAGATGAGGTGAAGTGTCAATGGTTGGTGTGGTGAGGTGGTGTGTGGTGGTGTGTGGCCTCCCTCACCCCAAGCACACTTAGCTACCCTACTATATATCTATAAATTAACTTTTTCCATCCCGTGCATTAACTTTATTTATCTATTAACGTAGATGTGGTCTTCTATAAATATTTTATTTAATAAATTATTTTATTAAAACTTTTAGTTTTCATAACTATTAGTTTTTTTTATATAAAAAAATTGCAATTGTATAATCACGTTTTCTAAAAGTACAATAATAATAAAAAATGGAACCAAGAGTTCAAGGGTTAGTGAAGAAGAAAATGGATAACTTTCAAGAGCTCTTAAATTTGTTAAATAGTATACCAATAAATATTTAATTGATCTACGTAAGTATTAGTACAAAAACTTACCACTTACTTCTAATGTGGGAGAAGTTGAGGAACGGGAGGCCAAGATGGGCGGCGACCTCGGATGAGAACCATAGGGGCGGCGTCTCTCCCTCCTTGACGGTCCTCGTCAGCGTGACCCTGAGGGTCGGGCCGCCGCCCTCCCGCTGCTGCTGCTGCTGCTGGTGGTGGTGGTGGTGGTGGGCGTAGGTGAGTGTAGCAGCCTCGGCGTGCACGTCCGTGGCCAGGGGCAGCAGGGGCAGCCAGGTGGCCACATCCACGCCATCGCCAGCCACCAGCAGCCCGTCCTTCACCTGGGGAACACCACAGCCTCAGACAACACAACAAGGCACAACACTTGGGCCAGATTCACTAAAGCACTTACGAACCTGTACATCTTTTCTCAATCTTTGGCGGCTTTGTTTTCAATTATTAAAGTTAATGAGCTCCGAAACACCAGAAGGCTCTTTATAACAATAACAACAGTTGATTGGGAAGTTTTCATGCTTGTAAACTGTTTAATTAATGTAACCAAAGCCGTCAAAGATTGAGGAAAGATGTACACGTTCGTAAGTGCTGGCGTAAGTGCTTTCGTGAATCTGGCCCCTTGTCTACAACGCACCTCCCTGCTCCGCCGCTTACTGAAGTGCAAACTACCATCAACACCCAGAATGGACCTAAAACAATGATCAAGCGAGAGGGGTTATTCAGTAAATATAATTTTAATAATAAAAGGTTAGACTGGAAGACAATAAACAGGGAACTTGGAACAGTTTCCCATGGAATGTGTGTAAGTAATAAAAATCCTACACAAGGGATAGAACAACTGCCTTCGGAAGCATATTAAGTCTATCTGAAACATGTTCCTTCATCACGCACCGCTCCTGTGCCAGGTAAGTCCACTACGGGCTCACCATAGCCCGTGCTACTTGGAACTTGTTCCGAGTAGCTGAATCTATAACAACAACAACAGCAAGTTCCTTTGAGGAAAGCCAGAAAGAAATCCAACGTAGAAAGAGAACGCAGAAGACACTATACAAGAAGGAAAAAATAGCACTGGTGACGAACAGAAGAACGCTGGTAAAGAACAGAACACTGTTGAATAACAGAATAACAATGGTGAAGAGAACATCGATGCAGAAGAGAACACTGGTGAAAAACAGATGAACGCTGGTAAAGATCAGTAAAGTGCTGTTTGCGAACAGAAGATACTTGTTGAAGACCAGAAGAACATCGATGAAGAACAAAAGTGAAGAACCCAAACACTCGTGAATAACGTAATTACGCTGGTTAGGAATAGAACACGGGTAAAAAAATAATATTATGAAGAACTGGAGAACTCTGACAAATAAAAAAACACTGGCCAAAAACACTAATAAAAACACTGGCCAAAAACACTAATAAAAACACTGGCCAAAAACACTAATAAAAACACTGGCCAAAAACACTAATAAAAACACTGGCCAAAAACACTAATAAAAACAATGAAACTTTGGAAAGAACAAAAAAAAAATGGTAAGAAAAGAACACTGATTGCGAAGAGCAGAAACACAGTGAAGAATAGAACATAGGTGAAGAGCTGAAGAACACTAATGAACCCCTGTGAAGAACAAGAGAACACTGACGAAGGATAGAAGAACACTGCTGAAAAACAGAACATTGTGAAGAACAGGAGAACATTAGTGAAGAAACAGGAGCCGCTAACAAACGCCATGAAAAAAAGTTACGTTTCCGTGAATAATTAGCGAGAGCGTTCTTGACACCGTGTTCACCACCACCGTGTTCACCACCACAGTGTTCACCACCACAGTGTTCACCACCACAGTGTTCACCACCACAGTGTTCACCACCACAGTGTTCCCTCACACAGTGTTCACCACGGTGTTCACCACCACAGTGTTCAGCACCAGCAGGTAGAACATCACGTGACCTTGGGACCGACACAGGTGGAAAACCTGGAGGAGATTTGTACAATAAGCGCAATAATGACATAGTGTGAGTGTACTGAAACTTGAGAACAATATGTGGTGTTTACCATGTAGTTAAGACGGGCACTGAAACCTGGAGTGTTCTCGTAGCTGTTTCAGGTGTGAGTTGTTCTTATCTAGGAAATAGCAGTGTGTCAGTAGGCTGGAGGAGAGTTGTGGGGAGGTCCTGTTCTACTGACGAGAGTGAGAAGTTGGTGGGAGGGGGATGAGAGAGAGACAGACAGAAAGAGAGAGAGAGAGAGAGAGACAGACACAGACAGAGAGAGAGACAGAGACAGACACTCACCTGTAGCTTGAGTGTGAGAGCGTCTTGGAGGTGTCGCTGCTGGAGGAACTTGTCCTGTGTGAGGGCCAGGTTGAGGTGGTGGGCGGGGTGGGCGCGGGTGGCCGCTGCCCTGGGCAGGTCGGCGCCCGCTGCCACCTGCAGCAGGGGCGTGGCGGTGCGGGCGGCCGCCGGCTCCACGGAGACACGGACGCAAGAGTGCGTGGGGATCGTGTTTGTCTCAGAGTGGGCGGTCGTCGGGGCAACGCACGCGGCCCATTCACGCCCATGGCCGCCCACCATCACGCCCACGGTCATGCCACTTGTCCACAAATCTCTTGTTTCTTTCGGTTTCTCCGTTACACGGGCGCCGTGACCTCTCCCGTGACTCCAGACTTTCACTCTTCCGGTCGTGTGCTCTCGGGACGCCCCTCGAGGCTAGCGTGCACGTGCGGGCGGCTGATGTACAAGTGCGCGCACGTGTCGCGCGTGCGGCTATATAGTGATGCACGCGCGTGGGAAGCGTCAGCTGGGCTGCACGTGGCACACACCAGCTGACCAGGAACCTGCCCTACACGCGCCAGGCAGGTCCTGCCCTGGTGGGGTGGTGGTGGTGACCGAGGTACATGGTGACTCTTGGGGGGTTGTGGTGACTCTTGGGGGGGTTGTGGTGACTCTTGGGGGTTGTGGTGACTCCTGGTGGTTGTGGTGACTCTTGGTGGTTGTGGTGACTCTTGGTGGTTGTGGTGACTCTTGGTGGTTGTGGTGACTCCTGGTGGTTGTGGTGACTCTTGGTGGTTGTGGTGACTCCTGGTGGTTGTGGTGAGGATAGTGGTGACCGAGGTACTGGCCCATGTAGTAGTCACCATAATGCCTGCCACAGTATATGTGCTGTAAACAACAGAACTTTGATGAAGAACAAAACACAGGTGAATAACAGGAGAACACTGAGAATAATAATCCGATAAGTAATATTTCCTGTAAATTACTCCCTCATACACTCCGGGTGTGTCCGAGCACACTCTTTAGAGTACAAGGGACTGTGCTCGGACACACCACACCGGACTAGTGGTGTGTCCGAGCACACTCTTCAGAGTACAAGGAGAGACTCGGGGTGTGTCCGAGCACACTCTTCAGAGTACAAGGAGAGACTCGGGGTGTGTCCGAGCACACTCTTCAGAGTACAAGGAGAGACTCGGGGTGTGTCCGAGCACACTCTTCAGAGTACAAGGGGATGTGCTCGGACACACCACACCGGACTAGTGGTGTGTCCGAGCACACTCTTTAGAGTACAAGGGGATGTGCTCGGACACACCACACCGGACTAGTGGTGTGTCCGAGCACACTCTTTAGAGTACAAGGGGATGTGCTCGGACACACCACACCGGACTAGTGGTGTGTCCGAGCACACTCTTTAGAGTACAAGGGGATGTGCTCGGACACACCACACCGGACTAGTGGTGTGTCCGAGCACACTCTTCAGAGTACAAGGGGATGTGCTCGGACACACCACACCGGACTAGTGGTGTGTCCGAGCACACTCTTCAGAGTACAAGGAGAGACTCGGGATGAGTCCGAGCACACTCTTCAGAGTACAAGGAGAGACTTGGGGTGAGTCCGAGCACACACTTACAGCACATCTTCATTAAGTATCCAGAAGCCATGTTAACCAACACACTGTCAAGTGAAGAACGAGACTGGGGAAAATGTCATTTATAATTAAATAATTTATAACTACGTTATCCTATAGATAAGAAAATATTATCCAAAAAGACAGTGACCTAAATGCCATTCTGTGTATTAACTATTACGGTGCTGCTGGGGAATGCCAAATCGTCACGTCAGCATTGATTCCCATCTGAGGAAGGGCCAAGAGGATGCCCCGAGCCTCAAGCAGCCCTGAGAGGGTCCAGCACGCGCCCCTGATCCCGGCAACACCAAACAATAAAAATCCACCAAGACGGACACGGCGGCGAGGACTGGGGTGCCCCACAAGACAGAATAAACAACGATAATGTGGGTTAATGGCGGGCGACGCACGTGCTGCCCCGCGCCACTTGGTCGTCACGGGGCGTTTGCTCGCTATTAAATACGTTTCTGCTTCATATTCCCGCCTCATTCGTTCCTCGTGTCGGCGCGAAGACCTCGCTATGCCATTGTTTATAATGTAATATTATATATGATTGCATTTTCTTCTATATTTTCGCATTATTACTTGATTCAAAATAAGAAAAGGGATAAAAGATGGGTATATGAAGAAGCATTAGTTGCTCAATTGACTGTGTCGGTAATCCGGAGTGGAGCGACTCCCCTCTGTTGACTGTACACTTGTCATCCGACCCGAGGGAGGGAAAGGGGGAGGGCGAGGGGGACCTAGGGGGAAATCTAAGGGAAAAGGGGAGAGAAAAGGCAACTGGGGGAGGGCTTTGGATGGCGATTAATTGAGGAGCGTGAAGAGCACTGGGTGAGGTTGGAAGTGAGAGGAGGATGGGGAGAGGGGAGGGATGGGCTGAGGGGAGAGGGGAGGGATGGGCCGAGGGGAGAGGGGAGGGATAATACACGTTACTAATTAAATATTAATTACTGCAGCCCTCTACACTGCTAATGGAATCTGATAATCATACTGGAAGTAAACAGTTATGAACAAATCTGAAGAAAATTGATTTACGTAATAAAACTCTGGTCAGTGTTTAGATTTGCGTGGAAATGCGCAGTTATACCCATAGCACTTTATGTTCCTCTAATGGGTCACTACTATAATAAACGACAAATTTGAAACTACAAAAAATCTCCCCAACCACTTGGGGTGGACGGTAGAGCGACGGTCTCGCTTCATGCAGGTCGGCGTTCAATCCCCGACCGTCCAAGTGGTTGGGCACCATTCCTTCCCCCCGTCCCATCCCAAATCCTTATCCTGACCCCCTTCCAAGTGTTATATAGTCGTAACGGCTTCGTGCTTTCCCCTGATAATTCCTCTCCCTTCTGTGGCAGCCACCGAGCCTAAAAGCTTATGAAAGCTTCTCTCAAGGAAACACCAAAGGACTCAATAAGACAGTAAACTAGTGAAGGCGTGTAGGCGGCAGCTCTCATACCCAACCACTTTGTTATCAACATATTGAGGTACACCTGTGCTTATACAACTACTCTACATTATGTGAAGCGTCACATAGTTACTCTCAAGAGCTATGTGATGCTGAAACACAATCCCCATCTCACAGAATGGTAAGTAATTATCAAAAGAAGGCACCAAGCTGGGAAGGCTGTGTAGCACCATCAGAGGGCGCTAAATATCACCAAGGATGCCAATACGAGAACAGAAACGCATAAGGTGAACGATATCAAAAGTATCCGAGTCACCAAGAATACTATCGAGGGACAAGTGACCGCGAGGGACGGTCAGGGAGCAAGACACACGCTCGTCCTGGAAGTCAGGACATTCAACAAGGATATGCACCACCGTAAGAGGGACAATGCAGCTTGGACAATCAGGAGCAGGGCGGCGCTCTCACAGAATGGTAAGTCATTCAGGTTCACATCCCCCATACACAGTGACGGATCAGAAGAGTGAGGGAAGACATGATCACTACCTACAAAATCCTCAGGGGAATTGACAGGGTAGACAAGGATAAACTATTCAACACTGGTGGTACGCGAATAGGGGGTATAATATATTATATATATATATATATATATATATATATATATATATATATATATATATATATATATATATATATATATATATATATATATACCTAGTAGTATATACCTAGTAGCCAAAACGTACTTCTCAGCCTACTATTCAAGGCCCGTTTTGCCTAATAAGCCAAGTTTTCATGAATTAATTGTTTTTCGACTACCTAACCTACCTAACCTAACTTTTTCGGCTACCTAACCTAACCTATAAAGATAGGTTAGGTTAGGTAGGGTTGGTTAGGTTCAGTCATATATCTACGTTAATTTTAACTTAAATAAAAAAAATTGACCTCATACATAATGAAATGGATAGCTTTATCATTTCATAAGAAAAAAATTAGAGAAGATATATTAATTCAGAAAAACTTGGCCTATTAGGCAAATCGAGCCTTGCATAGTAGGCCGAGAAGTGCGTTCTGGCTACTAGGTACGACATATATATATATATATATATATATATATATATATATATATATATATATATATATATATATATATATATATGTCGTACCTAATAGCCAGAACGCACTTCTCAGCCTACTATTCAAGGCCCGATTTGCCTAATAAGCCAAGTTTTCATTAATGAATGTTTTTTCGTCTACCTAACCTACCTAACCTAACCTAACCTAGCTTTTTTTGGCAACCTAACCTAACCTTACCTATAAATATAGGTTAGGTTAGGTTAGGTAGGGTTGGTTAGGTTCGGTCATATATCTACATTAATTTTAACTCCAATAAAAAAAAATTGACCTCATACATAGAGAAAAGGGTTGCTTTATCATTTCATAAGAAAAAAATTATAGTAAATATAATAATTCAGGAAAACTTGGCTTATTAGGCAAATCGGGCTATGAATAGTAGGCTGAGAAGTGAGTTCTGGCTACTAGGTACGACATATATATATATATATATATATATATATATATATATATATATATATATATATAATGTCGTACCTAGTAGCCAGAACGCACTTCGCAGCCTACTATGCAAGGCCCGATTTGCCTAATAAGCCAAGTTTTCATGAATTAATTGTTTTTCGACTACCTAACCTACCTAACCTAACCTAGCTTTTTCGGCTACCTAACCTAACCTAACCTATAAAGATAGGTTAGGTTAGGTAGGGTTGGTTAGGTTCGGTCATATATCTACGTTAATTTTAACTCCAATAAAAAAAAATTCACCTCATACATAATGAAATGGGTAGCTTTATCATTTCATAAGAAAAAAATTTGAGAAAATATATCAATTCAGGAAAACTTGGCTTATTAAGCAAATCGGGCCCTGAATTGTAGGCTGAGAAGTGCGTTCTGGCTACTAGGTACGACATATATATATATATATATATATATATATATATATATATACTTTATATATATATATATATATATATATATATATATATATATATATATATATATATATATATATATATATATATATATATACTTTATATATATATATATACACTTACACACATATACAGCATGGAGTCCATATCTAGTCAAGCATAAGACTAAACTGGAAAAGGTTCAAAGGTTTACCACCAGACTAGTACCCGAGCTGAGGGGTATGAGCTACGAGGAGAGACTACGGGAATTAAACCTCACGTCGCAGGAAGACAGAAGTTAGGGGGGTACATGATCACCACATACAAAATTCTCAAAGGAATTGATAGGACAGATAAAGACAGTTTATTTACCACAAGGGGCACACGCACTAGGGGACACAGGTGGAAATTGAGTGCCCAAATGAGCCATAGAGACATTAGAAAAAATTGTTTTTAGTGTCAGAGTGGTTGACAAATGGAATGCATTAGGAAGTGATGTGGTGGAGGCTGACTCCATACACAGCTTCAAGTGTAGATATGATAGAACCCAAAAGGCTCAGGAACCTGTACATCAGTTGATTGACAGTTGAGAGGCGGGACCAAAGCGCCAGAGCTCAACCCCCGCAAGCACAACTAGGCGAGTACATACATATAGACACATACATTCATTTAGACATACATATATATACATACATTTATACATATATGCATTACATATATACATACACAATACAAAATATTTTTAATATAATATGTAAATTAAAAAAATATGAGTTTGGAAACATAAATGTTGAGGATTATTATAATAGTATATTTAGGGTATGCTTCGTGTTCAAGTGTTCAATTGTCATACGAACTAGCTGCAGTTCTAATCATGTCTGGGCACATGTAGATTTAAATGCATTTTAAAATGTAAGTTTAAATATAACATTGAATTGAGATTTTTATGACAGCCGCTCATATATACAACATTCACTAACCGCTCCTTGTTCTACAACACGCCTACAAAAATAAAAATACAGTAATGCCGCTGTATCATGTCAGCCAGAAGTGTAGTCTCTCCGTGTCAGAAGGCCAATAATTAAGACTGTGGCATAATTTCCTCACAATAGGTTATGGAGGCGGCCAGATTGTGGTAATTATTGATGTAGTGTTTACGGTCGTCAGTACCATTAGCGCGCCACACACCCCCCTGCCAGACGCCACCCTCGCGCGTACCATAATAACTCTTAATATACTGTCACCTAAAGGCTAAAATTCAGCGCTCTACAAGCTGATTTTGCTCTTCACAATAAAATGATCTTTAAGCTTTGGGGAGACAAAGACTGATTTCGCTTGCCACGTTAGTAAATCTCGGTCCATTCATACGGCAAGCTTGCCATATGAACCAAGATATATTTACTTAGCTGATAATAGTATATTATGATAAGAATGATGCGTATAAATATCTCTCGGCAAAGAGCGAGAATATTACAAATTTAAATTACATGAGTTATTTTTAATTTGCTAAAACAAAAGTTTGCCATCACCCTTTGATATCATGAGCGCTGGACCAATAGACTCATCAAAAGCTGTCGTAGGGGCGGGGCCTAGCACAACCTTCACTGGTGAATCAAATATATTTATAACTATAAAATATTGCTATTATTCAACACAACTATTTACCGTAAACAAATGTTAATTGCTCATTAATACAAATGGATATCAAGCATCAATCAGCAAACAGGTAGGTTAAAATAATGAGTTAATGTTAAAGAGAAGGTGGCAACTGCGGCCATCAACCGCTGTGAATGACACTCAAGTGATCCTGAAAATGTTATCTGTAGACAAGTAATTTATTCTGTATTTGGTGTGTGTACCCGCGGCGCCGCCACCAGGCCCGTGGGGGTACAGTACTACCCCAGTGTTCAACAGTATACTGTAACCCAACCATCAATGTTCAACAGTATACTGTAACTTAACCATCAAATACATTTTTCTGTCATAGGTTAGGAAGCTTAGGTTTACTATGCTCTAGGTCCGTTTATTATTTCTTAAGAAACAGAGGAAACAATAAACAATTATTAAATCCTTTAAACAATAAATCTGTTGATATCAAGTTCAAATATGTATATTGAGACAAGGAAGAAATACATCTCACAGGACTAGAGTACCTTAGGCTATTTCTACTAATAGAAATAATAGAATACTAGGCTATTTCTACTACTTAGGCTAATGTGTTGATATTTTCACCAGTTGAGTTAATTTACAATTACGGTATGAATGTGTTGTGTGAGCTTGGGATATATTCGGGAAAATCCTCCAGTATTATCGACCGGCAGGAGCGGCAATCTGCGGCTTTAATGCGTCAGTTTGAGTGATGGCGGGCCGTGTTGATCCGCTGCGGCCCGGCCCACGCCCAGGATTACTGAGATCAATCATAAACTTTACCGACAATTCCAAAGATTCGCTGTGCGGAGTGTGGAGGTGTTGGGGGTAACCAATCAGTCATTGTGTCACTTTGGTTTATATGTGGATTGGTTTGGGGGGTGACGGATGATTTTTGTGGCGGGTTAATGTTAAATTGTCTTTTGTTTGTGTTGTGCTCGGTGGGGTTGTGATCCTACAGGTGGTGGGGGGCTGGAGGGGTGGTTCTTCAGGTGGCGGGGGCTGGAGGGTGGTTCTTCAGGTGGTAGGGGCTGGAGGGGTGGTTCTTCAGGTGGTGGGGGGCTGGAGGGGGTGGTTCTTCAGGTGGTGGGGGGATGGAGGGGTGGTTCTTCAGGTGGTGGAGGGGGTGGTTTTTCAATAACAAGAGTAACCAATCATGGAAGAGTCGTCAAATTCCTGTGAATCCCCTCCCATGTTGGAATATGTGGAAATGAACGAGCAGATGTGCTGGCTGCTAAAGGAGACCATATTGAATACTTCATACCCAAGTCTCTTCTATAAATTAGAGGTATTGTCAGGCAACATCACCGTGACAAGATGACTTAGGAAAGGAGGGACAGAAACACAAACCAGTGAATTTGTTCGCTGGTACAACATGGTTGCAGCTGGCAATCTTAATTATTATGGACGAAGAGGAGGTGGCCGCCACGGGAGAAAATCAGTAATAGCAAGAATCCATCTTGGATACAAATACCCATGGAGATTCGGGATGGAAACAACAGATGAGCAGCGGAGTTGCAAAATCTATGGTGAGAGTGGACACCGCCTTGACCACTACCTGAGAGTGTGTGGACATCTAAGAGAAATTAGAAACGTGTGTAGCATGGTAAACTCCACATTGTTTGAGTTAGGAAAATACTATCTGTCAAATATAAACGCTGTTCTATAATAATAATAATTTATTTAGGAAAAGTATATATATACTTATATATATACATAGTTGCAGAGTTACAGTACAAATATTCTGTTAGATTTAAAGATAGAGGTAGTACATACAATACCTAAAGCCACTAGTACGCATAGCGTTTCGGGCAAGAAATGAGAAAAAGAAAAAGAAAAGAAACAAGAAAAGAAAATTCTCATAAGATTCCCCCATTTTGCACCCGCAAGATAAGTTTTTAAGGGTTGACAAATATTATTTTTGTTTGAGGAGCTGTTCACTTGAGACAGTTAAGCAAGTCCTAGGTGTGTCTGGGTACAAGTGGCAGGATGAACAACCCAGCGGGTTTTCTTCCTATTGGGGAGTGTTGTCCATGCTGCTATGGCGGTGTGTCTACTCACAGGATGAGTGACGCTGCCCAATAAACTCTCCTTTCTGGACAAAACTTAAAGCTTAAACTGGAATGCAGGAAAGGCTGACAGGGAAGCCACAACTGGAATGCAGGACAGGCTGACAGGAAGCCACAACTGGACGGAATGATGAGAACCACAGAGGGATAATGTCACAGTTCACATGCAGGAAATCAATAAAAAACATGTACAAGAGAAGAAAACAAACGCGGAAACTAATCTTCGTTGACCAGTTAATCTTCAACGTGATCAAGTAAAATTGATTTAATTCATTTTATTTAAAAAACGATTAATTTCTTATCATTAGAACGCAGCATTTTGGGTAGAGATTCCTTGATTTTGACATATATTCGAATACTATTAGAATTAACGAAGTTAAATTTTAATCTAATATTAAAATAACTTAAAAGTAATTTAAGCAAATGTTTCCTAATCTGATAAGATAAATATTCACAGATAGGGAGGTTACCTTACCTTGAGGTTACCTTGAGGTGCTTCCGGGGCTTAGCGTCCCCGCGGCCCGGTCGTCGACCAGGCCTCCTGGTTGCCGGACTGATCAACCAGGCTGTTGGACGCGGCTGCTCGCAGTCTGACGTATGAGTCACAGCCTGGTTGATCAGGTATCCTTTGGAGGTGCTTATCCAGTTCTCTCTTGAACACTGAGGCGTCGGTCAGTTATGCCCGACAAATATGCACATAATATCTTGAAGAACATAACATAAAGAAAGTCGAGGAGACGCCATCTGTATAGGACTTGAGAGCCCTGGCTGGGTGGTGTCAACACGACTGGAACTGATGTACTGCCTTGTGTTAACCTCTCATAACTCGGGCATATTTGGCGAATGGTCAAGGCAGTAGTTGTTAACATGGGAACTGTTTCTGGAGAGATCAACTAATATTAATAGTTAAACAAGCGGAAATACCAGCTTGCTTGTTTGAGGGAGGTTGCGGTGGAGTTAGCCGTTGTTTGGCAAAGGTGTTGACTTTGTATGGTGGGTTGTGGTGGCGGGGGACCCTCTTGCTCCCCCCCCCCCCCACAGGGACCCCTGCTCTCTTCCCCTACTCACCTCCACCCCTGCCAGTCCTTTGCTCCAGCGATCCCCTCTTAAACCCCCCACTCTCCCCTAGCAAAAGTTCCTGCCTACGTACCTACCCCTTGTCCCTGGTCACCCCACCCACCGTCCCTGCCTGACGCCACATGCTGCCTGTGAGTGGCAACAGCTGATCATTACCCACTTTGCCCCCCCCCCCTCCCCTCCCCTTCCCCAACAATCCCCGCCTACTGTAGACAATCCAAACTGCCATCTTCAGACTCTTGATACTGGCATTTCGTCGTTTAAATCATCTCTGCTTTACCGTTTGTTTAGCTTTGTGTGCGCTCACCGAAACTCACCTTCCGTGGGGCCTCCTTTCCAGTTGGCTGTCGCTTGATACATTGACTTCCAACTCTCATTTGCCCTGCATCCACTCTTGAAGCTGTAGGGACTTGGCCTCCAGTACAAATGTGTTTGTGATTGCCTATTTGAGGCATCTAGAAGAGGTTAAGCATGTAGGGTACACAGAACGACTGATACAGCAAAATCTATCGTCCAAATCTTTTGCGCAGCTGAACAAGCAAAAAACCTCAGCCAAAGACCTCGTGACTGTTATAGCAGAGAGGGGAAGGGTACTGTTTGCAAGACGTCAGACGACTTAAAGGGAACACAAGAATTATAGATCGTGTTACAAGTCTATAATCCTCGCTCTCTATTCCTTGTCTTCACTCACAGTATGTACCCATGATGCTAGTTAACAGCCAGGGGCACGGAGATGACTTCATCCTCACCTTATACAGCCCACAACTACGGGAGACACAACCTGAACACCTGTGGTTTGCTGCCACTCCTGTTGTTGTGCTGCCACATTTTCTGACACGGATCCTGGCCTCCGTCTTGAGAAATTTGGACCACCTGATTAAGGTACAGCTAAGACACTTTTGCCATAGGATTAATTTGTACTTTTTACCAATATGTGTCGACCTGGTGCATATATATATGTTGCACCTAGTTGCCAGAACGTCGTACTCAGCCTACTATGCAAGGCCCGATTTGCCTAATAAGCCAAGTTTTCATGAATTCATATATTTTTCAATATTTTTTTCTTATGAAATGATAAAGCTATCCATTTCATTATGTATGAGTTAATTCTTTTAAATTTGAGTTAAAACTAACGTAGATATATGACCGAACCTAACCAACCCTACCTAACCTAACCTAACCTAACGTAACCTATCTTAACCTAACCAACCCTACCTAACGTAACCTATCTTAACCTAACCAACCCTACCTAACCTAACCTATCTTAACCTAACCTAAACTAACACAATTCAATAACTTATGTTCTTAATATAATATAATAATAATTAAAAAAAACTAATTGGAAACAATTTATTGAAAATAAAGAAAATCACTCGGCCTATTAGGCAAATTGGGCCTTGCATAGTAGGCCGAAAAGTGTGTTCTGGCTACTAGGTACGATATATATGTATATATTATATATATATTTGTATTATATATATTATATATATATATATATATATATATATATATATATATATATTATATTCTTATATTCATATGTATACATATTCTTATATATATATATATATATATATATATATATATATATATATATATATATATATATATATATATATATATATATATATATATATATAATATGTCGTACCTAGTAGCCAGAACGCACTTTTCAGCCTACTATGCAAGGCCCGATTTGCCTAATAAGCCAAATTTTTCTGAATTAATTTATTTTCTCTAATTTTTTTCTGATGAAATGATAAAGCTACCCATTTCATTATGTATGAGGTCAATTTTTTTTATTGGAGTTAAAATTAACGTAGATATATGACCGAACCTAACCAACCCTACCTAACCTAACCTATCTCTATAGGTTAGGTTAGGTTAGGTTAGGTAGGTTTGGTAGCCGAAAAACCATTAATTCATGAAAACTTGGCTTAATAGGCAAATCGGGCCTTGCATAGTAGGCTGAGAAGTGCGTTCTGGCTACTAGGTACGACATATATATATATATATATATATGTCGTACCTAATAGCCAGAACGCACTTCTCAGCCTACTATTCAAGGCCCGATTTGCCTAATAAGCCAAGTTTTCATGAATTAATGTTTTTTCGTCTACCTAACCTACCTAACCTAACCTAACCTAGCTTTTTTTGGCTACCTAACCTAACCTTACCTATAAATATAGGTTAGGTTAGGTTAGGTAGGGTTGGTTAGGTTCGGTCATATATCTACGTTAATTTTAACTCCAATAAAAAAAAATTGACCTCATACATAGAGAAAAGGGTTGCTTTATCATTTCATAAGAAAAAAATTATAGTAAATATATTAATTCAGGAAAACTTGGCTTATTAGGCAAATCGGGCCTTGAATAGTAGGCTGAGAAGTGAGTTCTGGCTACTAGGTACGACATATATATATATATATATATATATATATATATATATATGTCGTACCTAGTAGCCAGAACTCACTTCTCAGCCTACTATGCAAGGCCCGATTTGCCTAATAAGCCAAGTTTTCATGAATTAATGTTTTTTCGTCTACCTAACCTACCTAACCTAACCTAACCTAGCTTTTTTTGGCTACCTAACCTAACCTTACCTATATATATAGGTTAGGTTAGGTTAGGTAGGGTTGGTTAGGTTCGGTCATATATCTACGTTAATTTTAACTCCAATAAAAAAAAATTGACCTCATACATAGTGAAAAGGCTAGCTTTATCATTTCATAAGAAAAAAATTATAGTAAATATAATAATTCAGGAAAACTTGGCTTATTAGGCAAATCGGGCCTTGAATAGTAGGCTGAGAAGTGAGTTCTGGCTACTAGGTACGACATATATATATATATATATATATATATATATATATATATATATATATATATATATATATATATATATATTATTGCCACTGGTTACAACATCCCCACAAATAAACTAACTCTTTTACTCTCTCTCGCCTTGTCTGCTCTTCCTCCCTGTGTGTGTGTCTCGTATTGCATCCCCATATAAGACAACAATATGAGGTGTGTGGGGATCTTGACAACATATATCAAGATGTACACAAGAGGTGTGCATGTATACTATGGGTGCGAGAAGACAGGAAGCCACCAGGTAGGTCCAGGTAGGGAAGGGTAGCTGGTCCAGGTAGGGAAGGGTCGCTGGTCCAGGTAGGGAAGGGTAGCTGGTCCAGGTAGGGAAGGGTCGCTGGTCCAGGTAGGGAAGGGTAGCTGGTCCAGGTAGGGAAGGGTAGCTGGTCCAGGTAGGGAAGGGTAGCTGGTCCAGGTAGGGAAGGGTAGCTGGTCCAGGTAGGGAAGGGTAGCTGGTCCAGGTAGGGAAGGGTAGCTGGTCCAGGTAGGGAAGGGTAGTTGGTCCAGGTAGGGAAGGGTAGTTGGTCCAGGTAGGGAAGGGTAGCTGGTCCAGGTAGGGAAGGGTAGCTGGTCCAGGTAGGGAAGGGTAGCTGGTCCAGGTAGGGAAGGGTAGTTGGTCCAGGTAGGGAAGGGTAGCTGGTCCAGGTAGGGAAGGGTAGTTGGTCCAGGTAGGGAAGGGTAGCTGGTCCAGGTAGGGAAGGGTCGCTGGTCCAGGTAGGGAAGGGTAGCTGGTCCAGGTAGGGAAGGGTAGCTGGTCCAGGTAGGGAAGGGTAGCTGGTCCAGGTAGGGAAGGGTAGCTGGTCCAGGTAGGGAAGGGTAGCTGCTGCTAATACTACTTCCCCTTCAATTTCACTTGTCAAAAGCCGCTCACAATAATAATGGTAACCAATATATGACGGCTATATCAGGGGAAAATTTTGTAATTGATTAATATAATTCACCCCAGCGGGTGGCTCGCCTGGTGTGTTCACCGGTCTAACCTAATCTATATTACTGGCCAGAAATAGCTCGACATAATGGGTTATCGGGTACCGAACACTTCCCTTACTGTTGAGGAAGATGGTGCTGACGACGGGAGATACGTGCGTCCCGAGACATTTGCGTCTAGAGGGAAATAATTGCGAAGCTTCAAGCTGTTCCAAGTCAAACTTTGTAAGATGTTAAAATTAATGGCGTCTGCTCCTCTCGGCTCGGGAGACGCCAATTCGTCATTATCAACTTAGGGAGGTAGACTATGTATTTGCTGAGTATTTAATTAAATTTAGTAATGGAGAACACTTTTGTATCATATTTACTCCCCAGGCTGGTAGATTTAAATATACGTGTTATACATAAATGAATATTTGATGACGTTGCAAACATCAAATTTTCTCCGAACGGCCAAGATATCCATCCTCTGACATAATGTTGGTAAGTTAGAATGTTCCTGATACAGCCGTTATTGTTTGTTATACAAGTTGGGTATGGTGGTGGCCCCTGAGAGTATGGTGGTGGCCCCTGAGAGTATGGTGGTGGCCCCAGAGTGTATGGTGGTGGCCCCAGAGTGTATGGTGGTGACCCCTGAGTGTATGGTGGTGGCCCCTAAGTGTATGGTGGTGGCCCCTGAGTGTATGGTGGTGGGCCCCTGAGTGTATGGTGGTGGCCCCCTGAGTGTATGGTGGTGGCCCCTGAGTGTATGGTGGTGGGCCCTGAGTGTATGGTGGTGGGCCCTGAGTGTATGGTGGTGGCCCCTGAGTGTATGGTGGTGGGCCCCTGAGTGTATGGTGGTGGCCCCCTGAGTGTATGGTGGTGGCCCCTGAGTGTATGGTGGTGGGCCCTGAGTGTACGGTGGTGGGCCCTGAGTGTATGGTGGTGGCCCCTGAGTGTATGGTGGTGGGCCCTGAGTGTATGGTGGTGGCCCCTGAGTGTATGGTGGTGGCCCCTGAGTATATGGTGGTGGCCCCTGAGTATATGGTGGTGGCCCCTGAGTATATGGTGGTGGCCCCTGAGAGTATGGTGGTGGCCCCTGAGTGTATGGTGGTGGCCCCTGAGTGTAAGGTGGTGGCCCCTGAGTGTATGGTGGTGGCCCCTGAGTGTATGGTGGAGGGCCCTGAGTGTATGGTGGTGGCCCCTGAGTGTATGGTGGTGGGCCCTGAGTGTATGGTGGTGGCCCCTGAGTGTATGGTGGTGGGCCCTGAGTGTATGGTGGTGGCCCCTGAGTGTATGGTGGTGACCCCTGAGTATATGGTGGTGGCCCCTGAGTATATGGTGGTGGCCCCTGAGAGTATGGTGGTGGCCCCTGAGTGTATGGTGGTGACCCCTGAGTATATGGTGGTGGCCCCTGAGTATATGGTGGTGGCCCCTGAGAGTATGGTGGTGGCCCCTGAGTGTATGGTGGTGGCCCCTGAGTGTATGGTGGTGGGCCCTGAGTGTATGGTGGTGGGCCCTGAGTGTATGGTGGTGGCCCCTGAGTGTATGGTGGTGGCCCCTGAGTGTATGGTGGTGGCCCCTGAGTGTATGGTGGTGACCCCTGAGTGTATGGTGGTAGGCCCTGAGTGTATGGTGGTGGCCCCTGAGTGTATGGTGGTGGGCCCTGAGTGTATGGTGGTGGCCCCTGAGTGTATGGTGGTGGCCCCTGAGAGTATGGTGGTGGCCCCTGAGTGTATGGTGGTGGCCCCTGAGTGTATGGTGGTGGCCCCTGAGTGTATGGTGGTGGCCCCTGAGTGTATGGTGGTGGCCCCTGAGTGTATGGTGGTGGGCCCTGAGTGTATGGTGGTGGCCCCTGAGTGTATGGTGGTGGCCCCTGAGTGTATGGTGGTGGCCCCTGAGTGTATGGTGGTGGCCCCTGAGTGTATGGTGGTGGCCCCTGAGTGTATGGTGGTGGGCTCTGAGTGTATGGTGGTGGCCCCTGAGTGTATGGTGGTGGCCCCTGAGTGTATGGTGGTGGCCCCCGAGTGTATGGTGGTGGCCCCCGAGTGTATGGTGGTGGGCCCTGAGTGTATGGTGGTGGGCCCTGAGTGTATGGTGGTGGCCCCTGAGTGTATGGTGGTGGCCCCTGAGTGTATGGTGGTGGCCCCTGAGTGTATGGTGGTGGCCCCTGAGTGTATGGTGGTGGCCCCTGAGTGTATGGTGGTGGCCCCAGAGTGTATGGTGGTGGCCCCTGAGTGTATGGTGGTGGCCCCTGAGTGTATGGTGGTGGCCCCAGAGTGTATGGTGGTGGCCCCTGAGTGTATGGTGGTGGCCCCTGAGTGTATGGTGGTGGCCCCTGAGTGTATGGTGGTGGCCCCTGAGAGTATGGTGGTGGCCCCTGAGTGTATGGTGGTGGCCCCTGAGTGTATGGTGGTGGCCCCTGAGTGTATGGTGGTAGCCCCTGAGTGTATGGTGGTGGCCCCCTGAGTGTATGGTGGTGGCCCCTGAGTGTATGGTGGTGGCCCCTGAGTGTATGGTGGTGGCCCCTGTCCAGGCACCCGGAGAACCAGCCGACACCACCCGATAACCACGTGTTCTACCGACGGATTCTGGAAGGGCGGGCTGGCGGGAGCTAGGACTAGTGGGAGGGCGGGCTGGCGGGAGCTAGGACTAGTGGGAGGGAGGGCTGGCGGGAGCTAGGACTAGTGGAAGGGCGGGCTGGCGGGAGCTAGGACTAGTGGGAGGGCGGGCTGGCGGAAGCTAGGACTAGTGGGAGGGCGGGCTGGCGGGAGCTAGGACTAGTGGGAGGGCGGGCTGGCGGGAGCTAGGACTAGTGGGAGGGCGGGCTGGCGGGAGCTAGGACTAGTGGGAGGGCGGGCTGGCGGGAGCTAGGACTAGTGGGAGGGCGGGCTGGCGGGAGCTAGGACTAGTGGGAGGGCTGGCTGGCGGGAGCTAGGACTAGTGGGAGGGCGGGCTGGCGGGAGCTAGGACTAGTGGGAGGGCGGGCTGGCGGGAGCTAGGACTAGTGGGAGGGCGGGCTGGCGGGAGCTAGGACTAGCGGGAGGGCGGGCTGGCGGGAGCTAGGACTAGTGGGAGGGCGGGCTGGCGGGAGCTAGGACTAGTGGGAGGGCGGGCTGGCGGGAGCTAGGACTAGTGGGAGGGCGGGCTGGCGGGAGCTAGGACTAGTGGGAGGGCGGGCTGGCGGGAGCTAGGACTAGTGGGAGGGCGGGCTGGCGGGAGCTAGGACTAGTGGGAGGGCGGGCTGGCGGGAGCTAGGACTAGTGGGAGGGCGGGCTGGCGGGAGCTAGGACTAGTGGGAGGGCGGGCTGGCGGGAGCTAGGACTAGTGGGAGGGCGGGCTGGCGGGAGCTAGGACTAGTGGGAGGGCGGGCTGGCGGGAGCTAGGACTAGTGGGAGGGCGGGCTGGCGGGAGCTAGGACTAGTGGGAGGGCGGGCTGGCGGGAGCTAGGACTAGTGGGAGGGCGGGCTGGCGGGAGCTAGGACTAGTGGGAGGGCGGGCTGGCGGGAGCTAGGACTAGTGGGAGGGCGGGCTGGCGGGAGCTAGGACTAGTGGGAGGGCGGGCTGGCGGGAGCTAGGACTAGTGGGAGGGCGGGCTGGCGGGAGCTAGGACTAGTGGGAGGGAGGGCTGGCGGGAGCTAGGACTAGTGGGAGGGAGGGCTGGCGGGAGCGAGGACTAGTGGGAGGGCGGGCTGGCGGGAGCTAGGACTCGTGGGAGGGCGGGCTGGCGGGAGCTAGGACTAGTGGGAGGGAGGGCTGGCGGGAGCTAGGACTAGTGGGAGGGCGGGCTGGCGGGAGCTAGGACTAGTGGGAGGGCGGGCTGGCGGGAGCTAGGACTAGTGGGAGGGCGGGCTGGCGGGAGCTAGGACTAGTGGGAGGGAGGGCTGGCGGGAGCTAGGACTAGTGGGAGGGCGGGCTGGCGGGAGCTAGGACTAGTGGGAGGGCGGGCTGGCGGGAGCTAGGACTAGTGGGAGGGCGGGCTGGCGGGAGCTAGGACTAGTGGGAGGGCGGGCTGGCGGGAGCTAGGACTAGTGGGAGGGAGGGCTGGCGGGAGCTAGGACTAGTGGGAGGGCGGGCTGGCGGGAGCTAGGACTAGTGGGAGGGCGGGCTGGCGGGAGCTAGGACTAGTGGGAGGGCGGGCTGGCGGGAGCTAGGACTAGTGGGAGGGCGGGCTGGCGGGAGCTAGGACTAGTGGGAGGGCGGGCTGGCGGGAGCTAGGACTAGTGGGAGGGCGGGCTGGCGGGAGCTAGGACTAGTGGGAGGGCGGGCTGGCGGGAGCTAGGACTAGTGGGAGGGCGGGCTGGCGGGAGCTAGGACTAGAGGGAGGGAGGGCTGGCGGGAGCTAGGACTAGTGGGAGGGCGGGCTGGCGGGAGCTAGGACTAGTGGGAGGGCGGGCTGGCGGGAGCTAGGACTAGTGGGAGGGCGGGCTGGCGGGAGCTAGGACTAGTGGGAGGGCGGGCTGGCGGGAGCTAGGACTAGTGGAAGGGCGGGCTGGCGGGAGCTAGGACTAGTGGAAGGGCGGGCTGGCGGGAGCTAGGACTAGTGGAAGGGCGGGCTGGCGGGAGCTAGGACTAGTGGGAGGGCGGGCTGGCGGGAGCTAGGACTAGTGGGAGGGCGGGCTGGCGGGAGCTAGGACTAGTGGGAGGGCGGGCTGGCGGGAGCTAGGACTAGTGGGAGGGCGGGCTGGCGGGAGCTAGGACTAGTGGGAGGGCGGGCTGGCGGGAGGGAGAGATAGTGGGAGGGCGGGCTGGCGGGAGGGAGAGATAGTGGGAGGGCGGGCTGGCGGGAGGGAGAGATAGTGGAAGGGCGGGCTGGCGGGAGCTAGGACTAGTGGGAGGGAGGGCTGGCGGGAGCTAGGACTAGTGGGAGGGCGGGCTGGCGGGAGCTAGGACTAGTGGGAGGGCGGGCTGGCGGGAGGGAGAGATAGTGGGAGGGCGGGCTGGCGGGAGCTAGGACTAGTGGGAGGGCGGGCTGGCGGGAGCTAGGACTAGTGGGAGGGTGGGCTGGCGGGAGCTAGGACTAGTGGGAGGGCGGGCTGGCGGGAGCTAGGACTAGTGGGAGGGCGGGCTGGCGGGAGCTAGGACTAGTGGGAGGGCGGGCTGGCGGGAGCTAGGACTAGTGGGAGGGCGGGCTGGCGGGAGGGAGAGATAGTGGGAGGGCGGGCTGGCGGGAGGGAGAGATAGTGGGAGGGCGGGCTGGCGGGAGGGAGAGATAGTGGAAGGGCGGGCTGGCGGGAGCTAGGACTAGTGGGAGGGCGGGCTGGCGGGAGCTAGGACTAGCGGGAGGGCGGGCTGGCGGGAGCTAGGACTAGTGGGAGGGAGGGCTGGCGGGAGCTAGGACTAGTGGGAGGGCGGGCTGGCGGGAGCTAGGACTAGTGGGAGGGCGGGCTGGCGGGAGGGAGAGATAGTGGGAGGGCGGGCTGGCGGGAGCTAGGACTAGTGGGAGGGCGGGCTGGCGGGAGCTAGGACTAGTGGGAGGGTGGGCTGGCGGGAGCTAGGACTAGTGGGAGGGAGGGCTGGCGGGAGCTAGGACTAGTGGGAGGGCGGGCTGGCGGGAGCTAGGACTAGTGGGAGGGCGGGCTGGCGGGAGGGAGAGATAGTGGGAGGGCGGGCTGGCGGGAGCTAGGACTAGTGGGAGGGCGGGCTGGCGGGAGCTAGGACTAGTGGGAGGGTGGGCTGGCGGGAGCTAGGACTAGTGGGAGGGCGGGCTGGCGGGAGCTAGGACTAGTGGGAGGGCGGGCTGGCGGGAGCTAGGACTAGTGGGAGGGTGGGCTGGCGGGAGCTAGGACTAGTGGGAGGGCGGGCTGGCGGGAGCTAGGACTAGTGGGAGGGCGGGCTGGCGGGAGCTAGGACTAGTGGGAGGGCGGGCTGGCGGGAGCTAGGACTAGTGGGAGGGCGGGCTGGCGGGAGCTAGGACTAGCGGGAGGGCGGGCTGGCGGGAGCTAGGACTAGTGGGAGGGCGGGCTGGCGGGAGCTAGGACTAGCGGGAGGGCGGGCTGGCGGGAGCTAGGACTAGTGGGAGGGAGGGCTGGCGGGAGCTAGGACTAGTGGGAGGGCGGGCTGGCGGGAGCTAGGACTAGTGGGAGGGCGGGCTGGCGGGAGGGAGAGATAGTGGGAGGGCGGGCTGGCGGGAGCTAGGACTAGTGGGAGGGCGGGCTGGCGGGAGCTAGGACTAGTGGGTGGGTGGGCTGGCGGGAGCTAGGACTAGTGGGAGGGCGGGCTGGCGGGAGCTAGGACTAGTGGGAGGGCGGGCTGGCGGGAGCTAGGACTAGTGGGAGGGCGGGCTGGCGGGAGCTAGGACTAGCGGGAGGGCGGGCTGGCGGGAGCTAGGACTAGTGGGAGGGCGGGCTGGCGGGAGGGAGAGATAGTGGGAGGGCGGGCTGGCGGGAGGGAGAGATAGCGGGAGGGCGGGCTGGCGGGAGCTAGGACTAGTGGGAGGGCGGGCTGGCGGGAGGGAGGGCGCAAGGTCTTCGGGAATGGGAGGGGGAACTGTTTATCCAAGCCTTGTTCCCGTCTCCAATAATGCTCTGCTGTTTTTACTGCATTCATAATGATTAAGTTTTTATTGAGGCAACAAGTCGGGATCTTTATTTGTTATCAAGATAATCAGATAAGCTAAATCTGCTGCGGAGAATATATCAGTAGAGGAAGACTAAGATAAACTAGTAGTTTTGATGATTTACGAAATAAACTGTTGGAATGTTTATATTTTTACAGACTGGCGAATTTATTTGTAATGCATAATTCAGCGAGTGAATATACCGTCATAAGGATTGTATTATGCAGTGAATAATGCAAGTGTATAGTATCACTCGGGTGACTTTTCACTAGCACGCATAGCATATTGACCAATGATCAATCCTGTGAGCTAATAGAGCCACTCAATCTTTGTGTTAAAAGTGGCACTCATCCTGTAAGTGAGGAATGTCGCTGGTTTTGTTAGTAAATATAGCCACACATCCTGGGAATGTGGAGTGTACTTACCTAGTTGTGCTTGCGGGGGTTGCGCTCTGGCTCTTTGGTCCCGCCTCTCAATGGTCAATCAAAACTAATGTACAGGTTCCTGAGCCTACTGGGCTCTGTCATATCTACACTTGAAGCTGTGTATGGAGTCAGCAACCCGTTCTCGCACTTGCTTTAGTCAATATCTTGCTTATGAATAAGTGTATATGTGACATACTAATTTATTGTGAATATTTAAGTTTAACTTCAAAATCTGAATAAAAACCACAACCTAACCTAACCTTCTTAGTATGTTAAGATATTACAATTAGTAATATCCCATCCCCTTGTATGGTGGTGACTGCCATCCCCTTGTATGGTGGTGACTGCCATCCCCTTGTATGGTGGTGACTGCCATCCCCTTGTATGGTGGTGACTACCATCCCCTTGTATGGTGGTGACTACCATCCCCTTGTATGGTGGTGACTACCATCCCCTTGTATGGTGGTGACTACCATCCCCTTGTATGGTGGTGACTGCCATCCCCTTGTATGGTGGTGACTGCCATCCCCTTGTGTGGTGGTGACTGGCCTAGCTAGTGGCGACGAGTACTGTCCTAGGTGGTGAAGGTTGACAGAGAGGGGCCTCGTAGGGGCCTCGTAGCCTGGTGGATAGCGCGCAGGATTCGTAATTCTGTGGCGCGGGTTCGATTCCCGCACGAGGCAGAAACAAATGGGCAAAGTTTCTTTCACCCTGAATGCCCCTGTTACCTAGCAGTAAATAGGTACCTGGGAGTTAGTCAGCTGTCACGGGCTGCTTCCTGGGGTGTGTGTGTGTGTGGTGTGGAGAAAAAAAAAAAAAACAAAAAAAAAAAAAAAAAAAAAAGTAGTTAGTAAACAGTTGATTGACAGTTGAGAGGCGGGCCGAAAGAGCAAAGCTCAACCCCCGTAAAAACACAACTAGTAAACACAGAGAGGTGAGCGGTGAGGAAGACACTGCGGACGGTAGAGAGACAGGTGAGGGCGGTGAGACAACGTGCAGGGGACGGGGCCGTGACGGCCAGGTGACGGTGCCCGTCAGTCCTCACCAAGCCCCGCTGCCCCTCAGCCCGACCCTCAAGTGCTCAACAAGGGGGGCGGGGTAATCACTAATTACCCTCAAATCATCGCGAATAAAACACAATCATAAAAAATGGCGCCTAAACAGGGAGGGATCGCGGGAGTCCCCGTGAACACGGCCAGTGTTCACGGGTGGACGTCCTCCAACAACTACAGCTCTCCACAACACGTGACGCGCCGGAGGGTGGACCGGACCCATAGACGGTTCTAAGTGTATTGTGTTTTTTGGGGTTAAATCTTTACGCTCCCGACAGAGGCTTCCTATATGAATATCTAAGACTAGAGGGAGCATAAAATGCATGCATACATACACATATATATTAATATATAATATGTAAAGCAATAATGATGGTTGAGAGAGCAGAGGCCAGAGTGTTCCACTTGATAGTGAACAATACGACCACTTGGGGACACCTGGCCGGCACAGGTGAGGCAGGAGCTGGCACCTCCCCCACCTGCACCCATGCTATCCTCCCCACCTACACCCATGCTATCCTCCCCACCTACACCCATGCTATCCTCCCCACCTACACCCATGCTATCCTCCCCACCTGCACCCATGCTGCCCTCCCCACCTACACCCATGCTACCCTCCCCACCTACACCCATGCTATCCTCCACACCTACACCCATGCTATCCTCCACACCTACACCCATGCTATCCTCCACACCTACACCCATGCTACCCTCCCCACCTACACCCATGCTACCCTCCCCACCTACACCCATGCTATCCTCCACACCTACACCCATGCTATCCTCCACACCTACACCCATGCTACCCTCCCCACCTACACCCATGCTACCCTCCCCACCTACACCCATGCTACCCTCCCCACCTACACCCATGCTATCCTCCCCACCTGCACCCATGCTACCCTCCCCACCTACACCCATGCTACCCTCCCCACCTACACCCATGCTATCCTCCACACCTACACCCATGCTACCCTCCCCACCTACACCCATGCTACCCTCCCCACCTGCACCCATGCTATCCTCCCCACCTGCACCCATGCTACCCTCCCCACCTACACCCATGCTATCCTCCACACCTACACCCATGCTACCCTCCACACCTACACCCATGCTATCCTCCACACCTACACCCATGCTACCCTCCCCACCTACACCCATGCTACCCTCCCCACCTACACCCATGCTACCCTCCCCACCTACACCCATGCTATCCTCCCCACCTACACCCATGCTACCCTCCACACCTACACCCATGCTACCCTCCCCACCTACACCCATGCTACCTTCCCCACCTACACCCATGCTATCCTCCCCACCTACACCCATGCTACCCTCCACACCTACACCCATGCTATCCTCCACACCTACACCCATGCTACCCTCCCCACCTACACCCATGCTATCCTCCCCACCTACACCCATGCTACCCTCCACACCTACACCCATGCTATCCTCCACACCTACACCCATGCTACCCTCCCCACCTACACCCATGCTATCCTCCCCACCTACACCCATGCTACCCTCCCCACCTGCACCCATGCTATCCTCCACACCTACACCCATGCTACCCTCCCCACCTACACCCATGCTACCCTCCCCACCTACACCCATGCTACCCTCCACACCTACACCCATGCTACCCTCCACACCTACACCCATGCTATCCTCCCCACCTACACCCATGCTACCCTCCACACCTACACCCATGCTACCCTCCCCACCTACACCCATGCTACCTTCCCCACCTACACCCATGCTACCCTCCCCACCTACACCCATGCTACCCTCCCCACCTACACCCATGCTACCCTCCACACCTACACCCATGCTATCCTCCACACCTACACCCATGCTACCCTCCCCACCTACACCCATGCTACCCTCCCCACCTACACCCATGCTACCATCCCCACCTACACCCATGCTACCCTCCCCACCTACACCCATGCTACCCTCCACACCTACACCCATGCTATCCTCCCCACCTACACCCATGCTACCTTCCCCACCTATACCCATGCTACCCACCCCACCTACACCCATGCTACCCTCCCCACCTACACCCATGCTACCCTCCACACCTACACCCATGCTATCCTCCACACCTACACCCATGCTACCCTCCCCACCTACACCCATGCTACCCTCCCCACCTACACCCATGCTATCCTCCCCACCTACACCCATGCTACCTTCCCCACCTACACCCATGCTACCCTCCCCACCTACACCCATGCTACCCTCCCCACCTACACCCATGCTATCCTCCCCACCTACACCCATGCTACCCTCCCCACCTACACCCATGCTACCCTCCACACCTACACCCATGCTACCCTCCACACCTACACCCATGCTACCCTCCCCACCTACACCCATGCTACCCTCCCCACCTACACCCATGCTACCCTCCACACCTACACCCATGCTACCTTCCCCACCTACACCCATGCTACCCTCCCCACCTACACCCATGCTACCCTCCCCACCTACACCCATGCTACCCTCCACACCTACACCCATGCTATCCTCCACACCTACACCCATGCTACCCTCCCCACCTACACCCATGCTACCCTCCCCACCTACACCCATGCTATCCTCCCCACCTACACCCATGCTACCCTCCCCACCTACACCCATGCTACCCTCCCCACCTACACCCATGCTACCCTCCCCACCTACACCCATGCTATACTCCACACCTACACCCATGCTACCCTCCCCACCTACACCCATGCTACCCTCCCCACCTACACCCATGCTATCCTCCCCACCTACACCCATGCTACCTTCCCCACCTACACCCATGCTACCTTCCCCACCTACACCCATGCTATCCTCCCCACCTACACCCATGCTACCTTCCCCACCTACACCCATGCTATCCTCCCCACCTACACCCATGCTACCCTCCCCACCTACACCCATGCTACCTTCCCCACATGCTACCCCGCGCTTTTGGACACACTGTACTCCCCTTCATATAGTCTAGGGCAGCTGCACAAGTGCAGGTACACCTAATGTGTTAATAATAATAATAATAATAATAATAATAATAAAAACAGAGGGACACACAGAGGGTGACGTGGGCAGCACACGGGCCGCTGGCAAACATTAGAATATTGTTTAGAAGACCAAACACCCACAACTATTTAAAGGCGACCTACACAACTGTTGTTAGACCAATACTGGAAGATGCAGCACACTCCTGGAATCCGCACCTTGTGAAGCATAAAACTAAAATTGAGAAGACACAGAGGTTTCCAAGAAGACTGGTGCCTGAGCTAAGAGGTTGAGGGACGTGGATCTCACAACCCTGAACTGGAGAAGAAAGAGGATTTGATCAAGAGTACACAAGTGGAAGCTGAGTGTTGAAGAAACATAAGGCAATACTCATACCCTGTATGAATGGAAGTGGAATGCACTCAGGGAAGCTGTGGAAGCCACCTCCATCCACATATTTAAGGTCAGAGTCGACAAGGAATTTGAACGGCAGAATAGTTAACATGTAACGCAACAGATTCAATAAGGCTTATAGGCACGGCTCAACGGGCTAGGCCTTCCTTCCTAGTAGTCATGGATGAGTACTATCAGTCGCATCCCTCCCCAGACACGACCACACCAGCAGCCCCCAGAGACGACCACACCAGCAGCCCCCCAGAGACTACCATACCAGCAGCCCCCAGAGACGACCACACCAGCAGCCCCCCAGAGACTACCATACCAGCAGCCCCCAGAGACGACCACACCAGCAGCCCCCAGACACGACCACACCAGCAGCCCCCAGACACGACCACACCAGCAGCCCCCAGAGACGACCACACCAGCAGCCCCCAGACACGACCACACCAGCAGCCCCCAGAGACGACCACACCAGCAGCCCCCCAGAGACTACCATACCAGCAGCCCCCCAGAGACGACCACACCAGCAGCCCCCCAGAGACTACCATACCAGCAGCCCCCAGAGACGACCACACCAGCAGCCCCCAGACACGACCACACCAGCAGCCCCCAGACACGACCACACCAGCAGCCCCCCAGAGACTACCATACCAGCAGCCCCCAGACACGACCACACCAGCAGCCCCCAGAGACGACCACACCAGCAGCCCCCAGAGACTACCATACCAGCAGCCCCCAGAGACGACCACACCAGCAGCCCCCCAGAGACGACCACACCAGCAGCCCCCAGACACGACCACACCAGCAGCCCCCAGAGACTACCATACCAGCAGCCCCCAGACACGACCACACCAGCAGCCCCCCAGAGACTACCATACCAGCAGCCCCCAGAGACGACCACACCAGCAGCCCCCAGAGACGACCACACCAGCAGCCCCCAGAGACTACCATACCAGCAGCCCCCAGAGACGACCACACCAGCAGCCCCCCAGAGACGACCACACCAGCAGCCCCCAGACACGACCACACCAGCAGCCCCCAGAGACGACCACACCAGCAGCCCCCCAGAGACTACCATACCAGCAGCCCCCCAGAGACGACCACACCAGCAGCCCCCCAGAGACTACCATACCAGCAGCCCCCAGACACGACCACACCAGCAGCCCCCAGACACGACCACACCAGCAGCCCCCAGACACGACCACACCAGCAGCCCCCCAGAGACTACCATACCAGCAGCCCCCCAGAGACGACCACACCAGCAGCCCCCCAGAGACTACCATACCAGCAGCCCCCAGAGACGACCACACCAGCAGCCCCCAGAGACGACCACACCAGCAGCCCCCAGAGACAACCATACCAGCAGCCCCCAGAGACGACCACACCAGCAGCCCCCCAGAGACGACCACACCAGCAGCCCCCAGAGACTACCACACCAGCAGCCCCCCAGAGACGACCACACCAGCAGCTCCCAGAGACTACCACACCAGCAGCCCCCCAGAGACGACAACATCAGCAGCCCCCCAGAGACTACCATAACAGCAGCTCCCCAGAGACTACCATACCAGCAGCCCCCAGAGACGACCACACCAGCAGCCCCCCAGAGACTACCACACCAGCAGCCCCCCAGAGACGACAACATCAGCAGCCCCCCAGAGACTACCACAACAGCAGCCCCCCAGAGACGACCACACCAGCAGCCCCCCAGAGACTACCATACCAGCAGCCCCCCAGAGACTACCATACCAGCAGCCCCCCAGAGACTACCACACCAGCAGCCCCCCAGAGACGACCACACCAGCAGCCCCCCAGACACGACCATACCAGCAGCCCCCCAGATGCGACCATACCAGCAGCCCCCCAGACATGACCACACCAGCAGCCCCCCAGAGACGACCACACCAGCAGCCCCCAGACACGACCACGCCAGCAGCCCCCAGACACGACCACACCAGCAGCCCCCCAGAGACGACCACACCAGCAGCCCCCCAGAGACGACCACACCAGCAGCCCCCCAGAGACGATCACACCAGCAGCCCCCCAGAGACGACCATACCAGCAGCCCCCCCAGAGACGACCATACCAGCAGCCCCCCCAGAGACGACCATACCAGCAGCCCCCAGACACGACCACACCAGCAGCCCCCCCAGAGACGACCACACCAGCAGCCCCCAGACACTACCACGCCAGCAGCCCCCAGACACGACCACACCAGCAGCCCCCCAGAGACGACCACACCAGCAGCCCCCCAGAGACGATCACACCAGCAGCCCCCCCAGAGACGACCATACCAGCAGCCCCCCCAGAGAAGACCATACCAGCAGCCCCCCCAGAGACGACCATACCAGCAGCCCCCCCAGAGACGACCATACCAGCAGCCCCCCAGAGACGACCATACCAGCAGCCCCCAGACACGACCACACCAGCAGCCCCCCAGAGACGATCACACCAGCAGCCCCCCAGAGACGACCATACCAGCAGCCCCCCCAGAGACGACCATACCAGCAGCCCCCCCAGAGACGACCATACCAGCAGCCCCCCCAGAGACGACCATACCAGCAGCCCCCCCAGAGACGACCATACCAGCAGCCCCAGACACGACCACACCAGCAGCCCCCCAGAGACGACCACACCAGCAGCCCCCAGACACGACCACGCCAGCAGCCCCCAGACATGACCACACCAGCAGCCCCCCAGAGACGACCACACCAGCAGCCCCCAGAGACGACCACACCAGCAGCCCCCAGAGACAACCATACCAGCAGCCCCCAGAGACGACCACACCAGCAGCCCCCCAGAGACGACCACACCAGCAGCCCCCAGAGACTACCACACCAGCAGCCCCCCAGAGACGACCACACCAGCAGCTCCCAGAGACTACCACACCAGCAGCCCCCCAGAGACGACAACATCAGCAGCCCCCCAGAGACTACCATAACAGCAGCCCCCCAGAGACTACCATACCAGCAGCCCCCAGAGACGACCACACCAGCAGCCCCCCAGAGACTACCACACCAGCAGCCCCCAGAGACGACAACATCAGCAGCCCCCCAGAGACTACCACAACAGCAGCCCCCCAGAGACGACCACACCAGCAGCCCCCCAGAGACTACCATACCAGCAGCCCCCCAGAGACTACCATACCAGCAGCCCCCCAGAGACTACCACACCAGCAGCCCCCCAGAGACGACCACACCAGCAGCCCCCCAGACACGACCATACCAGCAGCCCCCCAGATGCGACCATACCAGCAGCCCCCCAGACATGACCACACCAGCAGCCCCCCAGAGACGACCACACCAGCAGCCCCCAGACACGACCACGCCAGCAGCCCCCAGACACGACCACACCAGCAGCCCCCCAGAGACGACCACACCAGCAGCCCCCCAGAGACGACCACACCAGCAGCCCCCCAGAGACGATCACACCAGCAGCCCCCCAGAGACGACCATACCAGCAGCCCCCAGAGACGACCATACCAGCAGCCCCCCCAGAGACGACCATACCAGCAGCCCCCAGACACGACCACACCAGCAGCCCCCCAGAGACGACCACACCAGCAGCCCCCAGACACTACCACGCCAGCAGCCCCCAGACACGACCACACCAGCAGCCCCCCAGAGACGACCACACCAGCAGCCCCCCAGAGACGATCACACCAGCAGCCCCCCAGAGACGACCATACCAGCAGCCCCCCCAGAGAAGACCATACCAGCAGCCCCCCCAGAGACGACCATACCAGCAGCCCCCCAGAGACGACCATACCAGCAGCCCCCCAGAGACGACCATACCAGCAGGCCCCAGACACGACCACACCAGCAGCCCCCCAGAGACGATCACACCAGCAGCCCCCCAGAGACGACCATACCAGCAGCCCCCCCAGAGACGACCATACCAGCAGCCCCCCCAGAGACGACCATACCAGCAGCCCCCCCAGAGACGACCATACCAGCAGCCCCCCCAGAGACGACCATACCAGCAGCCCCCCAGAGACGACCATACCAGCAGCCCCAGACACGACCACACCAGCAGCCCCCCAGAGACGACCACACCAGCAGCCCCCAGACACGACCACGCCAGCAGCCCCCAGACATGACCACACCAGCAGCCCCCCAGAGACGACCACACCAGCAGCCCCCCAGAGACGATCACACCAGCAGCCCCCCAGAGACGACCATACCAGCAGCCCCCCCAGAGACGACCATACCAGCAGCCCCCCCAGAGACGACCATACCAGCAGCCCCCCCCAGAGACGACCATACCAGCAGCCCCCCCAGAGACGACCATACCAGCAGCCCCCAGACACGACCACACCAGCAGCCCCCCAGAGACGATCACACCAGCAGCCCCCCAGAGACGACCATACCAGCAGCCCCCCCAGAGACGACCATACCAGCAGCCCCCCCAGAGACGACCATACCAGCAGCCCCCCCAGAGACGACCATACCAGCAGCCCCCCCAGAGACGACCATACCAGCAGCCCCCAGACACGACCACACCAGCAGCCCCCCAGAGACGACCACACCAGCAGCCCCCAGACACGACCACGCTTGCAGCCCCAGACACGACCACACCAGCAGCCCCCCAGAGACGACCACACCAGCAGCCCCCCAGAGACGATCACACCAGCAGCCCCCCAGAGACGACCATACCAGCAGCCCCCCCAGAGACGACCATACCAGCAGCCCCCCCAGAGACGACCATACCAGCAGCCCCCAGACACGACCACACCAGCAGCTCCCCACCCTAAATCCATTTTTTTCGAGTGCCGACCAGACCATCACAAGAGATGAACTCCCAGCCTCCCTCAACGGGTCTTAGCCCAGGGTGTTGGGACCAACTGACGCCACCACCCGTCCCCTCGCCCAGCCTTCCCCTCGCCCAGCCCTCCCCCTCCCCTCACCTATCCCTCGCCCTCCCCTCGCCCTGCCCATCACTCCCCTCTGCAGCCTCCAGAGTCCCAGTCAGCACCTGACGCGCCTTGTGGACACCCTGTGCCACGTGCTGCTTCTCCCAGGCTCCGACTGCTGCTGCTGGTGGTGGTGGTGGTGGTGGTGGTTGTGTGTGGTGGTGGTATGTGGTGGTAATGTGTGTGGTGGTGGTTATGTGTGGTGTGGTGTGGTGGTGGTAGTGTGTGTGGTGGTGGTAGTGTGTGTGTGTGGTGGTAGTGTGTGTGGTGGTGGTAGTGTGTGTGGTGGTGGTGGTAGTGTGTGTGGTGGTAGTGTGTGTGGTGGAGGTAGTGTGTGGTGTGGTGGTGGTACTGTGTGTGGTGGTGGTAGTGTGTGTGGTGGTGGGTGTGTGGTGGTAGTGGCGGTGTGTGGTGGTGGTAGTGTGTGTGTGGTAGTGTGTGTGGTGTGGTGGTGGTGGTTGTGTGTGGTGGTGGTGGTTATGTGTGTTGTGGTGTGGTGGTGGTGGTAGTGTGTGGTGGTGATGTGTGTGTGGTGGTGGTGTGTGTGGTGTGGTGGTGGTGGTAATGTGTGGTGGTGGTAGTGTGTGTTGTGGTGTGGTGGTGGTAGTATGTGTGTGGTGGTGGTAGTGTGTGTGGTGTGTGGTAGTGTGTGTGGTGTGGTGGTGGTGGTGTGGTGTGTGTAGGTTCACCTCTCAGATTTTAAATGTTAAATCTCAGATCCCCACCCAGGGCCTCATCTCTGAGCCATCCTGGTGTGTGGCAGCAGTTTAGCCTCAGCTCACACACATGACGCCCAGAATGTCTGCATTTACACACGTGACGTCACTACGTTATTAAGTGTTACTTGTTTTAAAAGATTTAGAAATTTCTCTCATCACAAATGTTCAAGAAATGTGCAAATATTTCATTCAAAACGATTAATTAATAAAAAACAAATTTGTTTAGCTTAAAGACAGTTGTGGTCGCTTTGTGTGACACCGGCGCCTTATGCTACTGACCAACAACATAGGAATGGCGTCCACAATAAATTAATTTATTTATTTATTTATTTATATACAAGAAGGTCATTGGGTTTGTGAGAATACATAGCATGGTATTTACAATCTTGTAAAGCCACTAGTACGCGCAGCGTTTCGGGCAGAAAAACGCTATATTAAAAATACTAAAATATACTAAAAAACATTCTCACTCGTTGTGTTATTTGGGTCTCTTGGGACCACGAGCATGTTTCATCAAACTGTCATATGACTGTTGATGTATATGTTAATAAACTGGCTTGACAACGCTGTAAACTGTTTACCTAAACAAGACTTCTTTTTCACTTTCTGAAAAAAGTGAAACAAAAAACAAAGTGAAAAACACCCACCACAACCACCACCATCAACACCCACCACAACCACCACCATCAACACCCGCCACAACCACCACCATCAACACCCGCCACAACCACCACCATCAACACCCACCACAACCACCACCATCAACACCCGCCACAACCACCACCATCAACACCCGCCACAACCACCACCATCAACACCCACCACAACCACCACCATCAACACCCGCCACAACCACCACCATCAACACCCGCCACAACCACCACCATCAACACCCACCACAACCACCACCATCAACACCCACCACAACCACCACCATCAACACCCGCCACAACCACCACCATCAACACCCGCCACAACCACCACCATCAACACCCGCCACAACCACCACCATCAACACCCACCACAACCACCACCATCAACACCCGCCACAACCACCACCATCAACACCCACCACAACCACCACCATCAACACCCGCCACAACCACCACCATCAACACCCACCACAACCACCACCATCAACACCCGCCACAACCACCACCATCAACACCCACCACAACCACCACCATCAACACCCACCACAACCACCACCATCAACACCCGCCACAACCACCACCATCAACACCCACCACAACCACCACCATCAACACCCACCACAACCACCACCATCAACACCCACCACAACCACCACCATCAACACCCACCACAACCACCACCATCAACACCCGCCACAACCACCACCATCAACACCCACCACAACCACCACCATCAACACCCGCCACAACCACCACCATCAACACCCACCACAACCACCACCATCAACACCCGCCACAACCACCACCATCAACACCCGCCACAACCACCACCATCAACACCCGCCACAACCACCACCATCAACACCCACCACAACCACCACCATCAACACCCACCACAACCACCACAATCAACACCCACCACAACCACCACCATCAACACCCGCCACAACCACCACCATCAACACCCGCCACAACCACCACCATCAACACCCGCCACAACCACCACCATCAACACCCGCCACAACCACCACCATCAACACCCACCACAACCACCACCATCAACACCCGCCACAACCACCACCATCAACACCCGCCACAACCACCACCATCAACACCCACCACAACCACCACCATCAACACCCACCACAACCACCACCATCAACACCCGCCACAACCACCACCATCAACACCCGCCACAACCACCACCATCAACACCCACCACAACCACCACCATCAACACCCGCCACAACCACCACCATCAACACCCGCCACAACCACCACCATCAACACCCGCCACAACCACCACCATCAACACCCACCACAACCACCACCATCAACACCCGCCACAACCACCACCATCAACACCCGCCACAACCACCACCATCAACACCCACCACAACCACCACCATCAACACCCACCACAACCACCACCATCAACACCCGCCACAACCACCACCATCAACACCCGCCACAACCACCACCATCAACACCCACCACAACCACCACCATCAACACCCGCCACAACCACCACCATCAACACCCGCCACAACCACCACCATCAACACCCGCCACAACCACCACCATCAACACCCGCCACAACCACCACCATCAACACCCGCCACAACCACCACCATCAACACCCGCCACAACCACCACCATCAACACCCGCCACAAGCACCACCATCAACACCCGCCACAACCACCACCATCAACACCCCCACAACCACCACCATCAACACCCACCACAACCACCACAATCAACACCCGCCACAACCACCACCATCAACACCCGCCACAACCACCACCATCAACACCCGCCACAACCACCACCATCAACACCCGCACAACCACCACCATCAACACCCGCCACAACCACCACCATCAACACTCGCCACAACCACCACCATCAACACCCGCCACAACCACCACCATCAACACCCGCCACAACCACCACCATCAACACCCGCCACAACCACCACCATCAACACCCGCCACAACCACCACCATCAACACCCGCCACAACCACCACCATCAACACCCACCACAACCACCACCATCAACACCCGCCACAACCACCACCATCAACACCCGCCACAACCACCACCATCAACACCCACCACAAGCACCACCATCAACACCCGCCACAACCACCACCATCAACACCCACCACAACCACCACCATCAACACCCCACCACAACCACCACCATCAACACCCACCACAACCACCACAATCAACACCCGCCACAACCACCACCAATCAACACCCGCCACAACCACCACCATCAACACCCGCCACAACCACCACCATCAACACTCGCCACAACCACCACCATCAACACCCGCCACAACCACCACCATCAACACCCGCCACAACCACCACCACCAACACCCACCACAACCACTACAACCACCACCATCAACACCCGCCACAACCACCACCATCAACACCCACCACAACCACCACCATCAACACCCACCACAACCACCACCATCAACACCCGCCACAACCACCACCACCAACACCCACCACAACCACTACAACCACCACCATCAACACCCGCCACAACCACCACCATCAACACCCACCACAACCACCACCATCAACACCCACCACAACCACCACCATCAACACCCGCCACAACCACCACCATCAACACCCACCACAACCACCACCATCAACACCCACCACAACCACCACCATCAACACCCACCACAACCACCACCATCAACACCCGCCACAACCACCACCATCAACACCCACCACAACCACCACCATCAACACCCACCACAACCACCACCATCAACACCCGCCACAACCACCACCATCAACACCCACCACAACCACCACCATCAACACCCACCACAACCACCACCATCAACACCCACCACCATCAACACCCACCACCATCAACACCCGCCACAACCACCACCATCAACACCCACCACAACCACCACCATCAAAACCCACCACCATCAACACCCGCCACAACCACCACCATCAACACCTGCCACAACCACCACCATCAACACCCGCCACAACCACCACCATCAACACCCACCACCATCAACACCCACCACCATCAACACCCGCCACAACCACCACCATCAACACCCACCACAACCACCACCATCAACACCCACCACCATCAACACCCGCCACAACCACCACCATCAACACCCACCACCATCAACACCCGCCACAACCACCACCATCAACACCCGCCACAACCACCACCATCAACACCCGCCACAACCACCACCATCAACACCAACCACAACCACCACCATCAACACCCACCACCATCAACACCCGCCACAACCACCACCATCAACACCCGCCACAACTACCACCATCAACACCCACAACAACCACCACCATCAACACCCGCCACAACCACCACCATCAACACCCGCCACAACCACCACCATCAACACCCACCACCATCAACACCCACCACAACCACCACCATCAACACCCACCACCATCAACACCCACCACCATCAACACCCGCCACAACCACCACTATCAACACCCGCCACAACCACCACCATCAACACCCACCACCATCAACACCCGCCACAACCACCACCATCAACACCCGCCACAACCACCACCATCAACACCCGCCACAACCACCACCATCAACACCCACCACAACCACCACCATCAACACCCGCCACAACCACCACCATCAACACCCACCACAACCACCACCATCAACACCCACCACCATCAACACCCACCACCATCAACACCCACCACAACCACCACCATCAACACCCGCCACAACTACCACCATCAACACCCGCCACAACCACCACCATCAACACCCGCCACAACCACCACCATCAACACCCGCCACAACCACCACCATCAACACCCGCCACAACCACCACCATCAACACCCACCACAACCACCACCATCAACACTCACCACCATCAACACCCGCCACAACCACCACCATCAACACCCGCCACAACTACCACCATCAACACCCACAACAACCACCACCATCAACACCCGCCACAACCACCACCATCAACACCCGCCACAACCACCACCATCAACACCCACCACCATCAACACCCACCACAACCACCACCATCAACACCCGCCACAACCACCACCATCAACACCCGCCACAACCACCACCATCAACACCCACCACAACCACCACCATCAACACCCGCCACAACCACCACCATCAACACCCACCACAACCACCACCATCAACACCCGCCACAACCACCACCATCAACACCCACCACAACCACCACCATCAACACCCACCACCATCAACACCCGCCACAACCACCACCATCAACACCCGCCACAACTACCACCATCAACACCCGCCACAACCACCACCATCAACACCCGCCACAACCACCACCATCAACACCCGACACAACCACCACCATCAACACCCGCCACAACCACCACCATCAACACCCGCCACAACCACCACCATCAACACACACCACCATCAATACCCACCCCAACCACCACCATCAACACCCGCCACAACCACCACCATCAACACCCGCCACAACCACCACCATCAACACCCGCCACAACCACCACCATCAACACCCGCCACAACCACCACCATCAACACCCACCACCATCAACACCCACCACCATCAACACCCGCCACAACCAACACCATCAACACCCACCACCATCAACACCCGCCACAACCACCACCATCAACACCCACCACCATCAACACCCGCCACAACCACCACCATCAACACCCGCCACAACCACCACCATCAACACCCACCACAACCTCCACCATCAACACCCACCACCATCAACACCCGCCACAACCACCACCATCAACACCCGCCACAACCACCACCATCAACACCCACCACAACCACCACCATCAACACCCACCACAACCACCACCATCAACACCCGCCACAACCACCACCATCAACACCCACCACCATCAACACCCACCACCATCAACACCCGCCACAACCACCACCATCAACACCCACCACCATCAACACCCGCCACAAGCACCACCATCAACACCCGCCACAACCACCACCATCAACACCCACCACAACCACCACCATCAACACCCACCACCATCAACACCCACCACCATCAACCCCCGGCAAAACCACCACCATCAACACCCACCACCATCAACACCCGCCACAAGCACCACCATCAACACCCGCCACAACCACCACCATCAACACCCACCACAACCACCACCATCAACACCCGCCACAACCACCACCATCAACACCCACCACAACCACCACCATCAACACCCACCACCATCAACACCCGCCACAACCACCACCATCAACACCCGCCACAACCACCACCATCAACCACCACCATCAACACCCACCACAACTACCACCATCAACACCCGCCACAACCACCACAATCAACACCCACCACAACCACCACCATCAACACCCGCCACAACCACCACCATCAACACCCGCCACAACCACCACCATCAACACCCGCCACAACTACCACCATCAACACCCGCCACAACCACCACCATCAACACCCACCACAACCACCACCATCAACACCCACCACAACCACCACCATCAACACCCACCACCATCAACACCCGCCACAACCACCACCATCAACACCCGCCACAACCACCACCATCAACACCCGCCACAACCACCACCATCAACACCCGCCACAACCACCACCATCAACACCCGCCACAACCACCACCATCAACACCCGCCACAACCACCACCACCAATACCCACCACAACCACCACCACCAACACCCACCACAACCACCACCATCAACACCCACCACAACCACCACCATCAACACCCACCACAACCACCACCACCAACACCCACCACAACCACCACCATCAACACCCACCACACCCACCACCATCAATACCCACCACAACCACCACCATCAACACCCGCCACAACCACCACCATCAACACCTGCCACAACCACCACCATCAACACCCACCACCATCAACACCCGCCACAACCACCACCATCAACACCCACCACCATCAACACCTGCCACAACCACCACCATCAACACCCGCCACAACCACCACCATCAACACCGACCACAACCACCACCATCAACACCCACCACCATCAACACCCGCCACAACCACCACCATCAACACCCGCCACAACCACCACCATCAACACCCACCACAACCACCACCATCAACACCCACCACAACCACCACCATCAACACCCGCCACAACCACCACCATCAACACCCACCACAACCACCACCATCAACACCCACCACCATCAACACCCGCCACAACCACCACCATCAACACCCACCACCATCAACACCCGCCACAAGCACCACCATCAACACCCGCCACAACCACCACCATCAACACCCACCACAACCACCATTATCAACACCCACCACCATCAACACCCACCACCATCAACACCCGCCACAACCACCACCATCAACACCCACCACCATCAACACCCGCCACAAGCACCACCATCAACACCCGCCACAACCACCACCATCAACACCCACCACAACCACCACCATCAACACCCACCACCATCAACACCCGCCACAACCACCACCATCAACACCCACCACAACCACCACCATCAACACCCACCACCATCAACACCCGCCACAACCACCACCATCAACACCCGCCACAACCACCACCATCAACACCCACCACAACTACCACCATCAACACCCGCCACAACCACCACCATCAACACCCACCACAACCACCACCATCAACACCCGCCACAACCACCACCATCAACACCCGCCAGAACCACCACCATCAACACCCGCCACAACTACCACCATCAACACCCGCCACAACCACCACCATCAACACCCACCACAACCACCACCATCAACACCCACCACCATCAACCACCACCATCAACACCCACCACCATCAACACCCGCCACAACCACCACCATCAACACCCGCCACAACCACCACCATCAACACCCACCACCATCAACACGCGCCACAACCACCACCATCAACACCCACCACAACCACCACCATCAACACCCGCCACAACCACCACCATCAACACCCGCCACAACCACCACCATCAACACCCGCCACAACCACCACCATCAACACCCGCCACAACCACCACCATCAACACCCGCCACAACCACCACCATCAACACCCGCCACAACCACCACCATCAACACCCGCCACAACCACCACCATCAACACCCACCACAACCACCACCATCAACACCCACCACCATCAACACCCGCCACAACCACCACCATCAACACCCGCCACAACCACCACCATCAACACCCGCCACAACCACCACCATCAACACCCACCACAACCACCACCATCAACACCCACCACTATCAACACCCGCCACAACCACCACCATCAACACCCGCCACAAGGTGGGGATAAGCGAGGAGATAATGAACTTGAAAAGGGACTATTTCAAGGTCAGAAAACAGTCACAGGCAGAGATGAGGCTTCGAGTTGAAGAAAAGTAACAAGTAGAGTTCCCCAAGAGCGGTCCTGCGATCCCTACTCTTGTTAATTTACGTGAATGACCAACCGGAAGGAGTGAGCTCACACATGTCAATGTTTGCAGAACACTCAAAGCTAAGGAGGAAGGTTACAGTTACAGAATGTTACCTGGACAAATTACAAGAGTTGGTAAACAAATGTTTACTAGGATTCAATCCCAACAAGATTAAGGTAACGAAGATGAGAAAAGAGAAGAGACCTGAAGGTGTGTACACCATCAGGGAGTCAAGGTTGCCTGGTGTGGCCACTACAACAGTCGAAGAGATCAAAGTATTTGGAAGTGGATATCCATTATCTTTGGAAGTGGATATAATTCCAATATCTCCAGCGTCACCCACAAACACGGCTGTTGTAAGGCAATCTATAGACTTTGTGAGACCAATACTAAAATGTGCAGGACCGGCCTGGAATGCTCACCATTAGAAGCATAAACCAAAATTGAAAAGTACAAAGGTTAGCATCAAGATTACTGCCAGAGCTAAGAGGGTTGAACTATGAAGACAGGTTAAGGGACATACACATCACACCCTGAAGGAGAGCAGAAACATATGGAGACATGAAGGTAACATACAAGATACTTGGGACAGATTTTAAGGTGAACAAGGAAAACATCTTTAAAATTAGAGAAAGATTGACGAAATGTAAATGGATAGATTCAAATGGCAGTTGGACACGCAAACGAATCGGAAATGTTCGAACGTTCTCGTAATGTGAACAGGAAGTTTATGTGTGTATAAGTGGAACACACAAAAAGAAGTTCTTGAAGTCACCTCCATCCACAACTTTAAGACGTGATTCTACAGGGAATTCGAACGTCAAAATAGTTACACTTTTACGCAACAGGTGAGACAAGATTAATACGCGGGGCATAAAGAGTTAGACCTCACTGCCCCGTGATGACTGATAGTTAGTATCGGTTGGTAAGCACTCTGCTGTGACACCGGTCAGCCAGCCCGGCGTGACACCGGTCAGCCAGCCCGGCGTGACACCGGTCAGCCAGCCCGGCGTGACACCGGTCAGCCAGCCCGGCGTGACACCGGTCAGCCAGCCCGGCGTGACACTGGCCACCTGTATGATAGAAATGTTTGGAACACGTGGTCTAGGACCGTGTTCATGTGAAGGACTCTGTAATGATGGTCGAGGACCACTCTGCAGTAAGCATAATTGGACAGTACTGACTCGTGGCCACCTGACACGACCAACACTGTCGACACGCCGCGGGTATATACAAGTATATCCGTTTTGCTGACGACGGAGTGCGCATGCGCTCTGGCTGGATGGACGAAAGCCACCATCCCGCACCTCCACCATTCATTCCCACGTCCTCCACCACACTCCACCCTCACCTGCCGCCGCCTCCACCACACTCCACCTCACCTGCCGCCGCCTCCACCACACTCCACCCTCACCTGCCGCCGCCTCCACCACACTCCACCTCACCTGCCGCCGCCTCCACCACACTCCACCTCACCTGCCGCCGCCTCCACCACACTCCACGAGGGAGTGCCGAGTGACTGGAGTGCGAAAGTGACCTTTGTGAAGTAAATAAGTGTTGCATACTAGCGAAGTGATTTGTAATACCTGGACGGTGGTAATTATCCTTCATGTCCGACTATTGGCCCATTATATTACATAAACTTTTCTACAAAAGGTAAACTGAGACGAGGAACATGGCGGACGGCCGACCTCTCAACTTGCGGACCGCGAGCCCGGGCGACGAGGGCTTCAGCGACGGTGTCACCCCGCCGCCGCCGCCACAGCAGCAGCAGCAGCTGGAGCAGTCACCAGGAGGCAGCAACAGAGTGCCAAAATGCGCCCGTTGTCGCAACCACAACAAACACACGCCCCTGAGAGGGCACAAGCGCTACTGCCCGTTCAAGGAGTGTCAGTGTGCCAGCTGCGAGCTGACCGTCCAGCGGCAGAAGATCATGGCGCAGCAGGTGGCCCTGCGTCGCGCCCAGGACCAGGACGAGGCCAGGGCCAGCACTGACCTGAGGGAGGCGCTGACGTGCCCGCCCGCAGCCTCGCCCACCACCACCAGCCTCCCGGAGTGTGAGGGACGCTGGCGGGACGACGGCGCCTCCACCGCACTCCTCCCCACACCCACCACGTCTCACCTGCTCAAGCATCACCTCTCCAGGGACCTCCACCCCTTCCGCCCCCTCCATGGTAAGTGTATACACGCACGCGCGCGCGCCCACACACACACTACCGAGTACACTCTGCACTCGGTCCTATCTTGTTTCTGATATATGTAAATGATCTCCCGGAGGGTATAGACTCATTCCTCTCAATGTTTGCTGACGATGCCAAAATTATGAGAAGGATTAAAACAGAGGAGGACTGCTTGAGGCTTCAAGAAGACCTAGACAAGCTGAAGGAATGGTCGAATTCCGGTTGTTAGAATTTAACCCAAGCAAATATAATGTAATGAAGATAGGCGTAGGGAGCAAGAGGCCAGATACAAGGTATCATTTGGGAGATGAAATTCTTCAAGAGTCAGAGAGAGAGAAAGACTTGGGGGTTGACATCACGCCAGACCTGTCCCCTGCAGCCCATATCAAGAGGATAACATCAGCGGCATATGCCAGGCTGGCCAACATAAGAACGGCATTCAGAAACGTGATTAAGGAATCATTCAGAACTTTGTATACCACATATGTCAGGCCAATCATGGAGTATGCAGGATTGGCCTGACATGGATTGGCCACCATGGAGTCCATATCTAGTCAAGGATAAGACCAAACTGGGAAAGGTTCAAAGGTTTGCCACCAGACTAGTACCCGAGCTGAGAGGTATGAGCTACGAGGAGAGGCTACG
>NC_091217.1:13700853-13725853 GCF_040958095.1 Procambarus clarkii | reverse complement strand
TGATTGACAGTTGAGAGGCGGGACCAAAGAGCCAAAGCTCAACCCCCGCAAGCACAAATAGGTGAGTACAAATAGGTGAGTACACACACTCACACACACACTCACACACACACACACACACACACTCTCACACAAGCACCAACATGGGTTCTGGACAGGGAAATCATGCCTAACAAACCTTTTAGAATTCTATGATAAAGTAACAAGGATAAGGCAGGACAGAGAAGGCTGGGCAGACTGCATATTTCTTGACTGCCAAAAGGCCTTTGATACGGTACCGCACATGAGACTGCTATACAAACTTGAGAGGCAGGCAGGAGTAAGCGGAAAGGCCCTAGTATGGGTGAAGAACTACCTAACAGGAAGGAGCCAGAGGGTAATGGTAAGGGGCGAAAAGTCGGACTGGCGAACAGTAACAAGTGGAGTACCTCAAGGATCGGTGCTGGGACCAATCCTCTTTCTAATTTACGTAAATGATATGTTTACAGGAGTGGAATCATACATGTCAATGTTTGCAGATGACGCAAAATTAATGAGAAGAGTTGTGACAGACGAGGATTGTAGGATCCTCCAAGAGGACTTAAACAGGCTGCAGAGATGGTCAGGGAAATGGCTACTGGAGTTTAACACCAGTAAATGTAAAGTTATGGAAATGGGATCAGGTGACAGGAGACCAAAGGGACAGTACACAATGAAGGGGAACAGCCTACCTGTAACGATTCGAGAAAGAGACCTGGGAGTGGATGTGACACCTAATCTAACTCCTGAGGCACATATAAATAGGATAACGACAGCAGCGTACTCTACACTGGCGAAAATTAGAACTTCATTCAGAAACCTAAATGAGGAAGCTTTTAGGGCGCTTTACACTGCCTACGTGAGACCCGTCTTAGAGTATGCCGCGCCATCATGGAGCCCCCACCTGAAGAAACACATAAAGAAACTGGAGAAGGTTCAGAGGTTTGCGACGAGGCTTGTCCCAGAGCTACGAGGGATGGGATATGAAGAGCGGCTGAAGGAACTGAACCTTACGACACTAGAGAAAAGAAGGGAGAGAGGAGATATGATAGGGACATATAAAATACTCAGGGGAATTGACAAAGTGGAAATAGATGAAATGTTCACACGTAATAATAACAGAACGAGGGGACATGGGTGGAAACTGGAAACTCAGATGAGTCACAGAGATGTTAGGAAGTTTTCTTTTAGCGTGAGAGTAGTAGAAAAATGGAATGCACTTGGGGAACAGGTTGTGGAAGCAAATACTATTCATACTTTTAAAACTAGGTATGATAGGGAAATGGGACAGGAGTCATTGCTGTAAACAACCGATAGCTAGAAAGGCGGGATCCAAGAGTCAATGCTCGATCCTGCAAGCACATATAGGTGAGTACATATAGGCGAGTACACACACTCTCACACTCACACACACACACACACACACACACACACACACACACACACACACACACACACACACACTCACACACACTCACACACACACACACACACTCACACACACACACTCTCACACACACACACACTCTCACACACACACACACACACTCTCACACACACACTCTCACACACACACACACACACTCTCACACACACTCTCACTCACACTCTCACTCACACTCTCACTCACACTCTCACTCACACTCTCACTCACACTCTCACTCACACTCTCACTCACACTCTCACTCACACTCTCACTCACACTCTCACTCACACTCTCACTCACACTCTCACTCACACTCTCACTCACACTCTCACTCACACTCTCACTCACACTCTCACTCACACTCTCACTCACACTCTCACTCACACTCTCACTCACACTCTCACTCACACTCTCACTCACACTCTCACTCACACTCTCACTCACACTCTCACTCACACTCTCACTCACACTCTCACTCTCACTCTCACTCACACTCTCACTCACACTCTCACTCACACTCTCACTCACACTCTCACTCACACTCTCACTCACACTCTCACTCACACTCTCACTCACACTCTCACTCACACTCTCACTCACACTCTCACTCACACTCTCACTCACACTCTCACTCACACTCTCACTCACACTCTCACTCACACTCTCACTCACACTCTCACTCACACTCTCACTCTCACTCACACTCACACTCTCACTCACACTCTCACTCACACTCTCACTCACACTCTCACTCACACTCTCACTCACACTCTCACTCACACTCTCACTCACACTCTCACTCACACTCTCACTCACACTCTCACTCACACTCTCACTCACACTCTCACTCACACTCTCACTCACACTCTCACTCACACTCTCACTCACACTCTCACTCACACTCTCACTCACACTCTCACTCTCACTCACACTCACACTCTCACTCTCACTCACACTCTCACTCACACTCTCACTCACACTCTCTCACTCTCACTCACACTCTCACTCTCACTCTCACACTCTCACTCTCACACTCTCACTCTCACACTCTCACTCACACTCTCACTCACACTCTCACTCACACTCTCACTCACACTCTCACTCACACTCTCACACTCTCACTCACACTCTCACTCACACTCTCACTCACACTCTCACTCACACTCTCACTCACACTCTCACACTCACACTCTCACACTCACACTCTCACACTCACACTCTCACTCACACTCTCACACTCACACACTCACACACTCACACACATACACACTCACACACATACACACTCACACACACACAATCTCTCTCTCTCTCTCTCTCTCTCTCTCTCTCTCTCTCTCTCTCTCTCTCTCTCTCTCTCTCTCTCTCTCCCTCTCTCTCTCTCTCTCTCTCTCTCTCTCTCTCTCTCTCTCTCTCTCTCTCACATTGTTCTTCATTCAATAAATAAATAGTCACTAGCATTGTTTTCAAGAAATATATAAACTCTAGTTAGTGTTAAACTTAGTAAGACACTGCTTTATGTAGTCACAATCAACTTTAAGTAATATATCAAACTAATCATGGGAATCTTTCTACTAATAAACTTATGCGTCATATAAAATGAGTAAAACTTCCTATCAACTTAATACAAAGGTACTATGATAACATGTTATCTGCATTTGACTGTTTACATCTGTTCATAATTCTTTCACAAAAACACGATTCTTTAAGTAACTAGTTCAATTTTTCGTAACTTGCATTTTCCGTTTATTAATCTGATAAAATAAATATTTTCTTAGTCACTTTATCTTAAAACTGTTCTCTGAACACCAGTACTTTACCCTTACTTACCTGAGTTAAGGTATCCTAATGTAACTTATCTAGCTCAACTTACCTAGCCTCCCTCACCTTATGTAACTTAAACTAACAATACTTATATATTTTCCTCAATATCTGAGGTAACTTACCCATCCTTACCTGATGTGAGTGTGACGGAGAGTGGGTCATGAGGGAGTGTGACGGAGGATTTTACGAGGGTGAAGGTGTGTGGTGTTGACGAGTGTGAAGGGGGGTGTGGTGTTGACGAGTGTGAAGGGGGGGGTGGTGTTGACGAGTGTGAAGGGGGGTGTGTGGTGTTGACGAGTGTGAAGGGGGGTGTGTGGTGTTGACGAGGGTGAAGGGGGGTGTGTGGTGTTGACGAGGGTGAAGGGGGGTGTGTGGTGTTGACGAGGGTGAAGGGGGGTGTGTGGTGTTGACGAGGGTGAAGGGGGGTGTGTGGTGTTGACGAGGGTGAAGGGGGGTGTGTGGTGTTGACGAGGGTGAAGGGGGGTGTGTGGTGTTGACGAGGGTGAAGTGCGTGCAGGTGGAGGCCAGGCAACAATGTGTCCGCTGTTCATACACAAACACTGTCGTGAGCGGCAGTCGTGTCGGTATGTTGAGTTTCTTAGACCTGACATGTTGTTGTGAGCCCCTCTGTCATGGCTCCTCCAGTGGTGCCCTCTGTCATGGCTCCTCCAGTGGTGCCCTCTGTCATGGCTCCTCCAGTGGTGCCCTCTGTCATGGCTCCTCCAGTGGTGCCCTCTGCCCATGTTGTGAGACCCTCTGTCATGGCTCCTCCAGTGGTGCCCTCTGTCATGGCTCCTCCAGTGGTGCCCTCTGCCCATGTTGTGAGACCCTCTGTCATGGCTCCTCCAGTGGTGCCCTCTGCCCATGTTGTTGTGAGCCCCTCTGTCATGGCTCCTCCAGTGGTGCCCTCTGTCATGGCTCCTCCAGTGGTGCCCTCTACCCATGTTGTTGTTGTTGGCTCCTCCAGTGGTGCCCTCTACCCGTGTTGTTGTTGTTGGCTCCTCCAGTGGTGCCCTCTACCCGTGTTGTTGTTGGCTCCTCCAGTGGTGCCCTCTACCCGTGTTGTTGTTGTTGGCTCCTCCAGTGGTGCCCTCTACCCGTGTTGTTGTTATTGGCTCCTCCAGTGGTGCCCTCTACCCGTGTTGTTGTTGTTGGCTCTTCCAGTGGTGCCCTCTACCCGTGTTGTTGTTGTTGGCTCCTCCAGTGGTGCCCTCTACCCGTGTTGTTGTTGTTGGCTCCTCCAGTGGTGCCCTCTACCCGTGTTGTTGTTGTTGGCTCCTCCAGTGGTGCCCTCTACCCGTGTTGTTGTTGTTGGCTCCTCCAGTGGTGCCCTCTACCCGTGTTGTTGTTGTTGGCTCCTCCAGTGGTGTCCTCTACCCATGTTGTTGTGAGCCCCTCTGTCATGGCTCCTCCAGTGGTGCCCTCTACCCGTGTTGTTGTTGTGACACTATCATGACTATTCCAGTGGTGTCCTCTACCCATGTTGTTCGTGTTGGCCTTTTAATCCATACTGTAATTTGACGTGTCTTTAATTGGTGTTACATTAATGGCTCTCTGTGCCAGATGATGCTGTGCTGCCTCAGTCACTGCTCTTGGATCTTGCAAATCCATGTTGGTGGTGTGGGGGCTGTACCCATGTTGGGGTCCTACAGGGCAGCATCCTAGGACCCTCCTGTTTCTTATATACATCAATGATCTGCTTAATGTTTCTAACATGCTTGAACCTGTATTGTTTGTTGATGATACTACTCTCATCTACTCTGACCACAACCCATTCATATTAAATAATGTTGTAAACAATGAATTAAGAAAAGTCCACTTGTGGATGTCAACCAACAAACTCTCACTAAACCTAGAAAAGACCTACTACATATTATTTGGAAGCAAATTAACAAATGTAATTCAGCTTCAGATAGATAATGTTAATATTAGCAATAAAAATGATGGAAAGTTCCTTGGCCTATACTTAGACAAGACTCAACTTCAGCACCCACATTCAACACATATCTAAAAAGGTTTCTAAAACAGTTGGTATACTCTCTAAGATCAGATATTATGTACCATACTCTGCTCTCCTCTCACTCTATTATGCACTTATCTATGCCTATCTTACTTATGGTATCTGTGCTTGGGGTTCAACCTCTGCAAACTACCTCAAGCCCATCATCACCCAGCAAAAATCTGCTATCAGGACAATAACAAACTCTGCTTTCAGACAACACACAGCTCAACTGTTTAAATCCCTAAACATGCTAAACATAAATTCCCTCCACACATTCTCTTGTGCAAGTTACATTTATGCAACCTTTTTCTTAAGTGCAAACCCTGTTCTGAAACCCTTCCTGGACAGATGTAATAGAACACATACTCACCACACCAGACATAAATATCTTTGATATCCCTAGAGTCAAACTTAATCTGTGTAAACACTCTATGCAAATAAAGGGACCTAGTCTATGTTGTCTATGGAACTCACTCCCTAATGAATTGAAAAGCTGTCCAACTTTTGCCTTATTCAAAAATAAAACCAAAAAGTACCTAATTTCATCTTCATAGTTTTCTACTTAGTGCTTTATCTCACACTGTATCTGGTGCTACCCAATCCTCCAACATTTGTACCTAAGCCATATTACTTTGCCATTGTAATCTTAGATATCATCTGATATCATGGTTGTTATATTGAGTGCATTATTCCTTGAAATGATCCTCATTTTGTGCTTCAGTGAACCAATGTATAACAATGAAATGTTATCCTAATGTGCCTAGTAATGTTTGTTCATTATTGTGTATTGTTGTTATTGTGTATTATTCTAATCTGCTTTTGTGTCAAAATTTCATGCATTGTGAATTATCTAAATTATGTTAGTTTAAGGACTTGCCCGAAACGCTATGCGTGCTAGTGGCTTCACAAGAATGTAAAATCAACTTAATTTCAATGTTCTCTGTTAACCCCCAATGTACCTTCTTGAATATAAATAAATAAATATTATAATTTTAATTTATATATGAGAAAATTTACGTTTTGAATGAACAGCGTGTAAAAATTTATGAATGCATCTGTGGGGTCGACCGCTGGATGTAATGGACTTGAGTCGAGGAAGGGTTGCAAGTCCATTACATTCAGCGGTCGACCTCACAGACGCATTCATAAATTTTAACATGCTGTTCATTCAAAACGGGAATTTTCTCAAGTATAAATTAATATTATAATAGCATATTGTGTATATATAGGTATAGGATAGGTTAGGTCAGGTGTTTAGGTTCTGTTGGCGATTATTTGTATTTGTAGTACGTCGGTGAAGCATTTACAGCGTTGTGGTTTCGAACAAAATTCGTCAGTGAAGAACTTGTTCCGGATATGTTCGAACGTCAGCAGTTGTGAGTCGCGTGTAAACCGTTTTTCATTCATAAACAGGGGGTTTGGCGGGTGCATGGAATCACTTTTGGATCTTTGTTTGGAGGACGGGCTGGTTTACAGCGTTGTGGTTCGAACAGAGATCGTGATACTGTTCGAGAAATGTTCAAAGTTCGTCAGTTGTGATTCGTGTGCAAGCCGTTTTTCATTCACAAAGAGCGGATTTGGAGGCTTTATTGATGAACATTTGATGTTTGTTGATGAGGACGGGCCGCACGTGTGAGGACGGGCCGCACGTGTGAGGACGGGCCGCACGTGTGAGGACGGGCCGCACGTGTGAGGACGGGCCGCACGTGTGAGGACGGGCCGCACGTGTGAGGACGGGCCGCACGTGTGAGGACGGGCCGCACGTGTGAGGACGGGCTGGATGACCATATGTGAGGTGATTCGAACAGAGGATGTGAGCGCAGCACTTTTTAATCATCAGTTGAGTGTTGTTTAACGGCCTCTCTTCATGGTTGTGGTGTATGGCGAGGTACTGTGTTGGTTTAGCGCCACACTTCCTCTACGTCTAGGTAGTTAGGCTGGGTGTAGGCCAGTGCCACGGCCAGGGGTGTAGGCCAGTGCCACGGCCAGGGGTGTAGACCAGTGCCACGGCCAGGGGTGTAGACCAGTGCCACGGCCAGGGGTGTAGACCAGTGCCACGGCCAGGGGTGTAGACCAGTGCCACGGCCAGGGGTGTAGACCAGTGCCACGGCCAGGGGTGTAGACCAGTGCCACGGCCAGGGGTGTAGACCAGTGCCACGGCCAGGGGTGTAGACCAGTGCCACGGCCAGGGGTGTAGACCAGTGCCACGGCCAGGGGTGTAGACCAGTGCCACGGCCAGGGGTGTAGACCAGTGCCACGGCCAGGGGTGTAGACCAGTGCCACGGCCAGGGGTGTAGACCAGTGCCACGGCCAGGGGTGTAGACCAGTGCCACGGCCAGGGGTGTAGACCAGTGCCACGGCCAGGGGTGTAGACCAGTGCCACGGCCAGGGGTGTAGACCAGTGCCACGGCCAGGGGTGTAGACCAGTGCCACGGCCAGGGGTGTAGACCAGTGCCACGGCCAGGGGTGTAGACCAGTGCCACGGCCAGGGGTGTAGACCAGTGCCACGGCCAGGGGTGTAGACCAGTGCCACGGCCAGGGGTGTAGACCAGTGCCACGGCCAGGGGTGTAGACCAGTGCCACGGCCAGGGGTGTAGACCAGTGCCACGGCTAGGGGTGTAGACCAGTGCCACGGCCAGGGTGTAGACCACTGCCACAGGCTGGGTGTAGACCAGTGCCACAGGCTGGGTGTAGACCAGTGCCACGGCCAGGGGTGTAGACCAGTGCCACGGCCAGGGGTGTAGACCAGTGCCACAGGCTGGGTGTAGACCAGTGCCACGGCCAGGGGTGTAGACCAGTGCCACGGCCAGGGGTGTAGACCAGTGCCACGGCCAGGGGTGTAGACCAGTGCCACGGCCAGGGTGTAGACCACTGCCACGGCCAGGGGTGTAGACCAGTGCCACAGGCTGGGTGTAGACCAGTGCCACGGCCAGGGGTGTAGACCAGTGCCACGGCCAGGGGTGTAGACCAGTGCCACTGCCAGGGTGTAGACCAGTGCCACTGCCAGGGGTGTAGACCAGTGCCACAGGCTGGGTGTAGACCAGTGCCACAGCCAGGGGTGTAGACCAGTGCCACGGCCAGGGGTGTAGACCAGTGCCACGGCCAGGGGTGTAGACCAGTGCCACGGCCAGGGGTGTAGACCAGTGCCACGGCCAGGGGTGTAGACCACTGCCACGGCCAGGGTGTAGACCAGTGCCACTGCCAGGGGTGTAGACCAGTGCCACAGGCTGGGTGTAGACCAGTGCCACGGCCAGGGGTGTAGACCAGTGCCACGGCCAGGGGTGTAGACCAGTGCCACGGCCAGGGGTGTAGACCAGTGCCACGGCCAGGGGTGTAGACCAGTGCCACGGCCAGGGGTGTAGACCAGTGCCACGGCCAGGGGTGTAGACCAGTGCCACGGCCAGGGGTGTAGACCAGTGCCACGGCCAGGGGTGTAGACCAGTGCCACGGCCAGGGGTGTAGACCAGTGCCACGGCCAGGGGTGTAGACCAGTGCCACGGCCAGGGGTGTAGACCAGTGCCACGGCCAGGGGTGTAGACCAGTGCCACGGCCAGGGGTGTAGACCAGTGCCACGGCCAGGGGTGTAGACCAGTGCCACGGCCAGGGGTGTAGACCAGTGCCACGGCCAGGGGTGTAGACCAGTGCCACGGCCAGGGGTGTCGACCAGTGCCACGGCCAGGGGGTGTCGACCAGTGCCACGGCCAGGGGTGTCGACCAGTGCCACGGCCAGGGGGTGTCGACCAGTGCCACGGCCAGGGGTGTCGACCAGTGCCACGGCCAGGGGGTGTCGACCAGTGCCACGGCCAGGGGTGTCGACCAGTGCCACGGCCAGGGGGTGTCGACCAGTGCCACGGCCAGGGTGCTTGTGGCCAGGACACACTCTGCCTCTCACCATCTGGAGAAACGAAGTGTTTTCTTCTTACGTCCCACGTGTATGCCTTCGGGATTGAGCCGTTGGTATGCAAATTAGGTGAATGCGCCACGTTTCTATGCAAATGGGGTAACAGGGGTCACCCTCTCGGAACTTTGGTATTGTGTGGGGGGGGGGTGCTCACCATGCATGGTGGTACAGTGTCAATAGTAGCAGTGGGACGGGCGGCGCCCTCTGCTGGTAAATAACTGACCTTCAACACCTGACCTACACATGCTCAAGTCACACCCTGGGGTAGCGGAGGTGACCTGATATTAACACTGACCCGGCAGTATACTCAGGAGAGGTGGAGTGTGACCTCCGGGTTGTGGCGTGACCACAGCTGCAGTACCAAAGGTGGCACTCAGACTGAGCGAGCACTCAGGCACTGTGGCCCGGGGGTGTGGCCAACACTCTGGCATTACCCTCCAGTGCATCCACTCTCCCTCCCCCAGGTGGGTCACCCCCCCCCCCTCCACCCTCTTAAGGACTCAGGCTTCCGGAGGCTGGGCGCTAGTTCCAGGACCCGACTCTAGACAAGAGACTCTTCACAGTCTGTCATTTCGGCACCTGACGCCAAAATGAGACAGACGTCATTTCTGTCCAAAAAGACGTTAGACGTTATATGTCCAAAAAATATAGAGCAGCACACTTGCGGCGGAGTCTCGCATTAGGCTCTATTTCTTGGGCCCGCCTCTGACCATACTTCTCTGTTCACAATCTGATGCTTCAACAAATCTTGTTCAAGTTCCACACAGGCACCCACAGGCTGAGGCTCGTCATTATGGTTTAGTTCTTGGGCTCCAACTCCTACCATAGGTTCTCAAAGCTGCCGCCATCCCCCAGCCAGACTATCCTTAGGTTGAGTTAGGATGCTGGCAGCAGTACGTAGGATGCTGGCAGCATAACGTAGGATGCTGGCAACAATAAATAACTCAAAAGATTTTTCCCTGTGAAATAAATAATGTTTAAACGGAGTTAAGAGGACAACTTCTAACCAAAACAGAGATCATCAAATACATTAAAACAGACAAGTCCACCGACCTTGTGATTAACAAGAGTCCTGTACACACATGCACAAGACCATCGATGGTGCAGCAGTCAGTCTAGAAGAAGAAAGAGTATTCAGTGTTACTTAACCTATTATAGGTATAGGTTAAGTAATAATTGTAATTACGAAGCAATAAGATCCTTATCTTAACATACTAAGAAGGTTAGGTAAGGTCGGTGTTTTCTATGAAGCTTTTCAAGGTAAACTAAAATATTCACAATAAATTAGTATGTCACATATACACTTATTTAATAAGTCAATATTGACTGTAAGAAAGTGCGAGAACGGGTTGCTCCAAGCACTGAGGGTACTAGTGGCAGGGTAAGTCAGGCGCGCCCAGCAGGCAGGCGGACCTCTCTGTCGCACTCGGAATCAAATTAAGTCTTAATTAAGTTTTTTAAGAGTGTGTCGGAGGCGTGGCTGGGGGAGTTGGGCGGGGCTGTGAGACTGTTGCCGGGGAATTAGCATTTAATGAATGTTCGTGGAGCGTTTCAGGTCTATTGGAACCATATTTGGCTTTACTCGCAATGTTAGCTTTTTCCTGCACTCCTTCTGCACTCTTTGTCACGTGTATGGTGTCCTGCACTCTTTACGCCATGTATACGCGGGTCCTGCACTCTTTACGCCATGTATACGCGGGTCCTGCACTCTTTACGCCATGTATACGCGCGTCCTGCACTCTTTACGCCATGTATACGCGCGTCCTGCACTCTTTACGCCATGTATACGCGCGTCCTGCACTCTTTACGCCATGTATACGCGCGTTCTGCACTCTTTATGCCATGTATACGCGCGTCCTGCACTCTTTACGCCATGTATATGCGGGTCCTGCACTCTTTATGCCATGTATACGCGGTTCCTGCACTCTTTACGCCATGTATACGCGCATCCTGCACTCTTTACGCCATGTATACGCGCGTCCTGCACTCTTTATGCCATGTATACGTGCGTCCTGCACTCTTTATGCCATGTATACGCGCGTCCTGCACTCTTTACGCCATGTATACGCGCGTCCTGCACTCTTTATGCCATGTATACGCGCGTCCTGCACTCTTTACGCCATGTATACGTGGGTCCTGCACTCTTTACGCCATGTATACGTGGGTCCTGCACTCTTTACGCCATGTATACGTGGGTCCTGCACTCTTTACGCCATGTATACGTGGGTCCTGCACTCTTTACGCCATGTATACGTGCGTCCTGCACTCTTTACGCCATGTATACGCGGGTCCTGCACTCTTTACGCCATGTATACGCGGGTCCTGCACTCTTTACGCCATGTATACGCGCGTTCTGCACTCTTTACGCCATGTATACGCGGGTCCTGCACTCTTTACGCCATGTATACGCGCGTCCTGCACTCTTTACGCCATGTATACGCGGGTCCTGCACTCTTTACGCCATGTATACGCGCGTCCTGCACTCTTTACGCCATGTATACGCGTGTCCTGCACTCCTTACGCCATGTATACGCGGGTCCTGCACTCTTTACGCCATGTATACGCGCGTCCTGCACTCTTTACGCCATGTATACGCGTGTCCTGCACTCTTTACGCCATGTATACGCGTGTCCTGCACTCTTTACGCCATGTATACGCGCGTCCTGCTCTCTTTACGCCATGTATACGCGCGTCCTGCTCTCTTTACGCCATGTATACGCGTGTCCTGCACTCTTTACGCCATGTATACGCGTGTCCTGCACTCTTTACGCCATGTATACGCGTGTCCTGCACTCTTTACGCCATGTATACGCGCGTCCTGCTCTCTTTACGCCATGTATACGCGCGTCCTGCTCTCTTTACGCCATGTATACGCGTGTCCTGCACTCTTTACGCCATGTATACGCGCGTCCTGCTCTCTTTACGCCATGTATACGCGCGTCCTGCTCTCTTTACGCCATGTATACGCGTGTCCTGCACTCTTTCAATTGTAGAATCGTTCAGGACCTTATGTTAAAAAAAATATTATGGCCCCTATTATTATTATCTCCGTCTGTTGTCTCTTATTCATGTTGTTCCAGGAGAGGTAGTCCCCTCTGTTGTTGCCTCTGTTGTCTCCTGGGGTGATCCTGTTGTTGTGGCCTCTGTTGTCTCCTGGGGTGATACTGTTGTTGTGGCCTCTGTTGTCTCCTGGGGTGATACTGTTGTTGTGGCCTCTGTTGTCTCCTGGGGTGATACTGTTGTTGTTGCCTCTGTTGTCTCCTGGGGTGATCCTGTTGTTGTTGTGGCCTCTGTTGTCTCCTGGGGTGATCCTGTTGTTGTTGTGGCCTCTGTTGTCTCCTGGGGTGATCCTGTTGTTGTTGCCTCTGTTGTCTCCTGGGGTGATCCTGTTGTTGTTGCCTCTGTTGTCTCCTGGGGTGATCCTGTTGTTGTTGTGGCCTCTGTTGTCTCCTGGGGTGATCCTGTTGTTGTTGTCTCCTGGGGTGATCCTGTTGTTGTTGTCTCCTGGGGTGATCCTGTTGTTGTTGTCTCCTGGGGTGATCCTGTTGTTGTTGCCTCTGTTGTCTCCTGGGGTGATCCTGTTGTTGTTGTGGCCTCTGTTGTCTCCTGGGGTGATCCTGTTGTTGTTGTGGCCTCTGTTGTCTCCTGGGGTGATCCTGTTGTTGTTGTTGCCTCTGTTGTCTCCTGGGGTGATCCTGTTGTTGTTGCCTCTGTTGTCTCCTGGGGTGATCCTGTTGTTGCCTCTGTTGTCTCCTGGGGTGATCCTGTTGTTGTTGTGGCCTCTGTTGTCTCCTGGGGTGATCCTGTTGTTGTTGTCTCCTGGGGTGATCCTGTTGTTGTTGCCTCTGTTGTCTCCTGGGGTGATCCTGTTGTTGTTGTGGCCTCTGTTGTCTCCTGGGGTGATCCTGTTGTTGTTGTTGCCTCTGTTGTCTCCTGGGGTGATCCTGTTGTTGTTGCCTCTGTTGTCTCCTGGGGTGATCCTGTTGTTGCCTCTGTTGTCTCCTGGGGTGATCCTGTTGTTGCCTCTGTTGTCTCCTGGGGTGATCCTGTTGTTGTTGTGGCCTCTGTTGTCTCCTGGGGTGATCCTGTTGTTGTTGTCTCCTGGGGTGATCCTGTTGTTGCCTCTGTTGTCTCCTGGGGTGATCCTGTTGTTGCCTCTGTTGTCTCCTGGGGTGATCCTGTTGTTGTTGTGGCCTCTGTTGTCTCCTGGGATGATCCTGTTGTTGTTGTGGCCTCTGTTGTCTCCTGGGGTGATACTGTTGTTGTTGTGGCCTCTGTTGTCTCCTGGGGTGATCCTGTTGTTGTTGTGGCCTCTGTTGTCTCCTGGGGTGATACTGTTGTTGTGGCCTCTGTTGTCTCCTGGGGTGATCCTGTTGTTGTTGTGGCCTCTGTTGTCTCCTGGGGTGATCCTGTTGTTGTGGCCTCTGTTGTCTCCTGGGGTGATCCTGTTGTTGTGGCCTCTGTTGTCTCCTGGGGTGATACTGTTGTTGTTGCCTCTGTTGTCTCCTGGGGTGATCCTGTTGTTGTGGCCTCTGTTGTCTCCTGGGGTGATCCTGTTGTTGTGGCCTCTGTTGTCTCCTGGGGTGATACTGTTGTTGTTGCCTCTGTTGTCTCCTGGGGTGATCCTGTTGTTGTGGCCTCTGTTGTCTCCTGGGGTGATCCTGTTGTTGTTGTGGCCTCTGTTGTCTCCTGGGGTGATACTGTTGTTGTGGCCTCTGTTGTCTCCTGGGGTGATCCTGTTGTTGTTGTGGCCTCTGTTGTCTCCTGGAGTGATACTGTTGTTGTTGCCTCTGTTGTCTCCTGGGGTGATCCTGTTGTTGTTGTGGCCTCTGTTGTCTCCTGGGGTGATCCTGTTGTTGTTGTTGCCTCTGTTGTCTCCTGGGGTGATCCTGTTGTTGTGGCCTCTGTTGTCTCCTGGGGTGATCCTGTTGTTGTTGTGGCCTCTGTTGTCTCCTGGGGTGATCCTGTTGTTGTTGTGGCCTCTGTTGTCTCCTGGGGTGATCCTGTTGTTGTTGTGGCCTCTGTTGTCTCCTGGGGTGATACTGTTGTTGTGGCCTCTGTTGTCTCCTGGGGTGATACTGTTGTTGTGGCCTCTGTTGTCTCCTGGGGTGATCCTGTTGTTGTTGTGGCCTCTGTTGTCTCCTGGGGTGATACTGTTGTTGTGGCCTCTGTTGTCTCCTGGGGTGATACTGTTGTTGTGGCCTCTGTTGTCTCCTGGGGTGATCCTGTTGTTGTTGTGGCCTCTGTTGTCTCCTGGGGTGATCCTGCTGTTGTTGTGGCCTCTGTTGTCTTCTGGGGTGATCCTGTTGTTGTTGTGGCCTCTGTTGTCTCCTGGGGTGATCCTGTTGTTGTGGCCTCTGTTGTCTCCTGGGGTGATACTGTTGTTGTGGCCTCTGTTGTCTCCTGGGGTGATACTGTTGTTGTTGTGGCCTCTGTTGTCTCCTGGGGTGATACTGTTGTTGTTGTGGCCTCTGTTGTCTCCTGGGGTGATACTGTTGTTGTTGTGGCCTCTGTTGTCTCCTGGGGTGATACTGTTGTTGTGGCCTCTGTTGTCTCCTGGGATGATCCTGTTGTTGTTGCCTCTGTTGTCTCCTGGGGTGATACTGTTGTTGTTGTGGCCTCTGTTGTCTCCTGGGGTGATCCTGTTGTTGTGGCCTCTGTTGTCTCCTGGGGTGATCCTGTTGTTGTTGTGGCCTCTGTTGTCTCCTGGGGTGATCCTGTTGTTGTTGTGGCCTCTGTTGTCTCCTGGGGTGATACTGTTGTTGTTGTGGCCTCTGTTGTCTCCTGGGGTGATACTGTTGTTGTTGTGGCCTCTGTTGTCTCCTGGGGTGATACTGTTGTTGTGGCCTCTGTTGTCTCCTGGGGTGATGCTGTTGTTGTTGTGGCCTCTGTTGTCTCCTGGGGTGATCCTGTTGTTGTTGTGGCCTCTGTTGTCTCCTGGGGTGATCCTGTTGTTGTTGTGGCCTCTGTTGTCTTCTGGGGTGATCCTGTTGTTGTTGTGGCCTCTGTTGTCTCCTGGGGTGATGCTGTTGTTGTTGTGGCCTCTGTTGTCTCCTGGGGTGATCCTGTTGTTGTGGCCTCTGTTGTCTCCTGGGGTGATCCTGTTGTTGTTGTGGCCTCTGTTGTCTTCTGGGGTGATCCTGTTGTTGTTGTGGCCTCTGTTGTCTCCTGGGGTGATACTGTTGTTGTTGTTGCCTCTGTTGTCTCCTGGGGTGATACTGTTGTTGTGGCCTCTGTTGTCTCCTTGGGTGATACTGTTGTTGTTGCCTCTGTTGTCTCCTGGGGTGATACTGTTGTTGTTGCCTCTGTTGTCTCCTGGGGTGATCCTGTTGTTGTTGTGGCATCTGTTGTCTCCTGGGGTGATCCTGTTGTTGTGGCCTCTGTTGTCTCCTGGGGTGATACTGTTGTTGTGGCCTCTGTTGTCTCCTGGGGTGATACTGTTGTTGTTGTTGCCTCTGTTGTCTCCTGGGGTGATACTGTTGTTGTGGCCTCTGTTGTCTCCTGGGGTGATCCTGTTGTTGTTGTGGCCTCTGTTGTCTCCTGGGGTGATCCTGTTGTTGTTGTGGCCTCTGTTGTCTCCTGGGGTGATACTGTTGTTGTTGTGGCCTCTGTTGTCTCCTGGGGTGATACTGTTGTTGTTGCCTCTGTTGTCTCCTGGGGTGATCCTGTTGTTGTTGTGGCCTCTGTTGTCTCCTGGGGTGATACTGTTGTTGTTGTTGCCTCTGTTGTCTCTTGGGGTGATACTGTTGTTGTTGCCTCTGTTGTCTCCTGGGGTGATCCTGTTGTTGTTGTGGCCTCTGTTGTCTCCTGGGGTGATACTGTTGTTGTGGCCTCTGTTGTCTCCTGGGGTGATCCTGTTGTTGTTGTGGCCTCTGTTGTCTCCTTGGGTGATACTGTTGTTGTGGCCTCTGTTGTCTCCTGGGGTGATCCTGTTGTTGTTGTGGCCTCTGTTGTCTCCTGGGGTGATCCTGTTGTTGTTGTGGCCTCTGTTGTCTCCTGGGGTGATACTGTTGTTGTTGTGGCCTCTGTTGTCTCCTGGGGTGATCCTGTTGTTGTGGCCTCTGTTGTCTCCTGGGGTGATCCTGTTGTTGTGGCCTCTGTTGTCTCCTTGGGTGATACTGTTGTTGTGGCCTCTGTTGTCTCCTGGGATGATCCTGTTGTTGTTGTGGCCTCTGTTGTCTGCTGGGGTGATCCTTTTGTTGTTGTGGCCTCTGTTGTCTCCTGGGGTGATCCTGTTGTTGTGGCCTCTGTTGTCTCCTGGGGTGATCCTGTTGTTGTGGCCTCTGTTGTCTCCTGGGGTGATCCTGTTGTTGTTGTGGCCTCTGTTGTCTGCTGGGGTGATCCTGTTGTTGTTGTGGCCTCTGTTGTCTCCTGGGGTGATCCTGTTGTTGTTGTGGCCTCTGTTGTCTCCTGGGGTGATACTGTTGTTGTTGTGGCCTCTGTTGTCTCCTGGGGTGATCCTGTTGTTGTTGTGGCCTCTGTTGTCTCCTGGGGTGATACTGTTGTTGTTGTGGCCTCTGTTGTCTCCTGGGGTGATACTGTTGTTGTTGTGGCCTCTGTTGTCTCCTGGGGTGATACTGTTGTTGTTGTGGCCTCTGTTGTCTCCTGGGGTGATACTGTTGTTGTTGTGGCCTCTGTTGTCTCCTGGGGTGATCCTGTTGTTGTTGTGGCCTCTGTTGTCTCCTGGGGTGATACTGTTGTTGTTGTGGCCTCTGTTGTCTCCTGGGGTGATCCTGTTGTTGTTGTGGCCCTCTGTTGTCTCCTGGGGTGATACTGTTGTTGTTGTGGCCTCTGTTGTCTCCTGGGGTGATCCTGTTGTTGTGGCCTCTGTTGTCTCCTGGGGTGATCCTGTTGTTGTTGTGGCCTCTGTTGTCTCCTGGGGTGATCCTGTTGTTGTGGCCTCTGTTGTCTCCTGGGGTGATACTGTTGTTGTTGTGGCCTCTGTTGTCTCCTGGGGTGATCCTGTTGTTGTTGTTGCCTCTGTTGTCTCCTGGGGTGATCCTGTTGTTGTTGCCTCTGTTGTCTCCTTGGGTGATCCTGTTGTTGTTGTGGCCTCTGTTGTCTCCTGGGGTGATCCTGTTGTTGTGGCCTCTGTTGTCTCCTGGGATGATCCTGTTGTTGTTGTGGCCTCTGTTGTCTCCTGGGGTGATACTGTTGTTGTTGTTGCCTCTGTTGTCTCCTGGGGTGATACTGTTGTTGTGGCCTCTGTTGTCTCCTGGGGTGATCCTGTTGTTGTTGTGGCCTCTGTTGTCTCCTGGGGTGATCCTGTTGTTGTTGTGGCCTCTGTTGTCTCCTGGGGTGATACTGTTGTTGTTGTGGCCTCTGTTGTCTCCTGGGGTGATACTGTTGTTGTTGCCTCTGTTGTCTCCTGGGGTGATCCTGTTGTTGTTGTGGCCTCTGTTGTCTCCTGGGGTGATACTGTTGTTGTTGTTGCCTCTGTTGTCTCCTGGGGTGATACTGTTGTTGTTGCCTCTGTTGTCTCCTGGGGTGATACTGTTGTTGTGGCCTCTGTTGTCTCCTGGGGTGATACTGTTGTTGTTGTTGCCTCTGTTGTCTCCTGGGGTGATACTGTTGTTGTGGCCTCTGTTGTCTCCTGGGGTGATCCTGTTGTTGTTGTGGCCTCTGTTGTCTCCTGGGGTGATCCTGTTGTTGTTGTGGCCTCTGTTGTCTCCTGGGGTGATCCTGTTGTTGTTGTGGCCTCTGTTGTCTCCTGGGGTGATACTGTTGTTGTTGTGGCCTCTGTTGTCTCCTGGGGTGATCCTGTTGTTGTGGCCTCTGTTGTCTCCTGGGGTGATCCTGTTGTTGTGGCCTCTGTTGTCTCCTTGGGTGATACTGTTGTTGTGGCCTCTGTTGTCTCCTGGGATGATCCTGTTGTTGTTGTGGCCTCTGTTGTCTGCTGGGGTGATCCTGTTGTTGTTGTGGCCTCTGTTGTCTCCTGGGGTGATCCTGTTGTTGTGGCCTCTGTTGTCTCCTGGGGTGATCCTGTTGTTGTGGCCTCTGTTGTCTCCTGGGGTGATCCTGTTGTTGTTGTGGCCTCTGTTGTCTCCTGGGGTGATACTGTTGTTGTTGTGGCCTCTGTTGTCTCCTGGGGTGATCCTGTTGTTGTTGTGGCCTCTGTTGTCTCCTGGGGTGATACTGTTGTTGTGGCCTCTGTTGTCTCCTGGGGTGATACTGTTGTTGTGGCCTCTGTTGTCTCCTGGGGTGATCCTGTTGTTGTGGCCTCTGTTGTCTCCTGGGGTGATCCTGTTGTTGTTGTGGCCTCTGTTGTCTCCTGGGGTGATCCTGTTGTTGTGGCCTCTGTTGTCTCCTGGGGTGATACTGTTGTTGTTGTGGCCTCTGTTGTCTCCTGGGGTGATCCTGTTGTTGTGGCCTCTGTTGTCTCCTGGGGTGATCCTGTTGTTGTTGTGGCCTCTGTTGTCTCCTGGGGTGATCCTGTTGTTGTGGCCTCTGTTGTCTCCTGGGGTGATCCTGTTGTTGTTGTTGCCTCTGTTGTCTCCTGGGGTGATCCTGTTGTTGTTGCCTCTGTTGTCTCCTGGGGTGATCCTGTTGTTGTTGTGGCCTCTGTTGTCTCCTGGGGTGATCCTGTTGTTGTGGCCTCTGTTGTCTCCTGGGGTGATCCTGTTGTTGTGGCCTCTGTTGTCTGCTGGGGTGATCCTGTTGTTGTTGTTGCCTCTGTTGTCTCCTGGGGTGATACTGTTGTTGTTGTGGCCTCTGTTGTCTCCTGGGGTGATCCTGTTGTTGTGGCCTCTGTTGTCTCCTGGGGTGATCCTGTTGTTGTTGTGGCCTCTGTTGTCTCCTGGGGTGATACTGTTGTTGTGGCCTCTGTTGTCTCCTGGGGTGATCCTGTTGTTGTGGCCTCTGTTGTCTCCTGGGGTGATCCTGTTGTTGTTGTCTCCTGGGGTGATCCTGTTGTTGTTGTGGCCTCTGTTGTCTCCTGGGGTGATACTGTTGTTGTGGCCTCTGTTGTCTCCTGGGGTGATACTGTTGTTGTGGCCTCTGTTGTCTCCTGGGGTGATACTGTTGTTGTGGCCTCTGTTGTCGCCGGTCCTGTTACCCTGGGCTCGGTTGTCTCTGGATCTTTCCCTCGTGCTCCTCGCTTGGTGGCCGCCCGGTTGTCTGGTGATGAATCTCTCCATCCGCCTCGTGACCTGTCTGTTATTCCTGCCTTGTCTGTTGTTCGCTGAGGTGTTCCGTTGGAAGATCTGTCTCTGTGGGCTCGTCCTCCTGCTCGTGTCTGTTCTGGGTGGCAGGTGGGAGGGGGGGTTGTGGGATAGGCCTGCCTAGAATAGGGGACAGAGGGGCATCGTAGTCATCGTGCATCAGGAGCACTGAACGTCAGGGTTTTGGGGCCGCTTGTTTTTGTTGTGGCTGCACGTGTTCTATGGCGCCTAGACCTGGGGCTTTGTTCACTGCTGTAGTCAGGCTCTGCAGCGTACCTTCCTGTGGGTTTGAGAAAAAACTTTCATACCTGTGTGACGTCTGTCCTGAGCGCATCATCAGACTTCCGTCGTGTGGTCTATCGAGGGTCCCTGGATTCGGAATTGTCTTTGGTCGGAAACCTTCCCATAAGGTCGTACCTATTCTCACCTGATCCCAACCTCGTATTAGGAGGCGGGCTATGATGTGCTCTATTTTGGCCATTTCTCTCTCATGTGAGGCTTTGTGTATGAGCGTGTATGTCGCCATGGACGCTCTGGCCTGTTCCAAGTTAACTCTGTTTACACAGCTGGCTAGACCTGGTAGGATTGGGAGACCTGCTGAGAAAACTGGGAAACAAACCTGTAGGGCAAGGTATTCAGGGACTGTGTTTAGCCTCACTGCCCGCTGGACGAACCTCAACCTGTCTTTTAGATATTCTATACTTGTAAAAATTGGTTTTACCAGATGAGAACACCTGGTGAATGAATGAGAACAACCAACATTTCTCAAAACAAAACTACGATCCTTCAATAGGATTTATTTATTTATATACAAGAAAGTACACATAGGTACTATAAACATCAGCAAAATAGGGACTATAGGCATTGTCATATATGTGGTGTGTTATAGCGAGGACGGGTTGCACTACCCACTACACCTGGGTGTGGACGCCCGCGGGGCGCCTGGCTCAAGCCCTTGGGCGATAATTATAATGCAATTACCAGTTACTCTAACTCTAAGCTGCTTCTTAATTGATATTTAGTCATTTAATCCCCGGAAAATGAAACCCTAAGCCTTACTGACTTTGGGTGAGGGGGGGGGGAGAGTTGGCCTGGAGTTGTGGGTGGGGGGGGGAAGGCCTGGAGTTGTGGGTGGGGGGGGGAAGGCCTGGAGTTGTGGGTGGGGGGGGGGAAGGCCTGGAGCTGTGGGTGGGGGGGGGGAGGCCTGGAGTTGTGGGTGGGTGGTGGCCTGGAGCTGTGGGTGGGTGGGGGGGTGGCCTGGAGCTGTGGGTGGGGGTGTATATATATATATTATATAATATATATATAATACTATTTATATATGTTGTTAAACACGACAGCATTGTGACATTAATTTTCTTACGGATATTTTTCAATCTACAGAAATATCTTGTACCATGTAGAGGGTGAAGAAACACTAGATCACTCTTTCCATTTTTATTATTGGACGTTGGTGAGCAGTGTGACGTGTTCAGGAGTACACTGTTGAACTACCACAACTATACTGAGTGTACAACACTGATGGATGCAGAGTGAGCCACCCAGGAGAGTGCACGGGGTGAGTGGTGGGTCTTCTGGAGTGAATGTGATCTGTGGTCGTGAAGGGATATACTGCGTGATGTGCTCGCATTTAAACCGTCAATACTTACTGTGTGGCTGTTCTGTGGGGTAGGGATAGACGAGGAGTAAGCTTACAAGGAGAAATCTAGACATGAGTGAGGGTACACCTGACTCTACATTTCACTGGGCCTCCTTAATCGTAGAGCGGATAAGGATAGGGTGAGGTGATTGTTGCCCGACTCCGGTTTCTGGTTGTCCGCCAGATCTTACATCTTCCCTCTGGATCATACAGCCGTCGAACAGCTGTATGCTGGAAGTCAAGTTCCTCTGGATGTTGATTACTGGTGTCAGCTCCTGGATGAACGCGGCCTCAAGCGTACGAAGCCTCCAACGGTCGTCGGTGTGTGTGATTATTGTCGTATCTTTCACTGTGTCTTGACGATTAAGGATGATGGTGTGTTGATAATGTTGCTTAATACCTCCCGCTTGCAACTGAAGTGTAAGACGTCTACTGCGTGTATTAGTGGTATGTCCGTGCAGTCCCCAGAGCTGCAGTTGTATTGATACACTACATTAATACACTTCAGTATGTCAGAGGAGACAGAAATGTTATTTCTCATAATGAGGGAAGACGTCCGAGGGTTGTTATCATACATGACAGCACGAATCCTTTCGTTTTCACTTCAAGGTTTGCAAGTCCTGTCAATTGTATCTCGTATCACCCTTTCATCCTTCCTGTATGCACGAGTAAATGTATTTTTATAATACACTATAATGGCTTTCCTTGGGGGTCGATGTTCCACGCCTGGAGCCTGATTATCCTCAGGCAGATGGCGGCCCAGCTTCTTTCGTCGAATTCTGTATTGCTGTGATCGTTGTCCACAACAATTTGGCGGATCCGTTCAAGTTCATGGCGGAAAGCTGCCAAGAAGAGCATGTACGTATTGCACGACCAATACGTATTGTACGTATTGCCCTCTCTACCCTCTCTTTATTTTCCGATTCTTTTTTCGTGTTTTTTCTAGTAACCAATTTTTCTAAGATTTTAGTACCTGAAACGCTTGTATTCCAAATATTTAAACTCCAAAATGTGTACATTTCCATAGGAACAAATATAGACCGAGACCAACTCTGGTTTGTATCAGTGTAGAGCGGCCGTCGACACGTGTCTGAAATCACTACAAAATGACCAATGTATCAAGCGAGATCCTGTAATCTGTGTGACATTTCCTGAGCCGTATGACATGACACAATTGTCTCCTGGTGGTGACACGAAGACTTAAATGAGGAATTATCTGGTTGAGAGGAGGGTGCCAGAGTGTGACTGTGGGAGGGTGCCAGAGTGTGACTGTGGGAGGGTGCCAGAGTGTGACTGTGGGAGGGTGCCAGAGTGTGACTGTGGGAGGGTGCCAGAGTGTGACTGTGGGAGGGTGCCAGAGTGTGACTGTGGGAGGGTGCCAGAGTGTGACTGTGGGAGGGTGCCAGAGTGTGACTGTGGGAGGGTGCCAGAGTGTGACTGTGGAGGGTGCCAGAGTGTGACTGTGGGAGGGTGCCAGAGTGTGACTGTGGGGAGGGTGCCAGAGTGTGACTGTGGGAGGGTGCCAGACTGTGACTGTGGGAGGGTGCCAGACTGTGACTGTGGGGAGGGTGCCAGAGTGTGACTGTGAGGGAGGGTGCCAGACTGTGACTGTGAGGGAGGGTGCCAGACTGTGACTGTGGGGAGGGTGCCAGTGTGTGACTGTGGGGAGGGTGCCAGTGTGTGACTGTGGGGAGGGTGCCAGAGTGTGACTGTGGGGAGGGTGCCAGAGTGTGACTGTGGGGAGGGTGCCAGACTGTGACTGTGGGGAGGGTGCCAGAATGTGACTGTGGGGAGGGTGCCAGTGTGTGACTGTGGGGAGGGTGCCAGTGTGTGACTGTGGGAGGGTGCCAGACTGTGACTGTGGGGAGGGTGCCAGACTGTGACTGTGGGAGGGTGCCAGTGTGTGACTGTGGGAGGGTGCCAGTGTGTGACTGTGGGGAGGGTGCCAGAGTGTGACTGTGGGGAGGGTGCCAGAGTGTGACTGTGGGGAGGGTGCCAGAGTGTGACTGTGGGGAGGGTGCCAGAGTGTGACTGTGGGGAGGGTGCCAGAGTGTGGACGTGGGGAGGGTGCCAGAGTGTGACTGTGGGGAGGGTGCCAGAGTTGTGACTGTGGGGAGGGTGCCAGATGTGTGACTGTGGGGAGGGTGCCAGAGTGTGACTGTGGGGAGGTGCCAGAGTGTGACTGTGGGGAGGGGTGCCAGAGTGTGACTGTGGGGAGGGTGCCAGAGTGTGACTGTGGGGAGGGTGCCAGAGCTGTGACTGTGGGGAGGGTGCCAGAGTGTGACTGTGGGAGGGTGCCAGAGTGTGACTGTGGGAGGGGTGCCAGAGTGTGACTGTGGGGAGGGTGCCAGAGTGGTGACTGTGGGGGAGGGTGCCAGAGTGTGACTGTGGGGAGGGTGCCAGAGTGTGACTGTGGGAGGGTGCCAGAGTGTGACGGTGGGGAGGGTGCCAGAGTGTGACTGTGGGAGGGTGCCAGAGTGTGACTGTGGGGAGGGTGCCAGAGTGTGTGACTGTGGGGAGGGTGCCAGAGTGTGACTGTGGGGAGGGTGCCAGAGTGTGACTGTGGGAGGGTGCCAGAGTGTGACTGTGGGGAGGGTGCCAGAGTGTGACTGTGGGAGGGTGCCAGAGTGTGACTGTGGGGAGGGTGCCAGAGTGTGACTGTGGGGAGGGTGCCAGAGTGTGACTGTGGGGAGGGTGCCAGAGTGTGACTGTGGGGAGGGTGCCAGAGTGTGACTGTGGGGAGGGTGCCAGAGTGTGACTGTGGGGAGGGTGCCAGAGTGTGACTGTGGGGAGGGTGCCAGAGTGTGACTGTGGGGAGGGTGCCAGAGTGTGACTGTGGGGAGGGTGCCAGAGTGTGACTGTGGGGAGGGTGCCAGAGTGTGACTGTGGGGAGGGTGCCAGAGTGTGACTGTGGGAGGGTGCCAGACTGTGGGAGGGTGCCAGACTGTGACTGTGGGAGGGTGCCAGACTGTGACTGTGGGGAGGGTGCCAGGCTGTGACTGTGGGGAGGGTGCCAGAGTGTGACTGTGGGGAGGGTGCCAGACTGTGACTGTGGGAGGGTGCCAGACTGTGACTGTGGGAGGGTGCCAGACTGTGACTGTGGGGAGGGTGCCAGAGTGTGACTGTGGGAGGGTGCCAGAGTGTGACTGTGGGGAGGGTGCCAGAGTGTGACTGTGGGAGGGTGCCAGAGTGTGACTGTGGGGAGGGTGCCAGAGTGTGACTGTGGGGAGGGTGCCAGACTGTGACTGTGGGGAGGGTGCCAGACTGTGACTGTGGGAGGGTGCCAGACTGTGACTGTGGGAGGGTGCCAGAGTGTGACTGTGGGAGGGTGCCAGAGTGTGACTGTGGGGAGGGTGCCAGAGTGTGACTGTGGGGAGGGTGCCAGAGTGTGACTGTGGGGAGGGTGCCAGAGTGTGACTGTGGGGAGGGTGCCAGAGTGTGACTGTGGGGAGGGTGCCAGAGTGTGACTGTGGGGAGGGTGCCAGAGTGTGACTGTGGGGAGGGTGCCAGAGTGTGACTGTGGGGAGGGTGCCAGAGTGTGACTGTGGGGAGGGTGCCAGAGTGTGACTGTGGGGAGGGTGCCAGAGTGTGACTGTGGGGAGGGTGCCAGAGTGTGACTGTGGGGAGGGTGCCAGAGTGTGACTGTGGGGAGGGTGCCAGTGTGTGACTGTGGGGAGGGTGCCAGTGTGTGACTGTGGGGAGGGTGCCAGAGTGTGACTGTGGGGAGGGTGCCAGAGTGTGACTGTGGGGAGGGTGCCAGAGTGTGACTGTGGGGAGGGTGCCAGAGTGTGACTGTGGGGAGGGTGCCAGTGTGTGACTGTGGGGAGGGTGCCAGTGTGTGACTGTGGGGAGGGTGCCAGAGTGTGACTGTGGGGAGGGTGCCAGAGTGTGACTGTGGGGAGGGTGCCAGAGTGTGACTGTGGGGAGGGTGCCAGAGTGTGACTGTGGGGAGGGTGCCAGAGTGTAGCGCACACAGCTGGTGAGTGAGACAGCCATTGTACAGTCAGTGTTAGTAATTTCTCTCTAAATC